>NC_071505.1:318966712-319269742 GCF_027887155.1 Malaclemys terrapin pileata
TGGTATTCTTGTATTGTGGCTTCTTGTCTTCGGAGGGATGGTGGCATGATATGCACAAACACGGGGAGCCAGACTGTTGGTGTTGACTTCAGCACTCCTGTGACAATTTTCAGAGCAGTGTTCAGTTGCATGCTGATAAGTTTCGGATCTACGTTACCTGTCCATAAGGGCCTGCAATATTCAGCTGCTGAGAAGACAAGGGCTAAGGCTATCTGCAAGGAATATCTGCACCCCACCTGATCCAGGTTATTTTGTGAATGCTTTAGGCGCTATCAGAATGTGTAGTGTAATATATGCCTTTATAGCTGAGTGCCTCCTGTCCTGTAAGGGTGCATAATGTAAATAAGGCCCTGCATAATCATTTTATGTATGTAAATAACAGTCAGCCAGCCAGCACCTATCCATCATGTTTTAGCTTATGACATCCACTCCCTTTTCTATAAACATGTGAGTTCATAAGGAAAAATCAGCATTACTAAATCTCTGAGAAGAAAAGGCACTCAGGTCAGGTAATGCAAGGAAGCAAAAAATAGGACACTCCATTCCCCGAATATGTAATTTATCTCCATCACAAATGTGTGAAAGTAAACTCTCTGCCTTCTCACCTTAGCAGTAGCTTTCAGTGCTTGCACTGCTGGCTCAGTGCTGGTCAAGTACATTTTCCAGATGCTTTAAGAAATAGATTAAAAACATGGTAAGTTCTTATATTGAGAACTCCATGATATCCCTGGACTAGCACAAATGTAGGTTTTCTGCTTCAGCAGTGCCTGTTTACTAGAGGTTCTCAGCCTGAACAAAGAAGGGGGTGGGGAAGGTAAGTAACATTAAAACAAATCAAAGTTAAAAATTACCAGCTATAGCCTGATTGTAGTTTAAAAAAACACTGACAGGTGCTCAGTAAAGACTCAAAACTTAGGGCCAGATAGTGAAAGGTTCCTGCCTGAAGGTGCAGAGAGCCTCCTCCCAGTGTTTCCTTCCTTTAGTCTCCATGCAGGGACAACCACAGTGGCAGACCTTGCACTCACCTGAGCACAGTGACTGCTTCCCTCCAGCACAGCCATGGGAGATGGATGGAGACAGAGATGTGACCCCACCCACCCCGCCCCACAGAGGGGAGGGCATGCTACTGCCCCTTAAGAGGTGTGTAATAACAGCTGTGCTCCCGCAGTGTGACTGGTTGCTCTGTGAGGTATGGTACCTAAGAGCCATAATGCTTCTTGGAGCTCCTCATTAGACAATAGGGTATCCCTAGTGCTGCAGAGAGCAGAGCTATCACCTCCCTGGTCCATGATGTGGTATCTGTGTATGCAGCCCAAAGTCGCCTTGGCTTTTTGTGTCACTGTATCACACTGCAAACTAGCATCAAGTTTTTCCTCTGTTATCACCCCCAGCCTTTGTTTGGCATTAGTTCTTTGAGTTTCCCCCTACCATTGAGTACAGTATCCGGTTCTGATTCTTTTTCTCCGTTTACATTTTTTTTAATTGGAATCTTGTAAACAAATTGGAAAAGAATATAGAAAAATGTTATTTCTATGTAATCTATATCAGTTATAGGAATCTTAAGTGTTACTTGTAACAATAGTAGGTAAAAAACAGAAGTGTGAAAAGTTTTAACACGAGTAATAATTTGTGGAAACACATAGAACTGGTGCTTAAAACTAAGTTGCTTTTTTTCCTTCTCTAATTATTAGGCTGTGGTCAGGTTAAAATAATCCAAATAAGCAATATTCTTCATTGTTTGCACTAAATCAGCAGCTTTTGATCCCATAAGGAAACCAAAAAGCTGGCAGAAGACGATGCTTGTATTCTGCAAAGTTGTGATTCTTGGGGTTTGGGTGGTTGTTGTTTTTTTCTATTGTTGTTATTATCATAGAAAGTTTATATAGCATGTCCTTAAAAGGGCCACGTCTGCCAGTCAAAGCGCGAGGGTGAACAAAGTGTTTTGCTTTGCATTATCCCTCTGAACATGACACATGCTTCTGAGGCATGTTTACTGCAAAATGAAATGGATTTCCTTGAAAGTGAACTCAAAACAAATGGAACCTTCAAAAGAAATCAATAGCTGGGATTGCTGTTGGAGCAGCTAATGTCCCTCCCCGGTATTTTTTTACATTGTATCCCAGCATTAGAGCTGAATCTGCTTAGATTCAGTTAAATCATTTTCCCCACCTTGTGTTTCACCCAAATCTCAGCTCAGCATTTCCTGAGCACGTCAGAGCACTCAACAAATCATCCTAATGAGAAAGCAGAGAATTTGGAATATTAAATATACATAGGTTATATTTGTAAGTGAATTTTATGTTTTATTTTCCATAATATGTGGAATGTGCTTAAATTTCCTAGAAACAAGGGTGCAGGAAAAATAATCTTGTTTTCTAGGAGTTTTTCCTTCTTGAATGTTTTCCCCATGCATGACCCTAATTACAGGACCACTTAGTATGGGCACACTTTGGAATCAGTCACACCAAGAGTAATACTAGCTTAACTACACATGCTGTCAGTGCTTTCTGTTAATTTGAAGGACTTCTTTGCTCACATGGGTGCTGTCGGACTAGTAAATTGTCAATGTTTTTTTATTTTTTGGGGTGGGGGCAGGTTCAATTTTGCTCAGGGCAGCTTTTACCTATTACTGAGGAAGCTGCCTCCAAACACTGTCAGTCAGCATGACAGAAGTTCACCAGAGTCCTCTCAATGGCATTGGATTCTGCATTAAGAATGAGATTCCGACTCCTGGGGTCAGTGTGTTCAAGCAGGGAGAACTGGTGTTACAAAACCACCTTCTCCACCACCGTTAGTACACAGCTTTGAACTCCTGCAGCAGAACTCATGCCAGTAAGCATCTATTCAGCATCGTGCCCAGTGTAGTGCTAAAATCTGCATCTCCATTAAAAATGACCTCAGAGTGACAGCTAAATATTTACATTTAATGCTGTTGATTTACATTTTGTTCACAATCATTTAACTTTGTGGCATGCACCCGGTCCTTGATGTTAACAAACTGGCCCTTATAGACCCAGGGCTGAGGATGGATATATTTTATAAATTGAAAATAATTAAACCTAATGCACACTTTGTACATCATACCAGTGAAGATTCTTATGCCTCTCACATTGCTACATGCATCAGATGGGGAAGCTCAACAGCAGCTTAATGTTAGTTGGCATCTTGTTTTTCAAAGGCAGAGCTGTTGTCTTATATGGGATAAAATGTTATCCTGCTTTTAAGATAGTTTATTTAAATGTCAAGTGTTCTGTGTCTTGGACTTTCTTATAACATACCTATACCCCTCACCCCATCGCCGTTATTCCAATAACAGGGGAAGGAATAAGAGGATTATTGACCAATCTAGCCCAAGGGGCCAATGCCAGGTGCCCCAGAAGGAATGAACAGAACAGGTAATCATCAAGTGATCCATCCCCTGTCGCCCATTCCCAGCTTCTGGCAAACAGAGGCTAGGGACACCATCGCTGACCATCCTGGCTAATAGCCATTGAGACACACCAAATAGACACATCAAGCTGAGATTGACTTAGATCATAATTATAGCTGAAAACTTTAGTCTTCTTCTATAGAGTTTGGAATCTCAGACTTACTATTCTACTATAAAAAGTGAATATGTCAGCACTGATCAGAAGTGATTCTGGATGTCATTTCACACTCGTATTAACATAGCCAGAATTGATTATAGGATTATAGCTACTGATATCTAGTGGCAGCTGGGCTTCAGGAACTCAATGAATTTCAAAACGAATATCATTTCCATTAAATTCCATAGGGTTTTAGGGTATTTTCTGTAGAAATGTATTGGGTTCATCCCTATTGAATTCTATAGGACTTTTCCACAGGGTCTCTCCTAACACTGCCAATCTTGAGGTATCAATTCTATAATGCTAACCTGCTGTTTTTCCTCTATCCATGAGGGCAATCAATGAAAGGAAGTCCTCATATCCCCTTCCTGCCTTTCAAATGTTTACTGTTTATTCTTATTGCTGCTGTTGCTAATGAGTGCAGGAATATCTGGAAATGAACCTATCAACCCTCCTTATCAATAACCTTCTTTCTACATTTATAAGACATGCAGGAGTGCTAATTCAATCAGATTGATTGGTTTGCCATGGATTATGATATTTTCTTTGGACAGATACATTATCTAATGGAAGGGAGCATCCAGTTGAAGACATCATTATACTTTTAACGGGGTGATAAAAAGGTTTTTTTTTAAATGTACTGCTAACTTTAATTGCCTAATCCGAAGTCCAGTGATATCAGTGGGCTTTGTATTAGGCCCTAAATCTGTAATTTAACTCCTAAATTCTGGGAAACCTTCTGGAAATCAGGTAGTAGGCACATCCATTCTGTTACTTATTCATGGAGGTGATTTGCAGTTGCAGAATGGCAGGTCTGGTTTCAGCATCCAGGTTGAGGCTTGTTTGAAAATGTGAGCAAGCAGCAAACTCAATCATAGATTCACGGAGTTTGAGGCCAGAGAGACTTGTGATCATTTAGCCTGTCCTCCTGCATAACAAGTTATGGAATTTCACCCATAGATTCGTGCATCAAGTCTATAACTTGTGGTTTAACTAGAGCATATAATTGAAGAAAGGTATCCAAACTATGATTTGAAGATTGCAAGCAATGAAGAATTTACCACATCCCTTGGTAATTTGTTTCAGTGGTTAATTACCCTCACTGTTAAAATATGTACTTTATTTCCCATTTGAACTTTGCTGACTTCAGTTTACAGCCACTTTTTATGCATTTGTAAGCTAAAGAGCCTTCTAGTATCAGATATCCCCTTGTGTAGATAATTACAGCTCGTGATCAAGTCACCGCTTAACCTTCCCCTAAGAGTCACAGAGTCATAGGCCTAGTCTTCACTTACCGGCTGGTCCGGCGGCACGCCATCGATGTTCTGGGATCGATTTATCGCGTCTGGTTAAGACGCAATAAATCGATCCCGGATCGATCCCGGAAGTGCTCACAGTCGGCGCCGGTACTCCAGCTCGCCGAGAGGAGTACGCGGCATCGACGGGGGGAGACTTCCTGCCGCGTCTGGACCGCGGTAAGTTCGGACTAAGGTACTTCGAATTCAGCTACGTTATTAACGTAGCTGAATTTGCGTACCTTAGTCCGATTTGGGGACTTAGTGGGGACCAGGCCATAGTGTTTAAAGCCAGAAGGGACCACCAGATCATCTAGTCTGACCTGTACATCACAGGCCACCAACACCACCCAGCCCCCACACACTGATCCCAGCAATTGAAATTAGACTGAAGTATTACAGCCCACAGAATACTAATTCTACTCTCATGCCATGAGAATAGGAGGGACCGAGGTGTACCAATGCCCAACAGTGACCTCCTTTAGTTTTACATTGCAAGGCATGATTTCCAGATGACAAACTATTCTTGTAGCTTTTCTCAGAACCTTTTCTAATTCTTCAGCATCTTTTTTATAGTGTGGCTACCAGAACAGGACAGAGTAGTGGTCTCTTCCCTACTGTATATAGAAGTAATACAGCTTCTCTGTTCCTACTCAATATCTTGTTTTATGGAAGTAGATATCCTTAGACACCCCTAGAAGAGCTATTAATAAATACTGCAGGGATTAGAAAGTGAAAACACACTATGTGATGAATTGAAATTATGGTAAGTGAGCAAATTTACAGGCAGCTTCTAATTTATGCCTGTGTCATTTCTATTCATCTTCAAAACCAAAGTTGCTGTGTGCTACAGTACCTCCTGAAAAATTATCATGAAACAGCCCAAGTGCACAAGTATGAGTATTTATCACAGTGTTTCTTTAATGGAGTTGTAGCTTTACTAATGCTTCTTGCTTGATATAACACTATTCTTTCCATTTTTTTATTATTTCACTTAAATACCTGTCACTTTATTATATGTGATGATTACAGGGTTCACTCCTCTGTAAGCATATCAGCACTGAAGCCAATTACGGGGGAGGGGGGAGAAGGGGGAAATAAAACCTAGTCTCGCCACAACTTGTGCCTGGAATATTAATGTTTACTAGGGTAACTTCTGTGATGAGAATCTGGATGCAGGAAGTTCTTCTATAATCTGATCTGTCTGTCTGTAAACAGATAATATTCCCACCTTGCATTTACTTCCTTGCCTTTATTCATTTAAATATTAACAGAATTTAAAACATTTTTCCTTATGGTTTGCTGTTTCAAGGGTTTTCCCTGTAGGGCCTCCTCTGTCCTATTCCCTACTTCCTTATGTCACAGTAAGATGTTCCAACTACTTTTATGCTCCTAAACTAGAACTGATTGGACATGCCTTTTCTAATATCTGATGACTCAGCAAAATCATCTCTGACATCAGGATAATTCTACGCAGTCCGTTTTATGATGTGTCTAAGACATTTATCACTCTGGCGTCTGAGCACAAATAGGGATCAACTTTTTCTGCTTTTCCATGTTCCTGACTTCAGTTTTTACTTTTCTTTTCTCTCTTCCTTTACCTGGGAGATGATGACTCTTCTGGGAGAGGGGCTTAGATATGTCAGGTTCAGGCCCTTTCAGATCTCCTGTTCCCTCCACCCCTGGGATATTTTCCCTGTACCTTGATCCTGAGAGTATCGTCCTGGGTTTTACTGGCTGTATCGTATCTGTGGAATGTGGTCGTCTTGGTGGTTTGTGGATGGGTAGGCAATCTTTGACTGAGGCTGGTCAAGTCCATTCAGGGTCCTGAAGAATGGGAGTAGGAGCTTTAATTCAATCAGAAAGGTCCAAATTGTTACCTCCCTATTTTTCCAATATTAAGTGCAAATATAGTTTGGGTTTTTTTTAAACAAATGTTTGTTTATTGCTGCTTGAAAATAATGACTACAAAATAGCCAGAAGCCTAGTACTCATGTGCAAACCCTACAAAAACAAATCAGCATGAGCTCATCAGATAGTATGTGATACCTAAACATCTCTCTCAGATGTCCATGGGATTGTTATGAATAGGGAAGGCAAAGGAGAAAAGAAACTACTTTGATGTCATTCCTTTAAATAACTGGAAGCTGGAGCCAATAGATTATAATTAACTCAAAACTGTGTTTGGGTTGAAAGCTCTTTAGAAGCCAGAAGTGGCTGCAGCTGCTTTAAAGGGTGGTAGAACAAAGCCATCTAGCAATGAATGGTTTATGTTGAGTTTTAGTAGATGAAGTATAATCACCAAAACAAAATGTGCAGTCAGTAAGATCCAAGAAGCAGGTGGTGCACCTAATAATCTCAACAATTTGGCAACAGCTATCTCAAAAAAAAATCACTGTTTCCTTATATCTAATATTAGGTAACATAAGAGAGTAGAGTCATTTCAAGCATAAGAAGATATCGTGTCTGTAGTCTCCTGTAAACAGTTGAGAATACAGATTGTCCCTGTGTTAAATTAATGCTTCAGAACTCAATGCCACTTCTCTTGGGAGTGCAGAAGGGTAATTAATGATGGGGGGAGTTGGTTGCAAAGTTCTGAAACTGGCAAATGTTATCAGGGATCTGTGGGCCTGTTGAATTGGTTCCTACCTAACATCAAAGTAAGACTGTTAACTAGAACTAGATGAACAATTTCAAAGTAATTTGGCAAACGTCCTTTTTCCTGTGTTGTTTGTGAACTGGTTATAGCATTTGCTTTTACAATAATACATAATTTGTGCAAATAAATTGTCTGTGGATTGTTTGCAAATTGTCCACTTTAAATATTCACAGTTGGATATCTACAATTTCATTTGCCACCTAAATGACGTATAGTTTGTGTTCTCTAATTGGATAACCTAAAATTTTTAACCCGAAGGTACCTAAAGAAATCATTGTGGTTTTGATTATCTCAGGTAGAGGGTGGACTGAGGGAAAGAAGCACTTCAGGAAGAGAGCAAGAGAGCTAACGAAAGCTTTGAATAAGCAAGCTTATGAATTTTTGGACATTTAATATTTTTTACTGTGCTCTTTAGCAAAATGTAGAGCATTATATTTAGCTATGCATGTGGACTCCGGATTTGAAAATAGCTAGGTTCCTTCCTGACTGTGGAAGAGAGAAAGCTATGACAAATTTATTGATAGTCTAGCAGGCTTTACATTAAATTCTCTTGTGTCATATTCACACCACGTAATTGTGTGTGTGTGTGTGTGTGTGTGTGCACCTGTGTGATCTTACTTGCAATTAAAGTCAATAGAGCAATGCTGATTTAAACCAGTGGAGAATCTGGTCCTCCAGTTCCACCCTGTATTGACTACCAAATTAAAACATGTTGCAGGGCGTATTTTCAGTTGGTGTAAATTGGTATAGCTGAGGATCTGGCCCTATCGTTTAAATGCATTTATCATGAAGTTCTGTTATTAGGACTGATTTATATATTTTGCACAAGCTGAATATCAGGCTGTGTTTGTATTTCAAAAATTTTGTATAGATTCATAGATTCTAGAGATTCATAGATTCTAAGGCCAGAAGGGACCATTGTGATCATCTCGTTTGAACTCCTCTACAGCACATTATACCATAGAGCTTCCCTAAAATAATTCCTAGAGCATATCTTTTAGCAAAACATCCAATTATGATTTTAAAATTGTCAGTGATGGAGAACCACCATGACACTTATTAACCATTGCAACCATTTACTTACTTTCACTGTTTCACATTCACTGTTAAAAATGTATACCTTATTTCCAGCCTCAATTTTTCAAAGTTTCAACTTTGCCATTGGATTGTGTTATACCTTTCTCTGCTAGATTGAAGAGTCCATTTTTAAATATTTGTTCCCCATGTAAATACTTAGACTGTAATCAAGTCACTCCTTAACTTTCTCTTTGTTAAGCAAAATAGATTGAGCTCCTTGAGTTTATCACTATAAGGTAGATTTTCTAATCCTTTAATCATTCTCGTGGCTCTTCTCTGAACTCTCTCCAGAGGGTTCCAATTTATCAAGGGCTAATGCATCGAAAGATTAGATTCGCTCTTTTGGTCACATTGGAAGCTCATGTTCAGCTGATTATCTACCACAACCCCCAAACCTTTTTCAGTCACTGCTTCCCAGGAAAGAGTTCCTCATCATGCAAGTATGGTCTATATTCTTTGCTCCAAGAGGTATACATTTACATTTAGGCATATTAAAATGCATATTGCTTGCTTGCACATAGTTTACCAACAAATCCAGATTGCTCTGAATCAGAGACCTGGCCTCTTCAATATTTACAAGTCTCCCAATTTTTGTGTCATCTGCAAACTTTATCAGTGATGATTTTATGTTTTCTTCCATATCATTGAAAAAAAATGTTAACTAGTGTAGGTCCACAAACTAATCACTGAGGGAACCCACTGAAACAGATATGCTCGATGACAGTTTCCCACTGTTACATTTTGAGACCTATCAGTTAGCCAGTTTTTAATCCATTTAATGTGTGCCATGTTAAGTTTACAACATTGTAGTTTTTTATCAAAATGTCATGTGGTACTAAGTCAAACCCCTTGCAGAAGTGTAAGCGTATTACAGCAACACTATTAACTTTATCAATCAAACTTGTAATTTCAAGTTAGTTTGACAGGATCTATTTTCCATAAACCCGTATTGATGTGCATTAATTGCATTACCCTTCGTTAGTTTTTATTAATCAAGTCCCGTATGAGTCACTCCATTATTTTGCTCAGGACCAATGTCAGGCTGACTGGCCTACAATTACCTAGGCCACCCTGTTCACCCTTTAAAAAATTGGCACAATTTTCTGTCCTTCAGACAACTTTCCTCCAGTCTTCTGGAACTTCTCCAGTGCCCCAAGATTTATTGAATATAGCCTTCATTTCTTGGTCTTTTAATACTTCTAGTTGGAATAAATAATTTTTTAACTGGCAGTGGACAAAACTGTCATGGAGCCAAATAATTCCTCTGTGTTACTAGATTTGTCTCAAATTGGCCTGTCCACCATTAAGTAATTGTTTCCTATTACTGTACAGACATCCAGGCTATATTCCATCTGGAACTGACGATTATTATTTTTGTTGTTGTGATAACGGCACTTCTAATATAAATGGCTTGTTCCCATAATGTTTGAAACAAGTATTTTTATTTATTATTTCATATTTATATTACAATAGCACCTAAAGACCTTAACCCCATTTTGCTAGGTGCTGTACAAACATAGAATACATAACTGTCTCTGCCCTAAAGAGCTAATTCATAAAGGATGGAGAAGAAAAGCAGAGATCTCTTCTATGGAAGAGGTTTCAAAAGGGTGAAGGACACCGAACACTGAGACATTGTTTAAGGTCTGGTAGTTAACTTTAGGACATTGCCATGACTGTGATTTTTCCTATGGGTTTTTCCCCTTTAGGATGATTTCCAGCCTGCAGCATCAGAAACCAACTGGGAGTCAGTCACAAGCTCTGTCTCAGTAAGTAGCTTGTTACTATTTTGCCCGTGAAAGGATTGGTAGAATGGTTTTCAGCCCAATGTAAATGCATCTGCACAGGGGAACTACTGCTTGAGCTGTAAGCAGGAGATTAAGTGAGACGTGTTCTTCAAACTCGTTCTAGACTGTCAATAATTTTTAGGGAGTGGAGGGTGGAAGGCAAGAAATGTCAGCAGCTATTTTAGTCACGTGGGATGGCCAGTGGATAAATACTTAGCACTTTCAAACTGAATCCTCCCAATAAAAAAATTCCTTTACATTTTGAGATATAAAGTTTCTTGGTCTAAACACATGAGCATATTTTGCAATAATTAGCATTAAAGGCAAGCCGGTAGGAGAACGGATTAACTTTTTTGAATTTTCATTATTGAAGATTTTTTTGTAGCAGCAGCAATTAAATTAAATCTTAATTTGACACCTCATTTTGTGTAACTAAATATGACTTTTAAAAAAAGAAACCCCAATTAAAAATCTCCCAACTCCTTCACTTTATTTGATTTATGTCACAGACAAAAAATGAGCTCCTGGCAGCATTTTCAAGGAAAACTTAGGGTATGTCTACACTGCAATTAAATACCCATGGATAGGCCATGTTAGCTGACTGAGGTTTGCAGTGCTCCCGCTTTGGTGCTGTTTAATTGCAGTGTAGGCATTTTGGGCTCAGGCTGGAGCCCATGCTCTGAAACCCTCTCCAGCTGTGGATGTTTAATTGCAATGTAAACATACTCTTGGACTCTGGGACCACACCATGTGGGAGAGTAATGCCAGCATCAGACTTGGTAAAGATACAGTCCCTCTGCCATATGTTGCATTGTCCAGTCCCACACTCACAGAGTGTATTCACTTGACAACTCCTTTTATATAACAAATACAGACGCCCCCCAGGTTACGCAAACCCGAATTAAGCAAATCTTAAGCTTGGAAAATACTGGTGATGATGATGATACTGTTACAATACTTAACCTCCACAGTAAAGTGCTTTGAGATCCTTGGATTAAATCTGTTATATGAGTCCTAATTCAGAGTAATAGTACTATCGAGGGCCTGGCTCTATTAGACATACCATGGAGAGGATATTAGGGTGGTATTTGGTAAATCATGTTCTCCTTCTGTGATAACTATTTTTCCTCCTCCTAACATGTTTTGTTTTGTTTTGTTTTGTTTTAAAAAGGTTTGTGCATTTTTATCTGACACAATATGTTGTTTGAAAAAAAAATGGGAAATTGTCTTTGAAAATGTAAAAGAAAAGCTCCCTCATCAGGTAGCTGTGATCCTGAGATCAAATTACACTGAAAACATTAGAGGGTCCTGTGGCACCTTTAAGACTAACAGAAGTATTGGGAGCACCTCGTGAGAACCTCACTTCTTCAGATGCCAAAAGAAGAGAGGTTCTTACCCACGAAAGCTTATGCTCCTATACTTCTGTTAGTCCTAAAGGTGCCACAGGACCCTCTGTTGCTTTTTACAGATTCAGACTAACACGGCTACCCCTCTGATACTGAAAACATTGTCACAGTGATTGCTCTCACCATAGTAAAGTGCCAAAAATGTAAAATAATAATCCACAACCCTTTTCCTATGGAAAGCCCTTCACAAGATCGTTGTTTCTATTTGTTGTATGTGCTTATATGGCCCTTATCACCATAGTATCAGAGCACTTTAGAATTATTATAATTATTTATCATCCCAGCACTCCTGAGAGGTAGGGAAGTATTATCCCCATTCTACAGATGGGGACCTGAGGCTGGGAAGCCTGTGGCTGAGCCAGAAGCTGAGCCCAGGTCTCTTGGTCCAGTTCAGTGCCACAGCTACTAGACACTCATTCCTTCCCCACAGAGCACACCACAGTTAGGCAGTAAGTATCAATAACCTTATTTCATAGCTAGGGAAACTGAGGCAGCGAAGATGAGCTATTTGCCCATGACCACAGAGTCAGGTTGAGACCTCAGGAATGCCTAATTCTTCAGCATAAAGAGGTTCACAGATTCTACTGTGGGTCTTCAGTCAGCATGGTAGGGCAGAACTTTAACCTGTCAGTCACTGGCATAGTTAAACTCTGCTCCTACCAAAGAGCCTGGCAATGATTGACAGGTTTGAGTTCCACCTCCCAAACCTGCAAACACCCTAAATACCCACTGGAAAAAAATACATTTGGGTAAGCATATATGCATTTTCCTGTTCCCAGGCTTGAGCTCAAATCACTGAATCACACCTCATGCTTTTCCTCACGAGGCTTAGAGCAGCACTTCTGCCATCTGCCTCTAGCCTAAAGTGCTGGAGCCCATCAATAACCCCAGAATGAGATCTTTCACCCAGCAGAGCCATTATGTCCAGTCCCCAGTCTTGTGGTTCAGTATATAATGACCTGATTCAACAACAACTGAACTTCTACAAAACTGCATATCCCATTCACAATAAGACAGAAAGACTTCATCATCACTAATAGAATAGTAATGAATCATAATGGAGACCAAATGAACTAATGGTCTGGTTCGGATTAGAAAAGAGCTGCCAATGTGTCTTATGAAACTCACAATATGTTGAATGTTTAAGTAACTAACAAGAAGTGCATGATGTGGTAACTCTGAGCCCCCTCACATTGCACTGTTCTTCTATGTCTTCTCTCAGTCACAGAAGCCAGATGGCACACGCTTTTCATAAATCTAATATTTAGCTCTTGGCAGGACAAAACAGAGGCAGCTTTGAAGTTACTTTTGGGTCCATCACATGATGTAGCTGCCAATAGGTTATCTGAGCTACAATAATTCCTCTTCATTGCCTATTGCTCTGAGAAAGTTGAGCTTTTTTGTGTGTGTGAACTGAGTTGAACTCCTTATAAAGTCCTGAATAGAAATTTTATAACCCAAGAAGGTGTGAATTCTCCTTACTTTTATTGGTTTGACGTATCCTGCAAATCCACAATCTGACCTCCAAGGCTCTCACAAAATGTAAAAGACTGTATGGCTAAACGCATACAAACAGCACGAGTCTCATCTAAATCTCATACAGGTGCCTTTCTGAATAGAGCCCCTGACCTTTTTGCATAAAAAGTACTGGTTGCTCCTAGTCTATTAATTCCATTAGCAGTCCATTAATTCCATGAGAGTGTCTATATCTTTGCGGACCAGCCTCTAGAGGACAAGATCATATATACTTGAGTAGGTTTGATGTTCCTCCAGTGGAAGGCATGGAAACAGAAGGCAGTCGATTTGCAATTCTGCTACTTATGCCGCATCCTCACGTCTTTCTCCCTATCCCCCTTCCCTTTGTTCTTTGAAGGGAATTTAGGAACTGTTTTCCTCTTTTGCTATGATTACAAATCAGTCACTAGCCCCACTGATTTCTCTCTATAGTGGGTTCCTAGTGATATTTTAGTGTGTTTCTTTTTTTACCAAAAATGATTATGTAAGCATTGTACACGACGACTGTGATTAGAACACTGAATTTCATATAGCATTGTTTTATGTAGCAGCACTTTATTCAGCTTCCTGATGTGAGATATTTATTCTCATGGGGGTCCGATTCCCATCTCTTCGACAAAGTCTTTATTCTAAGGCACTTAGAAGTCAATAGAGGTTCTTTGCTGCGTGTCTTCCTTTTAATGAGTCATGAATTTTTAAAGCCATCTGCATTGTGCCTCATTTAACACTGGATTGTAGAAGGGTTATGAAAGTGGGCCCACTGAAACTTATTTGTGATGGGTTCTGTGTTGAAGGCTTAATAATTTCCAGGCCAATATTGTTAAAAAAAGGTCCTTTATTTCATATTATCACAACCCCATTTCATATGTAACACAACCCCATTCTCAACTCCCTGTGTAGTTGTGATAATTAGCAAACTGCAGTTCTCCTTCCATGTCAGCACTGTATTATGATATTTTCGTTTTTTTCTTTCTGGTGTCAGATAATTTGGAAGGTTCATATTTGTAGCAAATTATACGCAGTAAAATATCAAGGACTCACTCCAAAGACTATGGCAACATTTGCTGGTGAAGACAAAGGTATATTTAAGTAGACTGGATTTTCAGTAAAACTGAATAGTTTTACTCAGGTTAATAAGCCACTGATTCCAGTGGGACTACTCACCTGAGTAGTGCAACTTGCATCGATTTATAGAAGTATTTGCAGGTTCAGGCTAAAATTGACCTTCTGGTGGGGAATTCAAGTGCTATATGTCTCTGTGGGTATGTCTGTGCTGTAATCGTGGAGTGTGATTGCAGCTTGAGTAGACATACCTGAGCTAGCTTGGGTACTAGAGCAGTGAAGCCATGGCAATGCACGCTTCAGCATGGGCTGTACAAGCCCACCTGGAACCATGGGTAATTGCTTGTGTGCCTAGCCTGCACTGAAATGCGCACTACTACGGATTCACTGCTCTGGGACCTGTTCATAGACTGTTCGTAGACTTTACAGTACTAATCAGAAGGGGCCATTATGATCATCTAGTCTGACCTCCTGCACAACGCAGGCTACAGAATCTCACGTACCCACTCCTGTATCAAACCTGTGTCTGAGCCATCGAAGTCCTCAAATCATGGTTTAAAGACTTCAAGGTGCAGAGAATCTTCCAGCAAGTGACCCGTGCCCCACGCTGCAGAGGAAGGCGAAAAGCCCCCAGGGCCTCTGCCAATCTGCCCTGGAGGAAAATTCCTTCCCAACCCCAAATATGGTGATCAGCTAAATCCTGAGCATGTGGGCAAGACTCACCTGCCAGACACCCAGGAAAGAATTCTCTGTAGTAACTCAGATCCCACCCCATCTAACATCCTATCACAAGCCATTGGGCATATTTACCGCTAATAGTCAAAGACCAATCTCATAATACCATCCCCTCCATAAGCTTATCAAGCTTAGTCTTGAAGCCAGATATGTCTTTTGCCCCTACTTCTCCCCTTGGAAGGCTGTTCCAGAACTTCACTCCTCTGATGGTTAGAAACCTTCGTCTAATTTCAAGTCTAAACTTCCTAATGGCCAGTTTATATCCATTTGTTCTTGTGTCCACATTGGTACTGAGCTTAAATAATTCCTCTCCCTCCCTGGTATTTATTCCTCTGATATATTTGTAGAGAGCAATCATATTTCCCCTCAGCCTTATTTTGGTTAGACTAAACAAGCCAAGCTCTTTGAGTCTCCTTTCATAAGACAGGTTTTCCGTTCCTCGGATCATCCTAGTAGCCCTTCTCTGTACCTGTTCCAGTTTGAATTCATCCTTCTTAAACATGGGAGACCAGAACTGGACACAGGAATCCAGATGAGGTCTCACCAGTGCCTTGTATAACGGTACTAACACCTCCTTATCGCTACTGGAAATACCTCACCTGATACATCCCAAGACCGCATTAGCTTTTTTCACGGCCATATCACATTGGTGGCTCATAGTCATCCTGTGATCAACCAATACTCCGAGGTCCTTCTCCTCCTCTATTACTTCCAACTGATGCATCCCCAGCTTATAACAATAATTCTTGTTGTTAATCCCCAAATGCATGACCTTGCACTCTCTTCACTATTAAATTTTATCCTATTACTATTACTCCAGTTTTTACGAGGTCATCCAGATTTTCCTGTATGATATCCCGGTCCTTCTCTGTATTGGCAGTACCTCCCAGCTTTGTGTCATCCGCAAACTTTATTAGCACATTCCTACTTTTTGTGCCAAGGTCAGTAATAAAAAGATTAAATAAGATTGGTCCCAAAACCGATCCTTGAGGAACTCCACTCGTAACCTCCCTCCAGCCTGACAGTTCACCTTTCAGTACGACTCGTTGTAGTCTCCCCTTTAACCAGTTCCTTATACATCTTTCAATTTTAATATTGATCCCCATCTTTTCCAATTTAGCTAATAATTCCCCATGTGGAACTGTATTGAATGCCTTACTGAAATCCAGGTAAATTAGATCCACTGCATTTCCTTTGTCTAAAAAATCTGTTACCTTCTCAAAGAAGGAGATCAGGTTGGTTTGGCACGATCTACCTTTTGTAAAACCATGTTGTAATTTGTCCCAATTACCGTTGACCTCAGTGTCCTTAACTACTTTCTCCTTCAAAAATTTTTCCAAGACCTTGCATACTACAGATGTCAAACTAACAGGCCTGTAGTTGCCTGGATAACTTTTTTTCCCTTTCTTAAAAATAGGAACTATGTTAGCAATTCTCCAGTCATAAGGTAAACCCCCTGAGTTTACGGATTCATTAAAAATTCTTGCTAATGGGCTTGCAATTTCACGTGCCAGTTCCTTTAATATTCTTGGATGAAGATTATCTGGGCCCCCCGATTTAGTCCCATTAAGCTGGTCGAGTTTGGTTTCTACCTCGGATGTGTAATATCTACCTCCATATCCTTATTCCCATTTGTTATCCTACCATTATCCCTAAGCTTCTCATTAGCCTCATTAAAGACTGAGGCAAAGTATTTGTTTAGATATTGGGCCAGGCCTAGATTATCCTTAACCTCCACTCCATCCTCAGTGTTTAGCGGTCCCACTTCTTCTTTCTTTGTTTTCTTCTTATTTATATGGCTATAGAACCTTTTACTATTGGTTTTAATTCCCTTTGCAAGGTCCAACTCTACATAGCTTTTGCCCTTTCTCACTTTATCCCTACATGTTCTGACCTCAATAAGGTAGCTTTTCTTGCTGATCACTCCCATCTTCCACTCCTTGTAGGCTTTCTGCTTTTTTCTTAATCACCTCTCTGAGATGCTTGCTCATCCAGCTTGGTCTACAACTCTGCCTATGAATTTTTTCCCCTTTCTTGGGATGCAGGCTTCTGATAGTTTCTGCAACTTTGACTTGAAGTAATTCCAGGCCTCCTCCACCTTTAGATCCCCAAGTTCTTCAGTCCAATCCACTTCCCTAACTAATTTCCTTAATTTTTTTAAGTTAGCCCTTTTGAAATCAAAAACCCTAGTCACAGATCTATTTTTGTTTATCCTTCCATTTAGTTTAAACTGAATTAGCTCATGATCACTCGAACCAAGATTGTCCCCTACAACCATTTCTTCTATGAGGTCCTCACTACTCACCAAAACCAAATCTAAAATGGCATCCCCTCTTGTTGGTTCAGGAACTACTTGGTGAAGGAATCCATCAGCTATCGCATCTAGGAAAATTGGAGTCCTATTATTATTACTAGCTTTAATCAGGTATGGCTATTCAAGCTGCAACCATGCCCCATGATTGCAGTATAGACATACCCTATGTATCTATATGGCTTCAGGTCCAGATTTTGAGGACAGAAGGGATTCTTTTCTTTCATTTTTCTGTCAGTTTCAGTGTTTTAACTGAGAAAATAAAGGTCTGAGTTTTCCTGTATTTATATCCTGTTCTGTTATACGTTGTCAGCAATTGATTTAATATGTCTTAAGAGAATGACATATCTGCAGTCAGTTCTTTCATGAGTATATTTTACACAGAAATTAGGAAATTTGAGGGTGGTTTGGGGGGAAGATGATATTAGGATATTGAATATTTGGGCATTGAAATTAGGACTTTGGAAATTTTGCTATAGTAAAAGTAAAACTCTTCCCTATAAATGCACATTAGTTATTAAAGGTCAGGTCTGTCCTTAGAGGTGACTTACTCCAACTGAACTAAATAAATGTATATGCATCTAAGGCAGTGGTGAGCAACCTGCGTCCTGTGGGCCACATGCGTCCCATCAGGGTAAGCTGATTGCAGGCTGCGAGACATTTTGCGGACGTTGACCATCCGCAGGCACAGCCCCCTGCAGCTCCCAGTGGCTGCGATTCGCCGTTCCCGGCCAATGGGAGCTGCGGTTGGCCACCACTGATCTAAGGCCTTGTCTACATGTGTCATTCAAGAAACCTAAGGCAAATCAATTGAAGGTGCAAAGTTAATGCACGTTAACTGAAGTGTGTTAACCCCCATGTGGATGCTTTCATTCAGGAGAGAACTAAGGCCACTTTACTCCTGGTGAGCATCCACATGGGAGTTTAATGGGCTTTAATTTATGTGCATTGACTTCACACCCTCAGTTGATTTGCCTTAGCTTTCCTGATAATCCCCCACATACACATGGTCTATGACTAGTATATGTTCCTAAATGCTTAGAAATATTAATCCCTTTTGTATGTGTGTATTTCAGCCCTTACATTGTGTAGACCCTTCCATTACAGTTTTCTAATTTCCTTCAGTATTTTTTTTTTCAAATTCTAGTTTATAAACATTTGAAAACCAGAGTTAATTCTTCATTTCAAAGGGCCAAACCTTGAAGTCTTTGCTTAGGCCTTGCTTTGTTAAAGCTCCAAGAAGAGGAAAGATTGTCCGTGGTTAGGGCATTAGCCTGAGCCTTGGGTTCAGTTCCTTGCTGCAGACTTCCTGTGTGACTTTGGGAGAGTTGCCTTGGTCTCTTTGTGCCTTAATTCCTCATTGAACAGTGGGGATCTACCTCACGGGTGCTGTGAGGATAAATACCGTTAAAGCCTGTGAAGCACTCAGATACTATGGTAATGAGTGCTGTAGATACTTCCATGAGATTTTTGTCTACATGCAAACTGAGGAAAGGACCTCACCTTTTAGGTACCGCCTTACTTTGGGGGCAAGAGAAAAGTAGCCCGTGCCACACCCTGTACAGGGACATAATGTACACGCTGGCTGGTGTGAAGGACGGGATGTAGCTTTGCCTTCTTCCCACCCTTCCTGGCCCCCTTTGGAATGGTTAGCGCTGTCCAGCAGCATTAGAGCTGCTCGCTTCTCCATTCACCTGGCAGCACCTGTCCTTACTTGGAAAGGTGGGCAGTGCTTTTCTCCCTGGTCTCCTGGCACAGCATGCTGAGGCATGATGCCATCTGGCCCAGTGCAAGGAGCTCAAAAGATGGTCGACAGTGATTAATAATACCAGGAGTAAGGTCACTGTGTCAAAAGACAGAATCTCAGTCCAATTTGGGGTCTTGCCTGGATATTCTGTGGGAGTCAGCTATGAGAAAAATCTCTCTGTAACTGTTGACACTTGTATTGAGTGGTGCTGTAATTTTTCAAAGTACACTGAGCTGTATGTCACTCTTAGGGGGTATCCTATCCCTCTCCATCAGTGACCGACCCTACCCTCACTGCGGAAGCATTAGACCAGACCATCGCTGGATTTGACACCGTGGAGGAGCTACTCAAGCACTTTAATCCAGAGTCGTGGCAGGAAGATCTTGAAAATCTGTACACAGACACCGGACATCATTATCGAGGCAGGAGCTACCGTGACAGAAAGTCCAAAGGTAGGAGGAGACACTGTACATGTTCTTAATTCCAGGTGTTTTCTGTACACTTCTCACAAATGCCCTTTGATTGCTTATCAAGTTCAGATTCAGACACCGTTACTCATGCCGGAGTCAATGGGACTAATTGCAGAGCAAGGAATTACCCAGCACAAGTAAGGACAGAAGAATTTGAACCTTAATCATTTTCAGTCTGTTTCATTAAAGTATTTATCACCCACATCAACAAGCTGGCTTCAGCCTGTTAATATTCACAAATGAAAACACAGACACCTGAAATTATGTATGTTAAGGACAGATGGTTTTCAATTTCACTCTAAAGTATTATTTTGCATGTAAGACATAGGATTCCTGAACTCTCACCCACCTTTAAACACCCTGTTTAAGGATTGTTCTGTGTTGAGTGGGAGATAATTACTTCTATCACATTGTACTTAGGGAAGCATCTGGCACAAACACCTGTATGTGCAGCTGTTTGGGGTTTTTTTAGGATGTGAACATCTGACCGATTTCCATTATGTAGACAGGGAACACTATTGTGGTTTAGTATTTTTAACTGTAATTGAACAAAGTGTGCATCTCTAGATTATGTGTCTCTTTTCCCTCCTTTGATACAATCCATCCATCAAAAGCTAAAGTAAAAGAATGTTAAGTTAATGAAACGAACCAATAATATGAGGAAGCACTAAATAGAAAGTCCAGCCATGACCTTGAAGAAATAAGCACAATGTTGCCCACTGAAATTGTACTGTGTGGTGAAGGAGGTATCTTGAGTGTCTAGCTCAGTTCTTCTAAGTGCTCATCGCTGTAGATTTTAACAGCTAATCTAATGAAATGTTTAACTCCAATTATGAATTTTCTTATTACTCTTCTCCTACATTACATATTCAATATACATGTATTATATGTTTTGCTGAATATTTTTCTTAAATAATTAGCAAATTATGTGTCTGATTCTGCAAGCCCTTCAACCTATGGAATTCCCATTTAATTGCAGTTTATACAAGGAGAGACATACGTTTTCGCTGTGGGGTTTTTTTGTTTTTGTTTTTTGTTTTTTTAAGGATCAGCACTGAATATAATATTTGCAGTTAAACTTCAACAGCTGAGACCTTAGTACAATTTGATCTGAAACTGGACACATATAGGCCTACATTTTCAAAAGTGACTGGTCATTATGGTTGCTTCAATTTTTGCCTGCCCAACCTTAAAGGGGCCTGATTTTAAGAAAGTGCTTAGCAACTACTATTTGAAAACTAGGCCCCTTTAAGGCACCCCAAAAATTTAAGCAATCAACACCTCTACACATTTTTGAAAATGTAGGCCACATTTCTTCTGTTTAGTTTGTATTAAATGCTGGGACCAATCTGATCACATTTGGAGGCCAGTGAAACATAATCAGCTATGTGTCTCCTATTCCCAGACTGGAGTCAGCGCTAATGGAAACGTACACAAAAGACAAAAAAGGAGCTGTTTTGATTTTAATAGAGGCTGACAAGAGACCCTGATCTCTTACTGAATTTTCCATCCAGATTTCACTTGAGTCTCAGATTAAATCTGATCCCAGTGCAAATGTACTGTAGCTAAAGCAATGTGTGCTGTGTTTTATCTATTTTGATCAGATTGGCTCCAAGTACTGATACTGATCCGATCTTTCTGGTTGTCTGCAGGAAATCTGGATTAATTAGGGTTTCTCCATTGAGTACAAAGGAATTCAACTCTTTGGCCTAGCAACTGCTATGAATAAGTAAAGAGTTTGCCAATTTATTTCTTAATTCAGGATGTTTTTGTTAAAGGAATGAGTTGTGGTTTTCTTCTCCTCCTTTCTTCCAACAAAAGGATGGATTCTCTGCTACACTATACATTTCAGTCCAAAATGATTATATTAGTTATAAACTTGATGTGACACTTTCTCAGGGTGCCCAAGACTGGGTCACCATGTTACCCTCCTCTCTCCGCCCCCCAATGAGAGGGAGTCTTTCTTGTAGTCAGCTCCCTAACACTGCCTGCCCTTCAGCCTCTCAAGCACTCTGCTCAGGGGCTCTCCCAGCCCCTGCTTGATCTACTCCAGTCCCTGAACTCCCCAGAAGCATCCCTGTCATGGGGTGAACCACTCACCATCAGACTGGCACCTCTTCCTGATACGCTAGGGATTAGCTTGAGGCCAATGCCCCCCTGTCCACGGTTTGCACACTGTTACTTTGTCTCTGCTGTCCGCCCACAGCCCCTCTCACAGCTCCAGGACCTGCAACATCCTCTGTGTGGCACAGCCCTCTGGCCATGTCACTATCCATGTTCCTCCCTTCCGGGCAAGGTTAGCTCCTCACTAGTCCTAGGCAGGCTTCCCACTCACTGCCTCAGTGCCTCTTGGCCAGTGGCTGGTAGGGAAACCTGGGCCCGCTATCTTCTCTGGGTTCCAGCCCAGGCATCCTTAGCTCAGCTATCTGGGCCTTCTCGCTCTGGCCTCACTGCTCTATTCCTGGGCTTCTTCCTACCTCTGGTTCCCCTTCTCTTCCTGGGCCTACCAGTTCCCAAAGCCTCTTCCCAGGAAGTAACTGCAGTCTGCAGTCTCCACTCACTCCTCCCTTTCTCCTGGGAGCATCTGCTGTCTCCCTGCAGCCCATTCGCCTTTCATCTGCTGGGCTTTATAGGCCCCACCTATTTCTGTCCAACTGGGCCTCCTTAACCAGCTGCCTAATGAGTTAATTGGCCCATGTGGCCTGCATTAAACCCTGCAGGGTAAGTGTGGGATAGTCACCCCCTATAGTATCTAGCCCCTGTCACTAGACACTCACAGAAATTGCCAGGTAAACTGTCTCCAAAGAGACAGTATATGCAGCTTGACTGGTACAACTCAGGATCAGGTTATTCATAACAACACAGCACTATAATCTACTTATAGCAAAAACAAAAATAAGGTTATTAATAAAGGTTAAGATTTAAGAGAGTGAGTAAGGATAAGAAGTGGAAACAGAACTGGTTACACATATAAAATAAAACATAAAATGCAATCTTAGGTCTACACTTATTAATATTCCTATTTTATAAAGTAGATTTTCGCCCAAGGATTCGGTCTTTGACAGAGCTGCTGGTTTTCAGTCAAAATCAGGATCCAAGTTTTCATGAATATCCCCATGCTTTACAAGGGTTTTCCTCAGTAAATGGATGACAAATGTCTTTTTGTTTCTCCTTATATTTTCCAAAAATCATTGGTTTGACACCCAAAGGATGACCCCTAAGGTGCTGGTTCCCCTACTCCTGTGTTTCCGTATACAAACAGACTTCCATTGTGTTGACTTACTACAATGCTTATTTGCATGTTACAGAGGGATATACCTATCATCTCCTGTGTGGAAGAAATCTGTTTGTCTGGTTAAGTTTTAACATACAAGTTTAATACATTTAATACTTATACACAGCTTCCTAAATTTCATCTGTATGTACATTTCACAAAGATTATGATGATCAATGTGATATAAGCTTTTAATAGATCCCTTACACCATTGGTTTTATTTATTTATTTATTTATTTTTTATAAATACCGTGAAAGCAACATGTTGGGGTGTAATGAGTTTGTCCAGCGTGATCAGCGTTGCTGTTACAGAACAGTGAACTCTTTGCCAGTTTGCATTGAGGGGTTCTTAGGGTCACACCAGGGCTAATAAGAAATGCTCATACTTGAAATGTGACAGGAATACAGCCACGTTACATGTTGAAATCCGATTAGAGAATGGCTTCAAATAAAATCCTTTAAATTAGGAATACATTAGGGCTTCCAAACAAAGGCTCTGTGGAACACTAAGGAATATTTATAGGCATTGTAGTAACCTTGCAGCTGAAAGAACAATAGATTATATCACCATTTACATGCTTTCTCAGCTTCCAGGTTGAGTTTTATCCTTTGTTCTTGTTTAAAACTGCCCTGAGGCAAATTAGCACAATTTGATATAATCCCTGTGTATCTCTCACAGCATTTTCAGGACATGTCACGTAAATTATATAAATAAATTGCTAATGACTTCACTGTTATCCTACCCCCTGTGCATACCAAATGGTTCCAGGGAATTGAGTTCAGTGCAGTGTTGCTAGATTTTCAGTCCTAATAACATGACCCACATGGTAAACGACACTTTAAATATAATATTTTTAGAGTTGGCAATCAATACAGATTGAAAGAAGTACAATACAGAGAAGAACTAATACAAATACTGAAATTCCTGGAATGACCTTTTAAAGGTTGGGACTACCCTGATTAAATTTATATATCTGACAAATGCAATCCATACACAAAATCTGATCTCACAGCACTCTTTATTTATTTATACTATTTATGTGAGATATCGGTATCAGGTGTATATCTCTAAAAATTGCATTCATTGTTTGAAATGTCATGCTGTGTATATGTACTGCCATTTATAGTTCACTACTCATACAGAAGTTTATTACATAATCTCAATGAAATCAAATCCTGGGGAAATATTTTAGGTTTAGTATTTGCATTTTCAAAATCCATAAGTCATGCCCCAGGTAAAAACTCTATACAAATATCATGGCACTTCCTCTGCAAAGAAATATAACAAGTAAATATTAGAAACAATCTTTGCTGTGTTTTTCAAAAAAAGGTGAAAGGTTTGATAGTCAGATCTATATCTTAGAACAGGAAACTTGAAGCATATGAATATCCAACCTTAAAGTTACCCTAAGTGATTATGAAGAGATGGTTGTACCATATAGAGTAGATCAGTAGCAAAATAATTTTCTGTATATTTGCAATAATATTTTAAGGTTGGCCTCAATGTCATAATAATTTGAACATTTTTAATAGACAGGTTCCTAGAATGGGTATCACAACTATCACATTATTTCATAATTACTTTAGTACTGTAGTAGTGGATGTAAAAAGAGAAGTGCCATCCTGTGCAAAGGAGGGGGTACTTCTAGACAAAGCATGTGTTCTCTATCATTACACAGCACTGAACTTCTGTCACTTAATCTCTTGTCTATATCTTTATTTTTAAAAAATTCTTATTAACTATTATGTATATATGAAAATTGCTTCAGAAGTGAAAAAAAACTTCCTTTACAGCAAAGGTATTAACTTTGAATTGGCCTTATATACAAAGATCTAGGAAGAAGGCAGGCATAAGCTATTTCTCAAAACAAAAGTAGATGCAAAAGTCTAGGGAAGATGTGTAGAGAAAGGGTTCAGCTTTAAAAAGAAATTCTAGTTCACAAATAATCTCACAGCATATGAAAAGATGGGAGTTGCCTTACCAAGTGGAGAGTCAGTGCTAATGAGCCAATTCAATTAAGGTAGAAGTGGGCTATTCTCAACAGTTGACAGTCCAGGGAGACTGAAGTATTATCCTACTGGTGTGGCTGATGTTGTTAGGTCCTATGATGGTGTCCCTTGAATATATATGTGGATAGAGTTGGTACCGGGGTTTGTTGCAGGATTTGGTTCCTGGGTTAGTGTTTTTGTTGTGTGTAGTTGCAAATACTCATCAACCACACCATCAGGGGCTCGTTCACCTGCACATCTACCAATGTGATATATGCCATCATGTGCCAGCAATGCCCCTCTGCCATGTACATTGGCCAAACCAGACAGTCTCTACGCAAAAGAATAAATGGACACAAATCTGACATCAGGAATTATAACATTCAAAAACCAGTAGAAGAACACTTCAGTCTCCCTGGACACTCAATAACAGACTTAAAAGAGGCAATTCTTCAACAAAAAAACTCCAAAAACAGACTCCAGCGAGAAACTGCAGAACTGGAATTAATTTGCAAACTGGACACCATCAAATTAGGCCTGAATAAAGACTGGGACTGGATGGGTCACTACAAAAACTATTTTCCCCCTGTTGATACTCACACCTTCTAGTCAACTGTTTGAAATGGGCCACCTTGTTTACACTGGCCTCATTAGCACTACAAAAGTGATTCCCACCCCTTCTTGTCGACTGTTGAGCATAGCCCACTTCCACCTTAATTGAATTAGCTCATTAGCACTGACCCCTCATTTGTAAGGCAACTCCCATCTTTTCATATGCTGTGTATTTATACCTCCCTACTGTATGTTCCACTCCTTGCATCTGATGAAGTGGGCTCTAGACCATGAAAGCTTATGCCCAAATAAATTTGTTAGGCTCTAAAATGCCACAAGGCCTCCTCGTTGTTTTTGCTGATACAGACTAACACAGCTACCACTCTGAAATAATCTCAGTAAACAAGAACATACATTCTGGCACTGAAGGACGCTGCACAGGCCTGAGCCCCCACACTTTCACTCTTTGCTTATTTTATTTTGGGACAATCATATGCAAAAAGCCTTCGGCTATCAGAAGAAATTAATCAGGTGGGATATTCCTGAGATAACATCTGTCTACAGTGACAGCTTTACAAGTTACATAAATAAACAAACCAGGCTCTGCTCTAAAGGGGGGAAAGAGAAAGAAGCACAGGGACCACAAGTCTGGATGGAACTTTCCCAACTTGTATGAAGTAATGGCCAAATGAATATATCAATTCCCGAAATTGTGGCAGTTCACTGTGCACATAACCACAGCTTCTATTTAACATTAATTAAAATTATTTAGCAAGAAATTAAACAAAATGTGAACTGAAGAATTTCATTTCTCAGGGGTTTGCAAACAGTCGCCAATAAATTACCGCAAACATCCATGTACTCTTCCTTGAAAGGTTCTGGGATAGTCGCCAGCAAGTTACAGTGCATCAGACATTAAATACAAACAGCACAAATTCAAAATGCCTCTGCTTTAATGGCAAATATGTATACTCTAAGTTCATGACATACCATCTCAAATTACTGCTAATTATCTAAATGCACTCATTCTACTGTAAGCCCTGAACAAACAGAATACCCCTCCCACCCTTAGTCAGGAATTACTTTAGTTACACTTTGCATATTTCAT
Source organism: Malaclemys terrapin pileata (assembly GCF_027887155.1). Classification (NCBI taxonomy): domain Eukaryota; kingdom Metazoa; phylum Chordata; order Testudines; family Emydidae; genus Malaclemys; species Malaclemys terrapin. Next base: position 318,993,287 of record NC_071505.1, read on the forward strand.
AATATAACTCAGGCCCAGTGATTATGCATCCTCTTCCCCACTGTGGCAAATAGGATATTTCCTGTCATAGGTGCCAACTCCATGGGTGCTGCGGGGCTGGAGCACCCACAGGAAAAAAAAAAGTGGGTGCTCAGCACCCCCTGCTCACAGCTGTTCAGGCGGCTACCACCAATCAGCTGTTTGGTGGCTGGGAGGGAGGCATTTAGGGGAAGATGGAGAGCAAGGAGCGGCGGTCGGGCGGGGCCTCGGGGGTAGGGTTAGAGCAGGGTAGGAAGAGGCGAGCGATGTCGGAGCCTTGGGGGAGGGGGCGGAGTGGGGCAGGAAGAGGTGAAGTGAGGGTGGGACCTCAGAGGAAGGGGTGAAGTGGGAGCAGGAAGAGGCGGAGTTTGGGTAGGGCCTTGGGGGAGGGGCTGAGTTTGTGCAGGGCCTTGGGGTGGAGCATCCCCGGGGAAAAACTCAGTACCTATGTTTCCTGTTACTGTATGTGAAGTTACTGGGGACACTTAGAGCAAACGGCACTGCAACAGAAAGCTTTTCTTGTGAACCTTTGTTAAAGGCTGGTGAAGCCTGTGAAGTCATATTTACCACTGGTGTCAGAGCTGCACCCATTGTCAACAGCGATGGTTTGGGCTTGTTCGTACTACTTGACCCACTCCCTGGACATAATTGGTGTCCCAGCTTTTAATAGGAACATGTATTGTGAACCTTTGTTCCCATGGACAGTTATAATCCCACTGAAATTTCTGCCCTCTCCATCTTAAATAGTAGTTGTTGTATGAGAGAGTTTTATCTGGGAACTGTAAGTAAAGTGGAAATCCAAATGCAGCATCCTTTTCTTCCAGTTGCCACTAAGAAAGATTTGATAAATCTTAAAGTTCTCAAATATACTGCATTTATATTGAATATATCACTGGATTAAAAATGTAAAAGAAAATATCTGTTACTATTAGACATTTATTGAGGATTTACAACTGTGGGCCAGCTCCTTAGTTGGGGTAAAACAGAATAACTTCATTGAGACCAATGGAATTATGTCAGTTTACACCAATGGACGATTTGGCTCTGTTAAGTAAATATGGGGTTGAATCCTCAGCAACTTAGAGTAGCTTCTGTGCTGTTGAAAATTGCAGTGGCTTATTGTGCCTCACATACACAGCTGTGGGCTAAATTCACAAAGGGAGTTAGGTTCCTAAATCCCAGAATCAGGCAGCAGTGGTTTTCACAAAACCATGCACTTGGCTGCCGCTGAGCCCTGTATGTGCCTAAACTCAATCAGTGCCTAAGTTATTGCAGTGAAAATTCCCTGGCTTCCTCCGAGCATGCACAGTGCTGCTTCACTCTAGGTATCTGGAGGTCTAAGCCACAGAGTGATTCACAAACTGGGGAAGATAGGTGTTCTTCTACCTAACTCACCTGTGGGGCCAGATCCATTAGCTGTGCTCAGGGGGAGGGGGACCTTCCTCATAACTGTGGTTCAGGTATTCACCTGGAATGTGGGAGACCCCCAGTTCCTTCCTCCAACTGAGGGGGAGAAGGGATTTGAATAGCAATCTACCACCGTTCAGTTGAATGCCCCTAGCCACTGGGCTATAGGATATTGTGATGTGGGGGCTCCCTCAGTCTCTCCTGTTGAAGCTGTTCTGCTTTGTGGAGTTTTGGGGCCAGAGAGAGAGAGCACATATGTACGGGAATGACTTTATAATTGGTGGTTAGAGCATCCGCAGGCTGTGGGAGAGCCAGGATCCAGTCCTCCTGCTCTAGTAACTCTAATTATTTATCCACAGGAGAGACTGAGGTAGCCCCACATCAGAATATCTATAGCTCAGTGGTTAGGGCATTCACCTGAGAGGTGGCAGATCCCTGGTCAAATCCCTTATTCCTGTCAGGTGGAGAGACTTTACTTGAACTGCCGGGGGTCTCCCACATTCTAAGTGAGTGCCCTAACCACTGGTTTAAGAGTTATCAGGAGGCGGTGGCAGCAGTGGCAAGAAATTCCCTAGGTGCCGGACTTCAGCGGAGGATTCACAGCTGAATTCCCTGACAGGCTTTAGGACACATACCAAAAATTGCAAAAATTCTGTAAGTTCAGTTTTGAAGCCATTTGCAGCCCGTCTGAAGAACCTTTTAGTTCCAGTTTTAAATTAAGGACCCCAGTGGTTTCAATCCCTTGATAAGGAAAGCATCAGGATTTCACACCAAGACTCAGTTACCTTTTAGTCACAGCAGTGAAATGATGCATGAAGCTGTCTGTACTGTAAGATCTCATTGTTATATGAATGAGGAAATGAACTGGCTACAAAAAGTAAAACAATTCTGAGACCGAAGAAAAGCTCAAATCTGGACTTTCTGGAGAGGGAGTTCTTTAGAGAACTTCCTTTTGTTAATGATTTACAAATGGTGTTTTAAAGTCACTTAAGCAGTGGGAGTAGTTCTTGTGTATCTCTGTGGTAGGATCAGAATGTGGCTTTTCTGTTAAGAGCATGTATGTTGCCTGCTTAGTTTGTCCCACCTTGCTAGGGCAGAATCCAAAATGAACTTCAGTATTATTTCTAGGTGACATTTGTAGTGGGTGACCCGTGCGCTTCTTAATCCCTTTATATCTGGACCATGCTTACAAAAGTATGAGATTCAGAGGTGTTGAACATTTGTAATGCCAAATTAAATCAGTGGAATCAGTAGGTGCTTAGCACTATGGAAAAATCTAGATGCGGATCCAAAACGTCTTTATGCATGCATCTTGGAATATTCCTCATATTTTTCCCCGGTGGCTAATGCTAGAAAAATATACATACCAAAAATGTATTATTTCATTAATTGATTTAGAGTTCTTTATAAATTTATCCATCCCAGGGGTGAAAGTAAAATTGAAAACTTAGTGGTATGGGGGCTGTCTCTGCACCCCCACCGCCCCCCTCTCTGGAAGGGGTGGGGCCTCGGGCGGAAGGGGCAGGGCTGGGGGGTCAGAATCCCCCAGCTAGCCCTTCCAGGCTGCCTGGCCCGCGCCACCCGGGGCTCCAGTCACGATTTAAAGGGCCCGGGGCTCCGGCTGCTGCTGCCGCTACCGCAGCAGTGGCCAGAGCCCCGGGCCCTTTTAAATTACCAGCCCCGGGGCAGCTGCTCCTTTTGATGCCCCCCTTTTGGCAGCCTAGGGGGGCAAAAGGGGAAGCAACGATAAAGCACTGCCGTGGCAGTGCTTTAAGCAGGGTCTTTGCCACAGCAGCGCTTAAGGACCCTGCTTAAAGCACTGCTGCGGCAGCTCTCCCCCGTCGGCGGCTCTGCCACTAGGGACACGGCAGGGCCGCCGACAAGGGGCGCAAAAGCGGCAGCGACGTTAAAGTAAGGCGGTAGGGGCCGGTACCGGTGGCCGCTTTTTACCGGTTCGCCATACCGGCCCATACCGCCTTACTTTCACCCCTGACCCATCCCAAGCTGTGGGGAGATGGTTTTGCTATAAATAACCAGTCCTATCACTTTGCATCATTGTCATTAAACTACAACCCCTCTGAAATACCCAAGAACGCAACTATTCCACTACACCCTCCCATTAACTCAGCACTATCTCCCCTTTCTCTCCATAGTCCCTGGCTCAGAAAAAAACTGAGAGAAAAGGCCTTGTAAAGTTTTAAAGGACACCAAATTAAGGCTGTGGCAGGTTGGTGGGCGAAGTACACTCCAGAATTGAAGACCCTTTATGGAGAATGCCTTAACCTTTAAACCAGGGGGCTTAAGCCCTTTGGCTAGTTGTGGCTGCCACAATGTGACTCGTGTAATATACTGTCACCCTTAATAAGTGGGCAGCCTCATTCTCCATCAGCTGCAGTCTGAATGTTAAGACATAATCCCATGATGAACTCATTACACTAATAATCCAGACTAGCTCAATGTAGCCCCGCAGCAGTGGCACATGCTGTGCCCCAGGAGAGGTTTGCCCAAGATAGAGGAAAGTTGGTGTCTGTACTGCCACATTCCCTGTGAGCTCCACCAGAGGTGAGTGCCTTTAAAGGATAGATGCTCTACGGGTGAAGGCCAAATGGGTTTTGCAGGGAGTCAGCTCATTCTCTGGGTGCCCCGTCCCCTACCAGCTTATTCTCTTTTAGAACTGTGATGGCCAGCTGGGTGTACCCTGTTAGAGTGGGGGATATAGGTGCAGTGCGCTACAGCAAGCCCTCTCTAGGTGAATGACCCGTCGCTGGCAGCCCTGTGACCTGCATTATGTCAGCAGGTGCCCCTGAAGCCCAGCGCTGAATCAAGCATTGAGTATTTTATTCTAAATTCATCTACAGATATCCCGTTCACAAATGCCACCCTAATGTCTTAAGCTAGCATTAAATAATCCATGCAAGACTGTTTCCCTCCTTAAACACCTCTACCCCAATATAACGTGACCCGATATGACACGAATTCAGATATAACACGGTAAAGCAGTGCTCTGGGGGGGCGGGGCTGCGCACTCCGGCGGATCAAAGCAAGTTCGATATAACGCAGTTTCACCTATAACAAGGTAAGATTTTTTGGCTCCCGAGGACAGCGTTATATCAAGGTAGAGGTGTATTTTAAGAATTTAGATTCCAGCACTATAGAGATATTCTAACACATGTGTTGGATAGCATGGGTAGGCACCATACAACACCTTTCCACATCTTCCCCATTCCACATCTTCATTGCAGCTCATCTATCCAGCCCATTCCAACCCTAGACTACTTGTTCCAGAATTCTCCACCTTGGATTGATGTGGTACAGTATATTAATGCATTAGGACTTCCCCTCCGGAGATACCACTGATCATGACTATAGAATCTGCACCATCTCCATTTGGTCAGTTTTTCTGATTGCCAATTGGTTAAAGTAATGGTGAACAAACTAAGTTTTGCTTTATCTTTAAACAAAGCGGAGTGTGGAAAGTGCTGATGGGAATGATGGGAGCTGGAGGCAGAGGGAACATTCTTCCCTGTGAAAAAAATTAGCCTGTGGGAACAAGAGTGAGAGGGAGTGCATTTGAAGAGTGACAACAGAGAACAAAATATAATCTGTTGAAACAAAGAAATCAATATTTTTTTATTCTTCCGAGAACTAGCTATGTGCATTTGGAGTGTATTTTCCTCTCAATGCATGCGTGTACTGGTAACTCCCATTGATTTTGTGCTTCTCTCAAGAGGAAGCTATGTACCTTCTTTGTAGGGATACTAGCTCTCTTGAGAGAACAGCTGAGCTTTCATGGTGAGATGATTTTCATGGTATCACAACGTGTCCAAAATCCTGATTTATCTGCTGACTTTCCCCCAACTGGGTTAACACAATGCATGAAAAATGAACTAGACTTAAGTGTGTCCACTGGTGCTAATGTCATTTACATAACCACCGTGCATATGTATCTCAGATAAATAAATATTTCAAAGCCACAATTTAAAGGTGCATATTATTTACCAATCACTACTTCCTCTGCAGATTGTGTAAATCAGTGTCAATGCAGTGGCTTGGTGGCTTCTCCAGTGCAAATTGTGACTTGTTCTCAAGCTATAGATTTTACATTTTATCAATTAGAAATTAATTTAGAATGCATTTTAATGTGTCTCTTCCTACCAGTTACAATTTTCAGTTCAGAGAGTGAACTCTTGCTTGACATGGGGAAGCTGCAGAATTGCATTAGTCAGCTCCCTCCATCTATCGATGTATTATTCAAATTTTCATCAACAAATTCAGGGGCAGAATCCAACAGAAAAGATGAAAAACTAAAAAAAGAACTTCCAAAACTAAAATAGGCGATTTTTAGTCCTCTTTTTTTTTAATTATAAAATTGGCTTTAGGGAATTTTTATAACATTGTATGTAGGGATTTTATAACCATGAATTATAATTATTCTTCAAACCACTGTTGACTGTATTTTTACATCAGATGACTCACCACAATGGAAAACCTGTGCATGGAAATTTCAGTGAAATAAGAGTATTTGACAACTTTTTAAATTATATTTAGACTTTGATATTCTATTATTTAGTGGTATTACAGTAGCAACAATAGGTCCTAACTCAAATTGTGGCTGCATTGTGCTAAGTGCTGAATAAACACATAATAAGCGACAATCTCTGTCTCAGAGCATTTACATCTAAAGAGACAAGACAAATGGTGGGAGAGGAAGCAGAGGCACAGAGAGGTGAAGAGACTTTTCCCAAGTCATACAGCAGGGAATGGAACCCAGTCTCCTGAGTTCCATCCCAGTGCTTTACCCACTATGACCCTGATCCAGCATCATTAAAGTCAATGTGGGTTTTGCCGTGGACTTGAGTGGAACAGAATCAGGGCCAAGATGACCTTGTGCAATCACATAAAAACTGGGTTCCTGATATTTACCTTTAAAGAAGTCACATTGACACTTAATTTATTTTCTGAATGATGCTGCCGGAGCACAACCCTTTGTTGTGACTTCCCATGCAAGAGAGCAGTTCACTCTAAGACACTTCCCACTCAACCTTACAAAGACCACTTTTGCTTTGCAGTTGACCTGGACAGATTGAATGATGATGTGAAACGTTACAGCTGCACTCCAAGAAACTACTCTGTCAATTTAAGGGAGGAACTGAAGCTGACAAATGTAGTTTTCTTTCCCCGCTGCTTCCTGGTCCAGCGCTGTGGCGGGAATTGTGGCTGTGGAACAGTGAACTGGAGATCCTGCATGTGCACGGCAGGGAAAACAGTGAAAAAATATCATGAGGTATTTCATTCTTATGTTTCTTCTTTGTGATTCCTCTGTGGGTTCCATGCTAAAGCAGACTTGGAAATACTATTCCCAGAGCTGTGTGTGCTGCCGTCAGTGATTATGTTGGTGCTTCTATAGCGTTAAAGATCGGCAAACTCCTCTGAAGGCATTTAAAACTGCATGTGAGATACAATAAGGCTCGCCATGTGGGGGCAGCGTGTTTGGTGAAACATGCACTGAAATTGGCACTTGCACACAATGGCAATGAGTGCATTATTAATGCCTAGATGGGCAGAAAAACAAATAGGAGTTTTCTAAGTTCTACCTAAGTCCCTAGGGAACATGGCTAAGAAACATACCTTATTCCATAGACGAGAGCAAGGATCAGTGACACAGCCCAGGCAGAGATGTACTAATATAAGTGCAAGGAATGGCAAGGCATTACATATATATTTAACACATATTAATAGCCTCTTATTCGAAGATGCTGAGCCCCCTCAGTCCCAGTAAAGTGAGTTGGAGCTAGAGATGTTCAGCAACTCTGAGAATCAGGCTGTAAATGTTTGTCAAACATATATAGACACAATCGAAGATTATCGCATGTATATATGTCTAATACAATATACAGCACCCACGCTGAGGGGTAATGTACTATAGTGTAGAACAGCCTCCCCTGTATTCACTTGGGCCTTGTCTATGTTAAAAGGTGCCCCAGTTCTGTTAGCACACCAAAGACTATTAGAAACTGAATTCAGCTAAAATGATAGAAGCTTAGTTTAAATTGATTTTAAGCTTCCATAAAGGGCTTTGCTTTTAAAAACTATTTTAGTTAAACTGCTGTAACTTTTAACATAGGTAAAGCCTTAGGCTTTCTTAGACCTACACACACCAATTCTATTGCTGTGCAAGGGAGCCTAATTTGGTATAAATTTTATGCTAAGGGTTTCAAAGACCGCATAAGAAGATGTAAATTTCGGTAGGGTTGCAGCTGCCTTTTCTTACACCTTCCTGTTAATTATTTTTCTTGCTGCATTCCTCTGTGTGGCCCCCTTGCTGTGTGAATTGTGAATTACACCAGCTTAGACTCAGTGAACCATATTTAGAAGTGGTGATTAAGCAGGGTTGGGGAGGTGAGATACATGTTGGAAAGTGAGTGGGACTCTATGTAAGTCTAAGGAAATCTAGAAAAAGCCCAGGAGGCTCTGATCCTGCAATTGGATCTACCCGGGCTCCATGCAGATGAACAAGCCCACTCTCCTGGATCAGATTGCAAGATGAGGGCCTAAAATGGTGTGACATAGCTACTGAGAGGGCTAGAAGAAGGTGTATGTTATACCAGTGTAAACTCCTTCTAGGCTCATGGGGACTTTCTAGTCTAGGGAGGGGGGCTGCTTTTCTCACAGCATAATTCTGTCTAACTGCTTTTCACCTTGCCATGCTTGCCTCACTTAAGACCACAACTGGATAGGACAAACTAAGCACCTTTGACTCCACTGCAGGACTCTTTTTGTCCTATCTTTTTCCCACTCAGCAATTTTGTGTGAGGGCAGCATTTGTCCCATAAGAACAAAACTCACCATATTCATTTTTAATTAATTTCAATCACAAGCGGGAGAAGAGGGGGGTAAAAATCAACAAGGAAAGAACACTTTATATTCAAGTTTCCAAGAGAGTATTTACAGCAACAGAGAGTGAAAAATAGCATTGAAAGTTATTGCCCATTGAAACAACCCAAAATATGAGGCCGTGTGCCATGTTGAGTTCATGCCAGACACCACACTCGCCTGTAAGAGTTTATTTTCCTACTTTGTTTAAGTCGCAAATGAAAAGGAATTTGATGGACTCTTAATCTGGAGAGGGTGCTTGCTCACATCACAAAACCACTAGCTCAGGAGAGGCTGAGGGCTGGAATACCAGGAGGTTGTTGGAGGTCAAGACCTAGATGCGTAGGCAGAGTTTGTGGGAAAGCAGGCACTGTATCTTGCTGTAGTCAGCACCGTTACTCACTTTCCTAGGCACAAGGTCTTTCCACAAATTTATTGCAAACTAGAGTTGGCTTCAATTCAGCTGCTATAAAGAGCTGGAGCCTAGTTAAAATTGTACCATTTTTTTAAGAAAGATACATGGGATGACCCTGGTATAATTACAGACCAGAGAACCTTATATCCAGGCTGGGTAAATTAATTGAAAAAATAATTTGGATAAAATAATTGCAAAAAATGTCTACTAGATGAATATGAGCTGATAAAAAGAAGCAAGTATGGCTTATATAAAAATATGTATATGATATCACAGCTTTGTATAACAGTTTAGAGAGAATTTTAAAAGATATGCTCCTTCCTCCTAAGAGTTTACAATATACAAGACACGATCTGTCATGGATTAGAAACTGGTTAAGAGATAGACAGCAAAAAGTAGGAATAAATGGGCAATTTTCAACATAGAAGGAGGCTAACTTTCAGGTTTCCCGAGCTTTCAGACTGGGTATTATTTAATGTATTTATTATTGATCTGGAAATAGGTGAACTGTGAGGTGGCACAATATGCAGATAATACAAAATTATTTAAGTGAGTCAAGATTAGAGAAGGCTGTGAGGAATTTCAGAGGTACCTAACATAATGGCTGATGAAATGTAGTGTAAACAAATGCCAGGCAGTGCATGTTAGAAGGAACATTGTGTCACAATGCCAGAAAAAAGATTGAAGGCCAAATTCTGACCTGACATGCAACTCCATGCACAGCATGAAAGTCAGAGGAGAATTTGGCCCCAGGTATCATTGTGAACAGCTTAACGAAAACACTTTCTCAATACATTGGTAGTGAAATAAGCAAATAGTACATTACACTGTATGAATAGAAAATGATAGAGAAAAACACAGAAAATGTTTATCATGCCATTAAATAAATGTGTGGTTCACCCTCCTCTGGAGTACTGCATTCAGTTTTGATCATTAAGTCTGAGAAGAATATGGCAGAAGTAGAAAAGGTCTAGAGAAGGGCAACAAATAGAAAACTTCTGTATGAGGAGAGATTGAAAGGCTTAGAACTGTTTAGAGAGGAGACAAATAAGAGAGGATATGGTAGACGTATATAAAATGAATGAATGGTACAAAGAAGGAATATAAGACCCCTCTGATTTTACCATCTTTCCTTAACAAAAGAACAAGGGGAGACTCAATGAAGAGAAAGGCAAAACATTTAAAAATATAAATGACAAAAATGATTTTTTTGTGCAACAACCTTTTAAAAACTACCCCAAAATATTATTGTAGCAGATGGCGTAGAAAGATTCAGTGCGGATTAGACACACAAATATGAACTTCAGTCACATCAACTTCAGAACATAAGACAACTATGGACAGCAGTTAGGAAAAAACTTCCCCCATAAACATGCTATTGAATAATCGTTCATCACTGGGCATTTTGGTGCATTTGGTACCGTTGTGATGGAATATTAGCCTAATAAAATAATGGAGAGGCAAGGTGAGTGAGATAATATCTTTTATTAGACCAACTTCTGTTTGTGAAAGAAACAAGCTTTCGAGCTACACAGAGTTCTTCTTCAGGTCCTGGGACCAACACAGCTACTATAATATTGCAGATAACACTGGTCTACAATTTTTGAGAAGTCGTCTGCTTCAGAGATAAAATGTGCTATTTATTATGTATTTTGATGTGCTGAATTCAAATATGACAATTAAAACAACTGATTGGCTACTGTTTCTAAGATAGTTAAGTTTTTACATTTTATGTTTATGTATATTGTGTAGATAGTAGAGTTTTAATCATAAATTGTAAACCTAGGTCTTTTCATGTGTTTATGGTTGCTTTACATGATAATATTTCACCTGTCCTGTTTATGTAACACTTTAAAAATCAGCAAAAGGGTTATATAAATAAAAAATTTTATGAAACAAAAGGCAAAAAACTATTATGTACATAGTTTAGTCCTATTCAGTGTCTACTCGGCGCTTCTTGGCTTGTCGCTTGTATTCATTAAATGGAGCATCTCTTGTCACTGTCCAGCAATAGTCTGCAAGCATTGATGGGCTCCATTTGCCCTGATAGCGTTTCTCCATTGTTGCAATGTCCTGGTGAAATCGCTTGCCGTGCTCGTTGCTCACTGCTCTGCAGTTCGGTGGAAAAAAATCTAGATGAGAGTGCAAAAAATGTATCTTTAGTGACATGTTGCAACCAAGACTTTTGTATGCCTTGAGGAAGTTTTCCATCAACAACCTGTAGTTGTCTGCCTTGTTGTTGCCGAGAAAATTTATTGCCACTAACTGGAAGGCTTTCCATGCCATCTTTTCCTTGCCACGCAGTGCATGGTCAAATGCATCATCTCGAAGAAGTTCACGAATCTGAGGACCAACAAAGAAACCTTCCTTTATCTTAGCTTCACTTAACCTTGGAAATTTTCCACGGAGGTACTTGAAAGCTGCTTGTGTTTTGTCAATGGCCTTGACAAAGTTCTTCATCAGACCCAGCTTGATGTGTAAGGGTGGTAACAAAATCTTCCTTGATTCAACAAGTGGTGGATGCTAAACACTTTTCGTCCCAGGCTCCAATGACTGTCGGAGTGGCCAGTCTTTCTTGATGTAGTGGGAATCTCTTGCACGACTATCCCATTCGCAGAGAAAACAGCAGTACTTTGTGTATCCAGTCTGCAGACCAAGCAAGAGAGCAACAACCTTCAAATCGCCACAAAGCTGCCACTGATGTTGGTCATAGTTTATGCACCTCAAAAGTTGTTTCATGTTGTCATAGGTTTCCTTCATATGGACTGCATGACCAACTGGAATTGATGGCAAAACATTGCCATTATGCAGTAAAACAGCTTTAAGACTCGTCTTTGATGAATCAATGAACAGTCTCCACTCATCTGGATTGTGAACGATGTTGAGGGCTGCCATCACGCCATCGATGTTGTTGCAGGCTACAAGATCATCTTCCATGAAGAAGAATGGGACAAGATCCTTTTGACGGTCATGGAACATGGAAACCCTAACATCACCTGCCAGGAGATTCCACTGCTGTAGTCTGGAGCCCAACAGCTCTGCCTTACTCTTGGGTAGTTCCAAATCCCTGACAAGTTCATTCAGTTCACTTTGTGTTATGAGGTGTGGTTCAGAGGAGGAGGATGGGAGAAAATGTGAGTCCTGTGACATTGATGATTCAGGACCAGAAGTTTCATCCTCTTCCTCATCTGACTCAAGTGAGAATGATTCTGGTGCATCAGGAACCGGCAGTCCTTCTCCGTGGAGTACTGGGCGTATAGCTGATGGAATGTTTGGATAATGCACAGTCCACTTTTTCTTCTTTGACACACCTTTCCCAACTGGAGGCACCATGCAAAAGTAACAATTGCTGGTATGATCTGTTGGCTCTCTCCAAATCATTGGCACTGCAAAAGGCATAGATTTCCTTTTCCTGTTCAACCACTGGCGAAGATTTGTTGCACAAGTGTTGCAGCATATGTGTGGGGCCCACCTCTTGTCCTGATCTCCTATTTTGCAGCCAAAATAAAGGTGATAGGCTTTCTTAACCATAGTGGTTATACTGGGCTTTTGTGATGCAAAAGTCACTTCACCACAAACATAGCAGAAGATATCTGCACTGTTCACACAAGTACGAGGCATCTCTGCTCACTTTGGCTAAACAGAAATGTGTCCCTTTGCAAAATCAAACACTGACAAATAAGAGAGCACGACACTGTATGATTTCTAGAGCTGATATAGGGCAATTTGTTCAGCAGAGTGATGTAAGCTTCGTTATGATTGCATCATCCATGACTTCTAGGAATAACATGATGCAATTCATATCATGTATGATGCTTCAGATTGCATCATTCATTGTTTTGCCTAAAAAGCAAGTACTGTCCAAACCCAGTCAGAGATTTCTTCATAGATCCAGTCAAAGATGTATTTGAGTCATTTCTGGTTTAAATTGAGATCCCTTCCCTTTATAACTCACTTATCCTCCGCCATTCCCAAGTCAAGGGTCGTATATACTGACCCAATAGCATATCTTGAAAACTAGAGCCAATCAACAATTTTAAGCATCATTTTCATTCTCAGTGACCCAGAATTAGTAAAGTTTAACTACATTTATTTCAGAAGCATTTTGGCTGTAGAGCAGTGTAATTAAACATTGGTCAGAATCAGTTTGGCAATGCCTAAGTTCCCCAAAAACTTAACTCACTAAATTCAGAGTTCATATTTTCCCTTTTTTATTAATTTATTCCACTGTGCTTTTTGTCTGTCAGACCAGTATGAATTAAAGACAGTGTTATTGCTTTTGTAAATAAAAATGTAAATGGAATGAATTAACAGCACAAAGAGCAGCAATTTAGCCGCAAGCCTCCCACTAACATTAATACAAGTTATGCAAATAAATCCACTTGTCATACACTACAGATATGTCCATTAATGTTAGTCCAAAATATTTTTCATCTGTAAATAGCTTTAGTTTTCCTGTGTCGAGCATTAGCCAAACATCTTCTTCCGTGTTTAGCTGTCTTTTTACTTAAGAAACAGCTTGGAAGTGGGGGCAGTGTGAGAGGGACATGGGTTTATCTGTTTTAAAGCCATGTAGCTGCATTGTACTTTAGAGGTCTGATCTAAAACCCACTGAGGTTTAATCAGAAGATGATAAATCATGAATGGAAGGGGAAGGGCTTCTTATTTATTTTTACATCACAAAAGCTGTTCATTTCCTTTAAAATCTCCACCTCCAGTTTAAGGTGAGTGCAGGTTAAGCACCAAATTCAGAGAGAGTCTAAGTCTAGTATATTTTACATGCCAAAGAGAACAAAAGATGTCATGAGATGATGTAGTTCATAAGACATTCATAATAGGAGAAACTGCTCAAGGCCTTTGTTATTCCTGGTGTTAACTTTGCCTAAACCATCTCTTGGAGCCTGAACTATTGGACTGCTGTTGTTAGCTCCACTGTCACTGTCATCTGTGAATATTTTTCTTTACAACAGTGTCGATGTGTTGGCCAATCACACAGGAAATTGTGTAGTGTTTGGTGTGTGCCTGAGAAAGCCTTCACTTCACCCTCAGTGAGCCTCCTATTTAGGGTTGAATCAGGAAAGGCACATTTTTCAGCTACAACCTTCTGCTTTCCCACCCTGCAGTCAATATCTCCCAGTTATCCAGCGAGTTGCATGCACTCAACTGAGGGGTTGTTTTGTACATCCAATGCTAACTGTGCTGAGAGAGAGAGAGGTTTGAGAAAGTTATTTTTCCTGATATTGTTGATTTTTGTTTAGATCCCTTTTCTATTCTCTTCAGATTCTTAGACCATGCCCATCACTGTGGTATCTGAGCACTCTCCACTAGTATACTAAGCAACATGACTGGCAGCTGTCATGTGGTCTTTAATTTTCTCAGACAACTGCTTTAGTTCTTCAGAAGCTCCACCAAGAGTATAAAATTCTGCCCTTTCATGTCCATTTGCAAGGTATTAGCTACCAGACAGCAGAAAATATGAAAATACCCCATTGTGGATACCCCCTCTACTCTAATGCTTTGCAAAATGTTAATAGTGAGACATAAAAGTTTTCTTACAAACCTGAAATTTAGGGCAAGTTTGCCCAAAAAGCTCAAGAACCTTTGGAATTAAACAGGACCTTGATTTGAGCAGACTGCCCATTTTATGGTTTTGAACAGAAACCTAGTGAAGCAGGATGGTTTTGCATTGTTCCAAAATGAAATTGAAGAAAACTGGTTTGTAGGAGCCCAGAAGTCAAGGCAGGTAAGCACACATGAATCAAAATTTAAAACAGATTGGCATGAACCCCTGCAAACCGAACTGGCCAATCTTCACATCTTATGCATTAATTCCGTTTAAAAGCTTCTCTCAATCAAGTTCTTTGGTAAGTGATTCCATCAGGCAAACCACTGGGCTCCTCACAAAGGAAAGGCAAATCAGTAATCATTAATGTAAATGAATACAGCATACTTTAATCAAATGTCCGTGTCTGCTTTCATCTAACTTGCTGAGATAGACTTGAAATGAAAACACAATTGCCTCTGCACCCAGTTCTCTATGGAAATAAGTAGAATGGTTGTTCCAGAGAGAAATCTTATATTCTAAAATTGAAGACAGCATAGGCTCAGCCCTTTGGGAAGAAAAATCCTGTGGATGATCTCAGTCCAATTCTTTATGCTGCTAGGACTGAGCCTGTGCCATCCACCCAGCATGTGCATACCTCTGAGAAACAAGAAATCAGTGTCCCCATCTCATTGCTGTAACTGATGAGATGTGAAATGAGTTTCCATGAGGGATGAGCACCCTTAAGGCAGTAACTAGAATTTGTCACAGTATATAAACCTTCTGCACAAACATTGTTCTGTGCAAGACAGCTGAGAGACATTTAAGGAAAACGGAAAGTATTGAGGCCCATTCTTGCACCTTTTACCCACTTCTTGACTATCTGTCATGCAAAGGCCTTTTGCCTTTTTCACTGGGTATCAGAATGTTAACAGATATTCTTTTCTCTTTCCTCCTATTCTAACAATTTTAGAGCCCCTCTGCCTAAGTTTCAGGATGGACAATGAATGGCTTAGGATCTGAGAGGTAGCAGGGAAGGGTCCAAGCCACAAGGTTCAGAGTATTATTAGCAGTGGTATTTTTTATTTTGTGCTGCACCTGAGTAGCTGCTAGGCCCCTCAGAATACATATGCCAAGACTGAACCTTGTAACAAACTGTGAAAAAACAGATTTCACCAGACACAGCATAGTGGGGGTGGGTAACAAAACAATATGGAAGAGCATGGGGGAGGACAGGTGAAAATCACAGCACTAAGATAATGTGGTCACTGATGTATGGAATGCTGCAATAAAGAAATTATAGGTTTTCTTTAATAACCAATAAAATGTTACCTAGTTGACTGCTTTCTCACTGCTTTTGCAGAAGTGAGCCTTAAGGAGGCAGTGGAGTGAATAAAGGGTAGTGGTCTCCTCTGTCTGCTCAGGAAGGGATTTCCTTGCATAGGTGGTAGTATGGAATGTGGGAAATCATGGGAGAATTGGACAAGTAAGCTATATACAGGTAGGTGGGGCAATGCCATAAGAGACAAGAAGGGATCCCTAAGAAGAGATTCATTCAGAAAGGAGTTGATGTGGTCAGATCAATGGGCAAGGAATGTGATCTGTTTGTTTGCGGGGGGGGGGGTGTTGTATGAACTAAATGGGCAGTGTGTGTGTGTGTGTGAGAGAGAGAGAGACTTTAGGAGGTAAGTTACAGTGATCAAGACAGGGAAGAATGAGAGCTTTACAGAATTTATATACAGGCAGAATAGAAATGCAAGGAAGCAGCAGGAGGAATAAAGGATGACTCCCAGGTTACAAGACTGAGTGACAGGGAGTATAATGGTGTGTTCCTCAGAGATAGAGAATGGGTGGGGAGAGGAAATAAGACTTCAGTTTTGGCCTTATTAAAGTTTAAATTGATGGTGGTGACGTCAGTGAGACAGGGTATGATGCAGGTTTAGGTAGAGTGAGAAAAGTCTGGAGTGAAGATTTGTAAGTTCTTCTTTGAGTCCCAGTGGGTATCCTTGGGTCTAAGGTGGAAGTCTCCTTTGTCTGTTCTCTTTCCAGCATTCCCGCTTGATCTTCAAGCCTGCAAAAAATTATAAATAGTTTAGTTTAGTTAGTTCAGGGACTGGGGAGTCTCCCTCCATTAAATCCCTCACCAGTTGGGGTGCCTACTATGCCCAAAGTTCCAGGCTTCAAACCTTGCCTCTCCTGCCTCCAGCTCTTCCTGGTGAGTGACCCGCATGAGAGTTGCCTATGCTGCCTCAGGGAACACACATTCCCTCAAGGTGCAATATTTGTCACACTTTTCTCCCATGTACCAGGCAGTCTTGAGAATTCAGACTCTGGAGACACCTTGTGGAGCTATCCATGAGGCCCCATTTGGACCCTGGGCCTTCCACTCCACATCTAGCTGACCTGAGCCACTGGCTGGCACCCCTCCAGCTCCAGCATCCACCGGTTCAGAGTCCTCCAGTCCCAAGGACTCTGTGAAACGAAGGCACGATGCAGGAAAGGGTAAACATCTTCACAAGAAGAGGGATAAAACAACCCAAAAAACCCCTCCAAAAAGAGGTCTACTTCTCCCCCTCTCTGGCACCACCTGAGAATTCACACCCCAGATCAGGAAGCATCTGGAGCTCACAGAGAAAGGCCAGTACCAATGGTACCAGGAGCTATTAATGCCCAGAAATCACACTCTGAGAGGTCAGGTTCAATTCTGGCACTGCGCAGAGAGAAGGGGCCATTCTTCCTCTACATTGTCAATACCAATCCAGAGAAAGTTCACCGCTTCTACATTGGCACAAGCGAATCTGGTCAAATTCAAGACGCCTGCCAGCTCTCTTCTGGTGAGCATTTGATCCACTCTTCTTGAGGGTCTGCAATATACATGAATCCAGAATCTCTGATCCTCTTGAATCCAGTTCTGCTGAGAGATGTCCCAACTCTGTCAAGTAGGTATTCCTGGCCCAAGATCCAGCCATCCGGTGGAGGCCCCGGCATCATCAACACACCACTCACCAACTCCTGTCTCTGATCAGTCGGAGTCAGGTCATGCGGTACCATTGACCCTGCCAACTCCTATTTCTGAGACAAAAATGACATGGTACCAGCAATCTGGCAAAGAACCATCAGCCCAGTCAGAGCTTCCAGAGTTACCTGGATGTTGTTGTGACCTCGCAAAGCTGCACTATTGGCCAAGGAACCAATGGGGCCCACTTCCCTATTCCTGTGGGGCCCACTTCCCTATTCATATGACCTCAGTCACTGGTCCCCATATGAGGGCTTCTGGAATCCATACTTTGGGACATCAGAGTCTGAGGTCCCTGCACATCACCCCTAGCAATGGTCTTCCAGAGAGGAGTCCGAGTCCCCACAGGAGCCTTTGATTGAGGCGACAGTACAGCTGGTCCAGCATGGCAGTCATGCAGCACCACACTCCTCCTCCCTTACACCCTAGCCACCAATCAGTCTCCGTAACACCTGTTACCTTCCCCCCATTTGGGGGCTGCCTAGCCCATTTTCTTCCAATGTGGCAAGTTGGACACATGGGTCTTGGACATCATATTGACTAGCTACACGCTAGAGTCCCTGTGTCCCACCCCTCTCCAAAGCCCCAGTCCCCATCCGTTTTCAGGGACCCCTCTTACGAGAGGATTCTCAAACAAGAGTCAGACTCCCTTCTCCAGCTAGGGTCAATACAGCCTGTTCACCCCTCGTCACAGGGGGAAGGAAGGGCTTTGACACCAGATATTTCCTTACCCCCATCCTGCACCTCGGACAGCTGAATGTCTTCAATCAACAGTCAAAGCTCGGGATGACCACTTCAGACTTGATAAGCCCCTCTCTGAATGAAGGCAACTGGTTTGTGGCCTTGGATTTGAAGGACGTGTATTTTCTCAATTAGATATTTACATAGTTCACAGGAGGTTCCTGTGGGTGTAGAGCACTTCCAGTATAGTGCCTCTCGATGGCCCTGAGGGTTTTTACTAAAGTACTCGCCGTGATGGCGGCATGACTTCGCAGGCAAGGCAACCCAATATTTCCCTACCTGGATGGTTGGCTTCCCATGGGTCAGTCATATCAAGCAGCAAACACCTCCTCACTTGAACTCTTTCATGCTTTGGGGCTGCAAGTAAGTGCAGAAAAGTCTACGTTAACCCTTACACAAGTTATAGAATTTATTGGAGCAAATTTCAACTCAATCACGGCAAGAGTTTGCTTACCTCAAGACTAGGTTCCTTGCTATGAGGGATCTCATCACCCAGCTTCATCTCAGCCCTCAGACCACAGCCTGATCCTGCCTGGCCCTGCTAGGCCATATGGCCGCATCCACCTCCCCATTCACAAGGCTACGTTTACAGTGCTTTCAGATCTGGCTTAGGATGGTCTATGCTCCAAGCAGAGACTCCTTGAACAAAAAGGTCTCTCTTCCCCCGAACATGCTTTTGTTGTCACTCACCTGGTGTAAAGGAAAAAGTGGGAGGAGGGATCTCCTGAAAGACTCTGATTCTGGCTGCCTTCCATGCTGGG
The DNA here is from genome assembly GCF_027887155.1 of Malaclemys terrapin pileata. Lineage (NCBI taxonomy): Eukaryota > Metazoa > Chordata > Testudines > Emydidae > Malaclemys > Malaclemys terrapin. The sequence goes on from NC_071505.1 coordinate 319,012,060, forward strand.
ACAGAGAGCACATCTAGGCAGTCATACAGCTCAGTGTTCCTGGTCTCTGCTTCAGGCAGTTCACAAGGCATACAAGGCATTCCTCCTCCTCCTCATTTGGTCTACACACGTCCAAGTCAGATCAGACATGACCGCTGTGTACCACAGAGGTCTGCCCAACTCTGCAGAGAAGTGGTCTAGCTGTGAAACTGGTGCATCTGGCATCCGATTACCCTTTTGGCAGTACACATTCCACCCGTCAGTAGTGCAGTACAGCTTCCATCTCTGGGATACCCCATCCTGAGACAGCTTTGCAAACCAGCAGAACAAAAAGTGCCCAGCATATTGTTCCCAAGCCACCCAAGGCTTCAACATCCAAGGGGCCACCTCCTTGGTGCAATGGTCAGACCTGCTGAGATACACCTTCCCTTCCATACCCTTGCTACGTCTCATCCTTGGGAAGATCAAGCTGGATGAGGCAGAAGTGATCCTGATAGCTCTCTAGGGCAGAGACAATTCGGGTTCACCACCTTCCTACAGTTGGCCTCTCCCCCAGGCATTCACCTTCAGCCGTTCCCACAACTACTGTCTCAGAATAGAACACAGACTGTCGCAGGGCCATCCACCTCAGTACAGCTTCCCTCCATCTGGCGGCATGTTTTTTGGATGGACAGTCAGCATCCTTAACAGTAGCAGAAGACCCTCTACAAGGAAGTGCTGTGCCACCAAGTGGAAGCGGTTCTCCCTGTGGTGTCAGCAGCATGACTTGTCTCCTGAGGAATCAGGAATCCCTCTAATTCTCTCATTAAAGATATTGGGCCTGTCTGTCCATTCCCTAAGCGTACATTTGACAGCTATTGATGCCTTCCATCGTCCGGTGGAGAACTGCTCTGTGTTCACCCATCCCACTACTGTGAAATGCCTGAAAGGTGTCATAAGCCAGTCCTTCCTGTATCTAAACCTCTCCCTGTTAGGGACCTGAATATTGTTTTTTTTCCCATTCTTATGAGCCCACCACTTGAACGCTTAGGATGTCTACACAGCCTGCAGCAGCCAACCTCCCAGGGTTGTCAGATTTGGGCTTGTGGGGCTCATGCTACCATGCTAAAAATAGCTGTGTAGGTGTTATCTCTCAGGCTCTGACACCTAGGGAGTGAGGTGACCCTGCCTGGCTCTCGTGTTTCTCCACTGCTTCCCCTGTGGGGCCCACCCACTGCCCGCCGCTCATGCTTCTCTGCTGCTTTCCCTGCCCGCCTCTCAGGCCTCTCCACCCTCTTTCCCCCTCAGCCCCTCCCGCCCACCACTCACTCTTCTCTGTGAAGGCAGAGAGGTGCAGGTGGTGGACAGGGGGCCCCACTGGGGAAGGGGGTGGAGAGACGCATGGGCAGCAGGTGAAGAGGCATGAGAGGCACATGGGGGGGAGGCGAGCAGGGGTGGTGGCCATGCAGGGTCAGGTCTTGAGGCAGAGCAGGGGTCGGGGCCTTGGACCGGTGGCACACCCCACTTCTAGAGAGCTTCAGGCGCTCAGGCACAGCCTCCCCAAATGTGGGAGTTATGCGCCACCCATGCTTAACTATGAGATATTAGCTGGATATTGGATATGGCTACATTTATGTTTATCCTCAGAGGACATTCATAGATTTTAAGTCCAGAAGAGACCACTATCGTCCTCTAGTCTGATCTCTTAAATAGCACAGGCCATAGAATTTCACCCAACGATTCCCACAGTGGAAGGAATTGCTTTTCCCTACTATCTTGTCTACACTAAGAAATCCATAATCAAAACTCACCTCCACTATACTTTCACCAGTAGTAACAAAGGGAGAAACTGTAGTGCAAGTAGGGCTCGAGTGCTAGTACACACTGGAGTAGATGCTGGAGTCCTGTTTTAGACTACAGCTTCCACTTCTCTTATTATTGCTGGCAAATGATTGCTATGAATTGCTTCCATAGATTCATAGAATTTAAATACAGAAGGGACCATTATATTGTCTAGTCTGGCCTTCTGTATATCAGAGACCTTTAAATTCCCCCATTTCCCCCTATACCTAGCCCAATAACCCATGTCTGGCTAAAACAATTTCCAGAAAGGCATCCAGTCTTGATTTGAAGCCATCAAGAGATGGAAATCTACCCTTGGTAGTGGATCCTTCCCTTGGTCATTTGTTCCAATGTTTAATTATCCCCACTTTTAAAAAATTGTGTCTGATTTTTTAATGAATTGCCTTCAGCTTCCAGCCATTCGTTCTTGTTTATGCATTTCTCTGCTAGATTAAAGAGTGCTTTAGTACCTGGGATTTTCTCCTTATGAAGGTATTTATACACTGTAAGCATGTAACCTCTCAATCTTTTTCATAAACTAAACAGATTGAGTTCTTTAATTCTGTCTTTGCAAGGCATTTTCTCCCACCTTCGAAGCATTTTTTTCTGCATCCTTTCCAGTTTTTCAACATCTTTAAAAAATGCAGCCATCAGGAATGTATGCACTGTTCCAATATTGGTCTAAGAAATACCCTATACAGTGACATAATCACCTCCCTACTTCTACTCATTACTCCCTGTTTATATATCAAAGAATCACATTAGCCCTTTTTGCCACAGCACTGCAGGAACTCTTGCTTATCCACTATGACCCCTAAATCCTTTTCCAGCAGGTGAGCTTTTGGCCACTTCAGAAGTCATTGCCTCAGAAGCTACTGCCTAGACAGGTGATCTTTTTTCCCCTTCTAAATAACTTTTTTCTCCTGCTTCTCATTAATTTTCTGTTTTTCTTCAAATGTTCTTAATTCCACCTATGCTCAGTGAGCAAGATCCTTTGGCAGGGTAGAACAGGCAAACATTCTTTCCCCCCCCCTCCCCCCGAGAAAAACTATGCAGTTGCCAGAGAGTCACCTGACCTTGAAATCTTTGAGCCATTTGAATACATCTACAAAGCAAAAATACATAAATAAATAAATAATAAATACATTGTTTAGCATGTTACTGTGCTGCTACATAGCCATTTGTATGAAAAAGGTTACAAGGCTATAATAGCCTTTTTTATATCGCCAATAAACACAAAATCCAGCTCAGTGGTTAAGTTTTCTATTTGATTCTGTTTTATTAGTGTACTGGTTATATGGCCATGATATAATTCATTGTTTTTATGTGATGAAGTGGGCATGGCTGTCGTTACACATGCTTTGTGAGAAAATAATCTGAAAAGCTGAGCTGCCTTGCTTTGCTTAGTAGAGATCAATATTGACATGAAAACCATGAGTTTATTACTTTTTTCACCAGTCCAAAAACAAACACTTTTGGAATATTCTACTCCTTTTTTATATCCTTAAGTTCATGACACTAAAAATACTACTGATGTCACAAAAACAAGAAGCAGGTGGTATCATGGAGTTACCTTCCTTGAACTATTCTAATTAATTCAATAGTGCCTCACCTTTAAAGAAGAGACCAGCTAAACCCTAAAAAGCTGCTTTTTTTCCAGAGTAAAGGGTTTTCTTTCAACAACTGTGGTCACCAGAATTGGCCTTACTACTTTATTCTTTTCAGTTTTCCTGTATTTACCTGAACCTAAGACTATTTGATTGATGGAAGCTAGACTGAAAGCTTGAAACGTCAGCTCTGTGATCAGCTAGTAAAGCAGCCCAATTTCCATTTTGTTCAAACACTGCTTTCCTGTCTTGTCTGGGAAAGTGTCTGCCAATTCATTTTTCTCCTCTTATCAGCAAAGCGCATATACTGTGCTCATGTTTCTTAATACAAAACAGAGGGAAAATCCCCAAGCTGCCAGGAGGTCTGTTAGCTTAAATAGTGCCCAGATCTCTGGTCTCATCCTGCTGCATGCACTTCCATTTGCTCTAAAATGAAAAAGTAAATCTACCTAGCTGTGATCTTGCAAGTGTCAATCACTTGAAATGGTCGGGTTTTGATGAAAGGCTTCTTTAAATAGAGAATTTTTATCATGGGTTCAGCACCAGCAGCTGTATTTGATTTTAAAAGTGTGTTTCAAAAAGTATCTTTGAAGCTGCAATCCATTTTCAGCTCTGAAATAATCTCCACCCGCCTACTGGGTTCCGTTCTTGAATGTTTCAAATGGCACCATGGCCCAGTAAAACTTCCATTATGATGTATTGTTTACAGAGGGGTCGGTGGTATTTGAAAGCAGTTCAAACCCAGCAAATGGGGTAGAGGTAAGCTAGAAGTGGGGTGGGGGAAGAAGGAAATGGAAAAAGGAAAGTCAGGCAGAGGAACGTATGAATTCCTAAGAAGATGGAGGGAGACTAGAGAGGAGCATGAGAGACAGTATGACTGCATAGCAAATGGGGAAGCAGCCGTTCAGAGCTAGCAACCAATTGTCAGACAGAAAATAATGTCCCGAGTTCAACTTTTAGAATTGAGTCTCCTGGCGTCCTTAGTGTCCATGGGTTCTGAAGTGTTTTTCCCTGCCTTAAGCAACAGAGGGTCCTGTGGCACCTTTGAGACTAACAGAAGTATTGGGAGCATAAGCTTTCGTGGGTAAGACCCTCTGTTGCTTTTTACAGATTCAGACTAACACGGCTACCCCTCTGATACTTGACACCATGCAAGGCACTGCATTTAGCCGTATGGAATGGAGAAGAAGTGAGGTTCTTACCCACGAAAGCTTATGCTCCCAATACTTCTGTTAGTCTCAAAGATGCCACAGGACCCTCTGTTGCTTTTTACAGATTCAGACTAACACGGCTACCCCTCCGATACTTTCCCTGCCTTGCTTCTGCTCCCCGCAGTCCCTGCTGCTCTTGGATGCTTGATCCACTCTGGAAGCTTCTGCTCTAACTGCATGACCCCACAGAAGTGGGGAGAGAGGCAGAGCTCCGTGAGGCGGTACCATCTAATGAAACACTATGGGAGGTTCTCTATACTTCTGCATCCAGAGGAATAGATTCGCTCATTCTAAAGTCACTGGAAGCATTCTGACAACTTTTGTCTTTCCAGGTGCTGAAATTCATCCCTGAGTCAGGCCATCCCAGGAGGAAGGGCCGAACCAAGAACAACATGGCCCTAGTGGATATTCAACTAGAGCATCATGAGCGCTGCGATTGTGTCTGCAGTTCAAGACCACCCCGATAAAAACAGAACAAAGTACACTATTTGCAGCTCAAAGGACCTTTTATTTTAAGCAGGAGCCGTCAGAGAACATTCTTCCACTGATAAGTAAATTTTGCTAGTAGCCTGCATTGCGATGAGCAAAAATGAATGCTGTGTTTCAGCATAGCTATATTGATTAGTGCCATGGCAGTTAAAAAGGTATATCATAGATTTGTTTATTAGCAGTCAAGAATATAGAATTAAGTTTAGCAATATATTGGGACGGTTGAGATTTTCAAAGTTGACTATGGGACTTAACCACACAGTTCCCACTGAAATGTAATCAAAGCTGTGTAGCTAAATCCCCTTGCTGGCAGTGAAAAGTTCCACTGAGATATTTGAGCTAACCTTATATACCTGTCTCTCTCTCAATCTGGCACATCCACATCCAAATTCTGCCCTCATTTATACCTGCTCAACTCCATGGAAGTCAGTAGGGCTACATGAATGTAAATGAGGACTGAATTCAATCCAATATTCATACATAACAGTTAATCCAGTTTAATCCAGCTCCTAGGTGGAACATCCCCTTGAAACACACACACACACGGCAAATAGAAAACATGAAATAAATCTAGTGTGAAGTCAAATTGTCCAGTCTGTATTCAAGCAACACACTGAAATCAACTGGTGCTTTGCACAGGGATATGAACCTGAGTGCTCCCATTTCCCATTGAAGTCCTGCCACCTAGTTGTGTATAATTTCTCGGGATCGGGCCCTTGGACATTTTCATCTTCACTGTGTTTCTAGGTAGACAGTCAAACCAGAACATCTTGGTTGATGAAAATACCCACTCTTCTTGCATGTATATTCAAGTTGGAAACAAAACTTCAGTGTTCTAGCTTTTAGAGAACAGATCAAATATCACTGTTGTTTTGTTTGTATTTTTTAAAATAAGGAATACTATAACCTTGCCAGTATATACAATAATCTTAGTTGTTTGACTTTAGTAGTATATATTGCCATGATCAAACTCTTGGCACTGAATATCTCTTGGACTGCATTTTGCTGAGGCATATTAATTCATTACGCCACACCTGTCTTTTGAAAAATTGTCAGCATTCATTAATTTTTGCAAAAAGAATTATTCACCTCTTGATAAAATAAGCACCTTAAAAGCTACAGCATAGCTTCTAATGTCTATTAAAATATGAACAGGCTCTGACTAAAAAAGGGGAAAAAATGCTGTCCAAACTAGCTTTAAATACTCTGAGATATTGCTCTGAAAGTTGTCCAGTGTAAATGTATGCTAGGTATAAATCTGGAAGACAACTGAACTTTTGATTGTGAATGTAATAGAGAAAATGGGGTGGAACATTTAATGACCATGGATCGCTATTTAATAGTATACTAAAGCTGCATTTGTTCTGTTTTATGTGTGTTGCCTCTGTGTTCCTGTCTGTCAGAAAGAGAGAAGTAGTCTTACAATAGTATTTCCTACATTAGCTGAAATTGGCACATGCAATCACATAATATTGAGAACTTTTAAAATTATTGGGTTTTAGTAATCAGAGCTATAGTTAAAAAAATGCCCTCATGCTCTGAATTAATTCCTTCAAGTAAACTCCATTACCTGATCTTTGTTTTTATAACTTTATCAACTCTTTCCAGAAATCTACCCTATAAATATTGTGAGTATTACTTTCTCTACATTTGAGATGTTTTTGTTTGGATATTTTAAAAATATATTTATATTAATTTTTCCTCTCTAGCTCCCAAAAGTCTATTTTAAAAGGAGCTTGAAGACTGAAATGGGAAGTGATTCATCATTTTTCAAAGCAATTCATTTTAAAGAACAGCATTGAGACCAAAGATTGCCAGATATGTTAGTTTTTTCAGGGTTGTTCAAAGGTAATTTCATTCTTTTTCTGTCTCTAGCTTAATAACAAGAGTGGCTAATCTTACTTATTTTGGAAAAATCTGCGTTTGACACAAGTACAACCACTCTCCTTACTGGGCATTCCTGACTGACCTGTGGCAGGAACAGGCCTGGTCTTCCGTTTGTGGATTTGTTTTATGAGCACATGGTTTCATGTTACTTTTTGCTTTGTCTTATTGATTCCTAACCCTTTGGGGCAGCTCTGCCAGTTTATCTGACTAAGTTCTCAGCTGTGCCAACCAGAGACTGCAGAATTCAATTAGATGCAGGCAATAATGGTACGCCAGGGCTCAGCACAGAAGCTTTTCATTTGAGTAAGAAGGAATCTTGTGTGAGATGTCAGTGGGACAACTTACTAGTTTAAAGCTAGGCATTTGTTTAAGTACTTTGCTGAACTGGGGCTTAAGTGGAAAAAAAAAAACCCTCCTATTACACTTAGCACTGATTGGGAACCAGTGATCAAATGGCTACCAGTTGTCATCCTTTGCTATGAAGATGATGGTTTCCATGCCACAGGCCAATGCAGAATAAATAGGATTCAAATTTGTGCTTTGTGTTGAAGCGGTGAGGAGAATAATGCATAGTGTGACTGAACAAAACAAAGCTTCTAATAAACCATGGTCCAAGCTGCAATAATCCATGATAGAGTCAAACAGCAGAAACACCCTAGCTTTTTATTTATTGCCAGAAAATGCAAAGAAGCATGTTTCTCTCTCCTTTATTTTTTCTTTCGTTGTACTTTGTAATAGCTTCTACATTTGTAATAGCTTCTCCATTGTTTATGTATTATTTTTAACTTAAGAATCACCTCTCTTCAAAAAAGAAAACAGCTAGAATTTTTTTTATTTTTTTGGTTCAAGGAATTTGAAACCCAAAATATAAATATAATTTTCAAAGGAACCGTAAATAGAGCCATAATTTCAAGCAACTCACTACTTTTTTATTTTGTGTAATCTTCTAGGCTAGAACGTACTTTCTCAAGTGCAATTTATATATATATTGTTATCAGTTAAATGCAGCTTTTATAGAAAGGCTTTTCTACCGCATTCAATATATAATTTTTTTTCTTGATGAAAAATAAATACTGCTTTTGAAAGAAGCAATTCTGAGTGATTTTTGGGAGCATCATTAGGAGGTGCACAGATTAACTTGAGGTCACTAACACAAGATATTTTTGACTGTTTGGGCCAGAGAGGATGGTGTGATCTCAAATAGTGCCTTTAGGAGTGGTTCCCATGAGGAGCTTCAGGGGTCCTTGGGCCATGAGGGAAGGTGTGACATGCTCTGTTGGAATGATCCAGCACATTCTCCTCACTGCGGCGGGCCAGCAGAGCCATGGGCCCACTGTCTCCCAAATAGTTCCCTGACCCTCTTTGGGTTGACTGGAGCCCCCGGGGGTCCTAGAAGTGAGCATGCTCTGGAGGCCATAGCTGTGCCTGATTTGTGCCTGGGGACGGCAAAGAGGGAAAGCTCATTAAACCTTTGCTCCCCGCTCCCCCATTTAGAGTTACCCACTTTCTAATCGCACAAAACCAACCGCCCCTTCTGAGGCCCCGCCCCTGCTCACTCCATCCCTCCTCCCTCCATCCTTGCTCTCCCCCAACCTCACTCACTTTCACCGGGCTGGGTAAGGGGGTTGGGGTACAGGAGGGGGTGAGGGCTCTAGCTGGGGGTGTGGGCTCCAGGATGTGGTCCAGAAATGAGGGGTTCCGGGTGCGGAAGGGGGCTCCAGGCTGAGGCAGGGGGTTGGGGTGTGGGCTCGGGAAGGGAATTTGGGTGTGGGAGGGGGCTCAGGGCTGGGTCAGGAGGTTGGGGTGTGGTCAGAGATGAGGATTGTGGGCTCTGAGAGGGAGTTAGGGTGCAGGAGGGGGTGAGGGTTCCAGCTGGTGGTGCAGACTCCAGGGTGGGGCCAGAACTGAGGGGTTCAGGGTCCAGGAGGCGGCTCAGGGCTTGGCCAAGGGGTTGGGGTGCAGAAGGGTGTGCGGGGTGCAGGCTCTGTGAGGGAGTTAGGGTGCGGGAGGGGGCACAGGGCTGGGGCAGGGGGTTGGAGTGTGCGAGGGGGTGAGGGGTGTGGGCTCTGGGAGGGAGTTTGGGTCCAGGAGGGGTTCTGACCTGGGGCAGGGGTTGGGTGCAGGAGGGCATTCAGGGTGCAAGCTCCCAGCAGCGCTTACCTCAGGCGGCTCTTGGAAGCGGCCGCCATGTCCGGCTCCTAGGTGGAGGTACCAGGAGACACCTCGCACTGCCCACGTCCGCAGGTGACGCTCCTGCAGCTCCCATTGGCCGCAGTTCCCAACCAATGGGAGCTGCGGAGCTGGTGCTCAGGGTGGGGACAGTGAGTGGAGTCCCTGTGGCCACCCCTGCACCTTAGAGCTGGACATGCCATCTGCTTCCAGGAGCCACACAGAGCCAGGGCAGGCAGGAAGCAAGACTTAGCCCCACTGCACTTCCAACCAGACACTTGGCAACCCTACTCCCACTGGACACAAATGTACATTAGCTGCCCATCTGTGTTTAGTTCAATGTCAAACAACCAATTTGACAATGTTCAGTTAGTGAAAATTGCTACATGAACCCCCAGTCTTAGTAGATACTGTATACCAGATGCACTGTGGGTGAAGCGCTGAGGCCTTTATTTGGTTTGTACTAAGCCCTTACTCAGGCAAACTCCAGTGTTTGAGGGCAAACGCTGAGTAAGGGCATCAGGATTTTGCCAAATTAATTCTGCATCTTGTAACTATAGCATTACCTTATATAGAGACTGTTCACAATTCTACAATCCAACCCTGCAGCCCTTGCTCACACAAGTAGCCCTTATTCACTTAAGCATCTCCATTGACTTCACTGGAACGAGGTGCATGAGACAGAACTACCCATTCGAGCAAGGGTTGCAGAATTAAACCCTTATTTTCAGGCATCCTCGTTCAAGAAAGGAATCATGCTTCCTCCTTTTCAACACAACCATCCAAAACTAGAACCGTTTCCTAAAAGGGGGGTTATTCCTGGTCTACAGTGAACTAAAGTAATGTTAATTGGATTTAGGGAGAATATTTGCCCTTCACGAATGCATAGTGTCCCTCAGCTTGTCTGAAACGGAACAACAGCTGCACAGTGTACAAGGATGGCATGAAATTCTGACCGTACATTGTTACATAATGGATACACTGTCTAACTTTATCAGATTGTCCTTGTACTTATGTATGTAACAATGCTTTTATAAATATTCTACACCAGGCCAAGCAGTTATATTTCTATTCAGCTGACAATGTACAATATCTATGTTCATTTTGTGACTGATGTCCTTTTTGAAAACTAACCATTTTTTTGAAAAATGCTGCATCTAGCTTCATTTAGAAAGAACACGCAGTATTCTTTCAGTTGACTTAATATACATTCAAAATCCTATGATAAAATAGCATCATACAAATGCCCTTAATATTTTTCTTGCTCTCTTAGGGAATGCACACATCCTCAGTTATAGTGCTGCAATGCTAACTCAACAGATGTCCAATTTGTGTGTATTCTCTTAGGGACTTCAATGCAGCAGTTAATGAAAATGCAGAAATTAGTATTGTGGTCTCTTAGTCTAGGAAATATAACTGTGTTTATTGACAATCCTGATCAAATATGCTAGGATACAGAACATTTATAATTTATCTGGTTATTGACATTCCTTCAAAATCTGCCTTAAGTGTTTAAAATGCAAATTAGAGCCTGTATTTTCTTGCAAAGACTTTTCTGGCAAATGGAAATTCCAAAACAGCTAATATTTGGCCATAAATAGTAGAAAAGGAACATTTAGACTTTGAAGACAAATTAACTTTGGGAACCAGAGAAATTCTGAGTTTTTCTGAAATTCACTTGTAGCTGGCAGATTTGCTGTTGGAAATGGAGTTTTAGGAAAACACCTTATTTATAGACATAGTGCTCAAATAAAGTTATTGCAGTGCAGATATAATTGAACTAATTACACAGCAAAAGCCTATTGTACTAGGTATTCCAAATTCTAAGCCAAAGAAGCCTTTACTGTTCAGTTGAAAGAATTTGGGTTTCAAGATTATTATACAAAGAACTGAATACTTAAAAATAATTGGTCTGGTGAAATGGGATGTCTTGGCAAAATGAAAGTTATCTCATGTACAAAGAAACAGTATTCTTCCTGCAAAGGTGAAGCATGTAACACACATCACTGGTGTCAGCACCTTAAAAATAAATTGGAAAAATTATATTCACAAAGCTGCATGTCTGCTAATAGAGAAGTCACAGAGGAAATATTAGCAATTCAGAACATCAAGCAGCCAATCCTTAAAGGATATACCTTCTACAAACTATGAATTTGGGATGGCTGATTGTGACAGGTATAATCCAGCTGCCATGTTTTCATGGCAAATGTGCCCATTTTCCTCTGAAAAATATGTCAAATACAGAATTTTGGTTGATATCCAGGCTTTGAGTATTTACTGGTTCTTTATTACTGCTCTTCACATTGTGTTTCAATATTGAGAAAGAGTCGAGGACATGCATAGGAGAAGGAACAGAGTCTGCTTTGTTGAACTGAACCATAGAAATTAGAAATAGAGAAAGCTCTGACATGGGCTAGATTTTGCTCCCACTGAGGTCAATAGGTGTTTTGTCATTGGCGTCAATGAGGCAAGATCAGGTCGTAGGTCATCTAGTCTGCGGTCGTCAAATTTTTCAGGAGTTCAAAGTTCTAAAGCCTCCCATAGCACACCCAATGTTACCCAAATTCAAGGAATAGTGATGGGGGTGGGGGTGAACATGGGGTGGTTATGAGGATACCCAGGGACTAAACTTTTTGAAAGGATGACTTTTTTCCTCCTACCTGCCTGGTAGGTGCCTGATCTACTAACCTAATGGAAACCGCTTGGCAACATTAGTATTGACATTAGTCTCCTGGGCCCAGCTCCACAAAGGTATTTAGGCACCGAACTTCCAGTAGTTATTAATATTTTCAGCTAAGAAAGGCTTTCAAAAAACCTCCTACAGTGCTTCTCAGCTTTTAGAAAGTGGTTCTCATGCTAAATCCTGGGAAAGCAGATTCTCTAAAGTCAGAGTCTAAAATATGGAACACACTCTATGGAACACTGAGAGTATTCCCTAAAATACGGAGTAGATCTCTGAGTGTACCTAATACCAAAGAGAACTAATCTAAGCCATTTAATTGTAATATACAGATGACATTCATGATAACCTTTACTTATAACCACCAAGACTCAGATTCTGCCACTAATTTCTTTCAAAAGGTCAAACACGGATTCACATTCCCTCAGGAAACATATGCTAGCAATAGTTCAAAAGTCGTAATTTCAATATTCATTAAAATACACGTACGCAAAATACTGTACTTTACTCAATTAAACTACATCTGAATACCAATTAAACTTATGGTTATTAAATCAAGATAAAACATGTAGGTTTACGTGAAGGACTGCTTGTTATTAAATCTAAATGAGGACCCCTGGGTCCCAATTAAAGCCCATACACAAAAAGGTAAGCAAATTAGCTTTATTCAGATAGGCATCTAGCACATATCTAAAATCTTTGGACCTGAAAACCCAGACTAAGTCATCAAGTTTATTAATTGAAATAGTCCTCCGTAAATCTTTCCACATAAAGCTAATTCAAGGCACAACTGAAGATTAGTTCTTCTTCGAGTGCTTGCTCATATCCATTCCATTAGGTGTGTGCGCGCCGCGTGCACGATCGTCGGAAGATTTTCTACCCTAGCAACACCGGCGGGTCGGCTGTGGAGCCCCCTAGAGTGGCGCCTTCATGGCGCTGAATATATACCCCAGCCGACCCGGCGCCCCCTCAGTTCCTTCTTACCGCCCCTGACGGTCGTTGGAACTGTGGAGCGCTGCTTAGCTGTTCTCCACTCTCCCTAGCTTTGTTGGTTATTAGCAGTTATAGTTATAGTGTTTATAGTTAAATAGTTAAATAGTTTTTAAAAAAGTTGTTATAGTTGTTCTAAGTAGCTCAGGGGATTAAGGGGGTCGTCTCCCCCTTTCTTCCCCGGCCGCGGGGCCGGGCTCATGCCCAACGCTCCCGGCTTCAAGCAGTGCGCCTCCTGCGCGAAGCCTATGCCCACAAGCGACCCGCACGACTCCTGTCTGAAGTGCCTGGGAGAGTCCCACCAAACAGATAAGTGCAAGATCTGTAAGGCCTTCAGACCAAGGACCAAGAAGGAGCGGGACTTTCGGCTCAGGCAACTCCTGATGGAGGCGGCACTTAGCCCGGACACTCCCTCTACGGGCCAGACCCCGGCGCCTAGCACCTCGGTGCGCAGTGCACCGGCAGCACCGGCTTTGACGACCACGCGAGTGGCGTCAGACAAGCCTCCCCGGCACCGGACCTCGTCGGCACCGCAAGCAGTGCCTCGGCGCCGATCATTATCCCCGGGGCATAAAAAAGCCCATAAGACGGGGACGTCCGTGCCGAAGACGCCGGCTCCCCCAGTGCCGGGGGTAGAGCCGCGTCCGCCGGTGGAGCAAAGGAAACAGGTGCCTCCAGCACCGTCGACTCCGGCACCGAAGCCGTTGAGTCCGGTGCAGATAGCGTCTCCACCGAGGCCGGCGGTGATACAGTGCCTACCGTCGACTCCAGAGACCTTCGCGGCGGCGAGAGACTTAATAGCTCTCACGGAGCCGGCACCGCCTCAACCACCGGCACCGACTGCACCGCTGACTCGCCCGGTCCAGTCGAGGGGGAAACCTGCCTTGATGCGCCCTCCACAAGGACTGGAACCTCGGCACCGCTCCAGGTCCCGAAGCAGGTCCCCACGCCGCTCGCAGTCCCGGCACCGAATATCGTCTCGGCACCGGTCGTACTCGCGGCCAAGATCTTCTTCGCGGCACCGCTCTACGTCTCGGCACCGATATGATCGTCGGCACCGATCAACGTCGAGACGTAGCTCTCGGCACCGCTACGGTCGACGCTCGACGTCGAGAGGCCGCTCCCGGCACCGGGCATACTCCAGGCCCTCGTCGAGGTCCAGATCCGACTCCCGGCACCGACGAGGTCATCGGCACCGGTCGCGGTCCCGGCACCGATCGCCGGCACCGCGTGGAGATAGAACATCCCCGGACCGACACCGTGCGGCACCGCATCCCACGGGATTCGTCTCGACGCACTCGGCACCGCCATGGCCATCGAGATCGGTGTCCCGCTCCTCTGAGGAAGTATCGAGATCGGCATACCCCCCTCAGGGTCAAGCCGAGGAGCAGGACATAGGCCATTGGCAGGAGGTAGCAGAGGACCCTGCTCATGGCCCATCTCACTGGTCGTTCTGGACCCCGTGGGCGTACCATCAGGCGCAAGGGGCTCCAATTGCGTCGACCTCTCGCTCCGGTCACTCCGTCAGAGGGGCCCCGGAGTCCACCATCTCTCGGCCTCCGCCAGGGGGCATGGAGGCCTCTGGGTCCGCACCACCTGACACCCTGGACCCAGGCACAGGTGATGCTCCAGCCCAGGAACAGGGAGACCAGGACCAGCCCTTGGATCCTGTTCCACCGGAGGCATCTTCCTCTTCTTCTCCCGATGAGGCAGTGGCGGGCACATCGTGCACAGGCCCGCCTCCAATAGATCTTCGGGCTCACCAGGATCTTCTGCGCAGGATGGCCCGTAATATGGACCTGCAGGCGGAGGAGATAGTGGAGGTTCACGACCCGATCGTGAATATCCTTGGAGTGGATGCCCCATCGAGGGTAGCGTTACCCCTGATCCGCACGATTCAAATGAATGCGGATACGATATGGCAAACTCCTGCCTCTATCCCACCCACAGCGAGAGGGGTGGAAAGGAAATACTTTGTCCCGTCTAAGGACTATGGGTACTTGTATACCCACCCCCAACCGTGTTCACTGGTGGTGGAATCAGTGAACGCACGAGAGCGCCACGGCCAGCAGGCTGCAGCGCCTAAATCAAAAGAGGCTAAGCGGCTCGATTTGTTTGGCCGTAAGGTTTACTCAGCCGGAGGGCTACAACTTAGAGCAGCGAACCAACAGGCGCTGCTGAGCCGCTACAGTTTCAACTCCTGGAACTCTATGGGGAAGTTTAAGGAGCTGATTCCCCAAGAGTCCAGGGAAGAGTTTGGAGCCATGGTAGAGGAGGGCAAGAAGGTGGCTCGGACCTCCTTGCAGGCCTCCTTGGACATAGCAGACTCAGCTGCGAGGACCCTGGCTTCGGGTATCGCTATGCGTAGGATCTCCTGGCTTCAGGTCTCGGGTTTGCCTCCGGAGCTGCAGCAAACCCTACAGGATCTCCCCTTTGAGGGACACGGATTGTTCTCAGACAAAACGGACTCTCGCCTGCAGAGCCTAAAGGACTCGAGAACAATCATGCGCTCCCTGGGGATGCATGTTGTGGGCCCTCAGCGCAGGCCATTTAGGCCGCAGCCTCAGCGCTTCTACCCCCCCCCACCTCGTCAGAGACAGGACTCGGCCAGGAGGCGAGGGCGAGGTGGTAGAAGAAGGTGGACCGGCCCTCAACCCGGCCAGAACCAGGGGCCACCTAGACCACCTTCAGGCCCCAGGCAGAACTTTTGAAGGTGCGGTCGAGGACGGCGCCCCAGTCATCCCCCAGGATCCAACCCCCTCCTTTCGGGATCGCCTCTCCCACTTCCACCGTGCTTGGTCCCTTATAACTTCGGACCGTTGGGTCCTCCGCACGGTGGAGAGGGGATACGCTATCCAATTTTCTTCTATCCCCCCCTCCCACCCCCCTTCCCCGTCCCTCTTCAGGGACCCTTCTCACGAGCAACTTCTTATTCAGGAGGTTTCTACGCTCCTGGCCATGGGGGCCATAGAGGAGGTTCCGATAGAGTTAAGGGGCAGGGGATTTTATTCCCGTTATTTCCTGATCCCCAAGTCCAAGGGAGGTCTGCGGCCCATCTTGGACTTGCGCGGACTCAACAAATTCGTAGTAAAGTTGAAGTTCCGCATGGTCTCTTTGGGGGCCATTATCCCTTCCCTCGATCCTGGAGACTGGTTCGCCGCCCTCGACATGAAAGACGCATACTTTCACATCTCAATTTACCCACCTCACAGACGCTTCCTCGCCCACTTCAAACCTGGGTGTCATCAATATACCGTCCACATCGGGACAGTCTGAACATGGTGGTCACGGTCCCGAACTCGGTCCTGGCCTCCCTCACCTGGTGGCTAGATCCCAATGTGGTCTGCGAGGGGATACCATTTCACGCCCCACAACCCTCTCTGCACCTGGTCACAGACGCTTCATCTCTGGGTTGGGGCGCCCATCTCAACGAACACCATACCCAGGGCCTGTGGACTGCATCCCAGCTAGCCCTGCACATCAATGTTCGGGAACTGATGGCGGTACGACTGGCGTGCCAGGCATTTCTCAACCTCCTACGTGGCCAATGTGTGTTAGTTCTCATCGACAACACCACGGCCATGTTTTACATCAACAAGCAAGGAGGAGCACGTTCGTCAATCCTATGCCAAGAGGCCATTCGCCTGTGGGACTTCTGCATCGCCCACTCAATCCACCTCACGGCATCGTTCCTCCCTGGAGTCCAGAACACTCTAGCGGACCGACTCAGCAGGTCCTTCCAGACGCACGAGTGGTCTATCCGTCCGGACATCATACATTCCATCTTCCAGAGGTGGGGGTTTCCCCAGATAGACCTGTTTGCATCCCGAGACAACAGGAAGTGCCACGTGTTCTGCTCCCTACAAGGTCGAGCTCCGGGCTCCCTCTCGGATGCGTTTCTCCTTCCCTGGAAAGACCACCTGTTTTACGCCTTCCCTCCGTTTCCTCTGGTCCACAAGGTACTGCTCAAATTGCGCAGAGACCAGGCACAGGTAATTCTGGTCGCTCCAGCGTGGCCGAGACAACATTGGTACACCACACTGTTGGAACTCTCGGTTCAGACACCGATCCCGCTTCCGTTGTATCCGGATCTCATCACGCAGGACCACGGCCGGCTGCGTCACCCCGACCTGCAATCACTCCACCTCACGGCGTGGCTGCTCCATGGTTCACCCAGGCAGAGCAGCAATGCTCGCACTCTGTCCAACAGATTCTGCTGAGCAGTAGGAAGCCCTCAACACGCACCACGTACCTGGCCAAGTGGAAGCGGTTCTCCTGTTGGTGCGAACAACGAGCCACGTCCCCGTTGCAGGCACCCATTCCTCTCATTTTGGAGTATCTCCTCTCCCTAAAACATCAGGGGTTGGCGATATCTTCAATTAGGGTTCACCTGGCCGCTATATCGGCCTTTCACCCAGGGGAACTCGCGTCCTCGGTATTCTCTAACCCGATGGTCGTTAGATTCCTCAAGGGCTTAGACCGGATGTACCCACAACAACGTCAGCCCGTCCCGACGTGGGACCTCAACCTGGTTCTCTCCAAGCTCACAGGTCCTCCATTCGAGCCACTGGCCACCTGTTCACTTCTGTACCTATCCTGGAAGACAGCCTTCCTCGTAGCCATCACCTCAGCAAGGCGCGTTTCTGAACTCAGGGCGCTGACATCTGAGCCCCCTTACACAGTTTTTCATAAGGATAAAGTGCAACTTCGTCCACATCCTGCCTTTCTCCCTAAGGTGGTTTCGCCATTTCATATCAACCAGGACATATTTCTCCCGGTCTTTTATCCCAAACCGCATGCCACTCGCCAGGACCAACGTCTGCATTCCCTGGACGTAAGAAGGGCCCTGGCCTTCTATATTGACCGCACAAAGCACTTTAGAAAGACGACGCAGCTCTTCGTTGCAGTGGCCGACCGAATGAAAGGCTCACCGGTCTCCTCACAGCGCCTATCCTCCTGGATTACGTCTTGCATCCGGACTTGCTATGACCTGGCAGGTGTCTCAGCACCGCACCTCACCGCTCACTCCACGAGGGCCCAAGCCTCCTCGACTGCTTTCCTGGCACATGTTCCGATACAGGACATTTGTAGAGCGGCGGTTTGGTCATCAGTCCACACGTTTACAGCTCACTATGCACTAGTGCAGCAGTCCAGGGACGATGCTGCCTTCGGATCAGCGGTTTTGCACACGGCAATGTCTCACTCCGACCCCACCACCTAAGTTGGGCTTGGGAGTCACCTAATGGAATGGATATGAGCAAGCACTCGAAGAAGAAAAGACGGTTACTCACCGTTGTAACTGTTGTTCTTCGAGATGTGTTTCTCATATCCATTCCAAACCCGCCCCCCGTCCCCACTGTCGGAGTAGCCGGCAAGAAGGAACTGAGGGGGCGCCGGGTCGGCTGGGGTATATATTCAGCGCCATGAAGGCGCCACTCTAGGGGGCTCCACAGCCGACCCGCCGGTGTTGCTAGGGTAGAAAATCTTCCGACGATCGTGCACGCGGCGCGCACACACCTAATGGAATGGATATGAGCAACACATCTCGAAGAACAACAGTTACAACGGTGAGTAACCGTCTTTTCCTGTGTTGTGCTCTCACTATCCTATTGTACTGGGCTCCTTCCCGTGGGAAGTACACCTCTTATTTTATCTGCAGATGTAGGTATATTTGTCCGACAGACATGTTAACACTGCATGTAACAGAAACTTTTATCAAGGATTGAAACTGCTGTTCTTCCCTTTGCCTGTCAAACTACAGATGTTGAGAATACAGCCCAGAGAGCAGTGACTAAGTATAAGGAGGTTAACCTGGATGTGTGAATTATTTTGCCATATGTTTGCTAATGTTTCAGGCACACAATAGTTTGCTTTCAACTTTTGAAACACATTGTTTTCTTTTTACATAGGAACAATGAGGAGTCTGGTGGCACCTTAAAGACTAACAGATTTATTTGGGCCTAAGGTTTCATGGGTAAAAAAACCCACTTCTTCAGCTGCATGGATTGAAAAATACAGATACAGGCATAAATATATATTGGCACATGAATATATTGGCACTCTTCATGTGCCAATATATATTTATGCCTGTATCTGTAATTTTCACTCCATGCATCTGAGGAAGTGTTTTTTTTACCCACGAAAGCTTATGCCCAAATAAATCTGGAGTCATTGCTTTTGTGGATACACACTAACATGGCTACCCCTCATGTATGATACTTTTTACATAGGGCCATTTCAGCTGCTCATTAACACATACAAGCTGGCAAAATGAAAATCAACCTATAACTTGCACTTGTGATGAATTGGCTAAGCAGAAAACTGCAATTCCCATCAACCCACTGACCTGTGATCCTGTAGGTTACCCATAGAAGTCACGCTCCTGGCCTGACCAATAGCAGGGGGAGGTGGCCATCCAGCAGACAAGGAGGATGATGCTCAACATGGTGTCGCTCTGCAACTGTGGTCCTGTGTCTGATCATTCATTGCCTCACATCCCCAGGTAGCGCTCTTCTGGTCAGCCTCCACTGGCTCCTTCGACTCCTCTGAAGAGCAGTGGGCATTGTCCTATCCGGGGTTCTCTGCTCAGGATCCCCCACTAATTCATAGCCTTTAAGTCCAGAAGGGACCATCATGAGCATCTAGTCTGACCTGCATATGACAGGCCACAGAACCTCATCTACACGCCTGCATTAGGCCCATAACCTGCTGGCTGAGTTACTGAAGATCTCAATTCTTGATTTAAGGACTTCAAGGTACAGAGAATCCACCATTTATTCTAGTTCAAACTAGCAAGTGACCTGTACCCTACACTGCAGAGGACAGCCACAAAACCCAGGGTGTCTGCCAATCTGATATGGGGGGGAAAATTCCTTCCTAGCCCCAAATATGGCGATCAGTTAGATACCAACTATGTGAGCAAAACTCTCCAGCCAGATCACATAGGAAAGAATTCTCTGTAATAACTCAGAGCCCTCCTCATATAGTTTCCCATCACCCACTCGTGGAGATATTTGCCTATACCCATTGTAGGCAATCCCATCATTACCATCCCCTCCACAAATTTATCAAGCTCAGTCTTGAACCAAGTTATGTTTTCTCCCCTCCCACCCACTGTTCCCCTCAGAAGTCTGTTCCAGAACTTCACTCCTCTGGTGATTAGAAACCTTCATGCCTAAACTTGTTGCTGGCCAGTTTATATCCATTTGTTCTTGTGCTAACATTAGCCTTTAACTTAAAGAACTCTGCTCATTCCCTGGAGTTTATCCCTCTGATGTATTTATAGAGAGCAGTCATATCTCCCCTCAACCTTCGTTTGGTTATGCTAAACAAGCCAAGCTCTTTAAGTTATGTCTTGTGAGGGAGGTTCTCCATTCCTCTTATCATCCTAGTAGCCCTTCTCTGTTCAAATTTGAAATTTTACCTATTTATCTTTAATAAAGGGAGGTCTGGGTTGGATATTAGGAAACACTTTTTCACTAGGAGGGTGATGGAGCAGTGGAATGGATTACCTAGGGAGGTGGTGGAATCTTCAGCCTTATTGGATTTTAAGGCCCTGCTTTGCAAAGCCCTGGTCGGGATGAGTTTAGTTGGGGTTGGTCCTGCTTTGAGCAGGGGGTTGGACTAGATGACCTCCTGAGGTCTCTTCCAACCCTAATCTTCTATGATTCTAAAGGCCTGGAGTGCAGAAGGCACCCCAGGCAGTAGGCTTGAGAAGCCTAAACCCTATATTGGATAATTTCCCTATGTTTTACTTTGCTTTGAAATGTAACTGGTGGTATTTGCCACCTTTCTGTTTCCCGCCAACCCTAGTAAAACAGCCTTTTACTGTGTCTGCATGATTATTGGGCTTGACCAGGGCAAGCGCCTTCAGGGCCTACCAGCTGAAACAACTTCAGCAGTTGCCTATGAGTTGTGGGACACTTGGCATGCTACTGAGTACCTAAGAAGTTTGGTGTACCACAGCCTGGAGCAGCCATAATAATTACGCCTTCTTCAAGTAGTGTCCCTACGGGTGCTCCACTGTAGGTTTATGTGTGTCCCTGCATTTCTGATCGGAGATCTTTGGTAGCAGTGTCCGTTTGGCTCGCACATGCGCTCTGCCCCAAACCCTGTGCTCTGCCTTGAGACTAATAAGCACTTCACCTCCCTCCCCACCTTTCCTGTCCCTCTCCAGTGACCCTTCTCACGAGAGACTGTTATGACAGTTTGCTCAAAGTATACCTGGTGGCCATGGCGACTTTCCATCATCAAATAGAGGGAAGCTCAGTTTTCTCATACCCAAATTCAGAGAGGTTCCTCAAGGGCATAGCAAACCTCTTTCTTAAACCCAGACATCCCACCCCAACAAGGAATCTGAATTTAGTTTTAAAGAGTCTGACTAGACTGCCCTTTGAACCTAAGACCACTTGTTCACTCATATGCATGTCAATGAAGACAGCATTTCTGGTCACCTTCACCTCGGCAAGAATAGGGGCGATGGCGGCACATATGGCACACTCCCCTTTAACAGTCTTCTTTCATGACCAGGCTACTCTCAGGTTACTCCCAAAGTTCACACCCAAGGTGACCTCCTCTTTTCACATGAACCTACCAATTCACCTCCCACCTTTTATCCTAAGCCTCACCACAATAACAGAGAGGCCATACTTCACACGCTAGATGTTAGAAGAGCCCTGGCCTTCTACCTGGACAGGACGAAGGCTTTTAGGAAATCTCCTAAGCAATTCCTTTCCACTGCAGATAGGTCTAAAGGCACAGCAATATCGACTCAAAGGCTGTCCAAATGGGTCGTGAACTATATCAAACACTGCTGTCGGGTTTGCAATGTAGTACCTCCATCCAGAATCTGCACACACTCCACGAGGTTGGTTGCCTCCTCGTCGCCTTCCTTAAGAATGTCCCTATCTTGGAAATCTGCAGCGTGGTAACTCGACTCCAAAGCCCAAACCTCCAATCTGGGATACTACTTGGGAGTCACCTACAGAGGAATACCCATAGGGACACTATTCATAGAAGAAGAGGAAGTTACTCACTTTGTGCAGTAACAATGGTTCTTCAAAATGTATGTTCCTATAGGTGCTCCATGACCCATCCTCCTCCCCTCTACTATGGAGTTCTTGATAGAGACTGTGCGATCAAGAAGGAACCTGAGGGTGGTTTGCACATGTAGGGCTAATTAGCCTCGAGGCAGAGCATGGGCATGCGCGAGCCAAATCAACACTGCTACCTAAAATCTCCAATCAGAAGCACAAGGACACAGATGCACCTGCAGTGGAGCACCTATAGGGACACACATCTTGAAGAACCATCGTTACTCCACACGGTGAATAACTTCCTCTTCTAGAAACTGACAGAAGCACTATACTGCACTGCAATGTTTTTCCATGTGTCATAGGCTGGAGCAGGGCTGAGTTCCCTAACTTGACTGAGACCCTCAAAGCCGGATCTGGCTTGATAATCTCTTAGCCATATTATTATTAGGTGCCAACAAACTGGCCACCTCCACTAGATCCAAAATAGAGATTTGCAGCTAGTCAGAAACACTGTGTCCCCTCCTAGCAAGCTCCACTAAACACATTACCCCAGATTATTTTTTTTTAATTCCAAGGGTAAAAAACCAAAACCAAATTTCTATTCCTTCAAGATAACAGCAATTAGGACTAGGAAAAGAGAAATGCAGCTCACACTCTGTAGTTGAATTTTACTTTCCTATTCTTCCATGGAAATCATAAAAGAATTTTAAAACAAATACCATGCATTCCCCATCTAGCTGTCTCACAACCCTACCCTCTGGGTCTCCATTGATCCATCACATCAAGTTTCAATTAATCCTCTTGACCCTGTGCATACTGTATTGCCACGGGATACTAGTTGTAGTTCATCTGGAATCGTTAGCCGAATTTCTTGCTATGTACATTATTATTCCTTTTTCCTTTTCTCCACAAACTCTCAGAATATCACTAATAACAATGCTATGGCTTTGAGGTTTATAATCTCCAGGATATTGATGGAGGATGAGAGAATTTCCCCGTACAATTAGCTATTGTCCTTTCCATGGAGTAACCCAATGAATGAGACAAGTTCAACAGGAAATGCTGTCTGTCAGATTTATTTGCGGAGTTTCCTTTTAATTGTCCATTCTTACCATTCCCTTCAAAACAGGCAAGGATTAGGTATCTTGAGATCCTGGGAAATCCTGAAAATCTTAGGGAATCAGTGGAGGACCAGTGCATCCATGCAAAAGCCCAAAGCCCTTGCGTGGGTTCTCATCTCCCTCCCCTCTGAGAAGTACACCCCCTTGAGTCACAGTGATCCTACGCAGGCACCTTTATCCTTCAAGGCCTTTCATGTAAGATAATGCAGATGGGCCGATTCCTGTGTCCAGTGGATAGTTGGGCCAATTGCTGGCTCCTGCTCCTGCTGTGCTTTGAGCGAGGCCCAACCCAGTAGGCTGGCTCAGAGCATACCTCTCAGATTGGGCCTCAAAAAGCACAATAGGCAGGGACATGCCTAATCTGAGGCTCCTGCCGGGACACAGGCACCTTGGCATCAGGATTTAGGTGGCTGTGCACATGCCCAGTGGCAGAAACGCAGGCATATAGGGGACTTTACCAGCAAAAACATAAGTGCCTAGGGACTTCCTACAGTGGAAGCTAGGTTCCTAAATCCCTTTGTGGAGCTAGCCCTTACTTCTTGCCCCAAAGACCTTACAATTTAAATCCCAAGACAGACAAAGAGTGGAAAATGAAACGGGCCCAGACAGTTCATTGCCCAAAGTCACATAGCAGTTCAGTGGCAGAACAAGTATTAGAATCTAAGTCTCCTGGGTTCTGTTCCCTATCCACTATGCTATTTATCATGCTGTCATATGAGGATTTCTTTTCTCCCCTCTCTCCCTCTTTCTAATACATTATTTTAACCTGGCACATTTGTACAAAGTTCAGTTCAGTGTACATTGATATTTGCATGCATGAGAAAGAAATTAAATTGTCCTACTTCATAGATAACACAATGCACTCCAGTGCAACCACTGCATTGTAGACAAAGAAAACCTTTTCCCAATTAGAAAATGTCCAAGATAATCCAATAGTCATGCTGCCTACAAACTTTTCAGAGGCATTGCTTACCAACTAGCCTGAATATGATTGCTTCACCCATCCCTATATTCTACAGCATGGTGAATCTAAAATTAAGTGTGTGGTTAATCATAGATTAAAGCAAGTCCTCTCCCTGTCTATTGGCAAACAATACTCTGTCCACTTCCCAGTGTGCATTGAATGGCAGGATGCAATATAACAAAAAAGACAGGAACATTGCTGAAAGTATAAACTTCCTGTGTATTATTTCTAAACTGTTAAGACAGACTAGGGTTACATAGTTCAAAAGAAATGTTCAATCATAAAGTGTATTCCTACTGTTCACAGGACAATTAAATTCCCATAAAAGAATCATGACAAAAGCAAGGAAAAGAATGTAATTGTGGCTATAGAACCTAGAGGTGTCTGAGTACTATTCGGAAGACAATTTGCTTGAAGCGAGAAATGTGGAGGAAACTGTAAGAACTCTTATTTCCCCTGGAATGAGTGACAAATGGGTTGATCTCCCTTATTCAACACTAATTCTTTTCAGACATCCAGCATCACGTGATCTCATTCAGGGACTGGATTGTTAGAATTCATTGTTTCTAGAGATGGGTCTAAAACAAAATCCCAGCTCCACATCTAGTGTGAACCTCTCTCTATAACGGGCCAAATCCCAACACCATAAACTTTGGGATTGTTCTGGTCCAAATATCAAACTCCAAAATTCAGGAGTGTTCAGAACCAGGGTTTATTTCAGGTCCATCTTTAGTTGTTTGCGTTGGACACGAAAATAATGCCAAATGGTTACTTAAATTAATCTATTCTGGCTGCCACAGGTCATCAAATAAATAATTCTCATTGCTGTTGTATCCTAATGAAGGATTTACATTTGATCTTGCACACATGGATATCTAGGCTAAATGTCAGGGGAAACCTACCACTCTTATTCCTGGCAAATCCTTTTGTAGAATTCAGAGGACACACAATCACAGCCAAAGTTTTCAGTTTGTTGTAAGAGTTTAGTTACAGGCATTGACACGGAACTACTATGAGCTGGAAAAGCATTCTGGGTATCAGCATGCAAAAAAGAACACTAAGCATGCAGCCTATTGCTAAAGTTTGCTTTACATTTTACAGTTAGCTGTGAAAATAATGAACATTACAAGGCATGGGTGAGATTTTCCCCCTAATGTTTGTATTCTGCAGATGTTTCCTTGAGAGAATGAGGATTGAGTCACACTAGAACCCTTTTTCTGTAAACAGCTGCAGAATTTCAAGCACATTAATTTCCAACTGCTGAGCACTGAAGGCAGTTTGCAATCTCTGATCACCGCTCTGGTCACTTTAGTGACCCTGCTCAGTAGAACGGCACTGGAATCAGCTATAGTCCACTCACATGGAACAGATGCCAATAAAAATTACCAACAAAGACTGAAATAAGAAACACTAGACAGGGAAGCTACAAATACTATAGAGACGATGCAAACAAATTACCACTCACAAGATTTAAAAAATCTGTTAAATACAATTGCTAATGCTAGGTTCCGACAATTTAAAATGATTAAGTAAGCTTTTTTTTCCACTGAGATTTTTGAAGACACCCAAGTGCATTTGAATGTCCAATTTCCTATCCAAATGAATAGGAAATGGGACCCCAAAAAATGTTCATAATCACCTCTGAAAATCTGATCCTTCATATTCACCTAACCTGTAGTGCTATTCAGCATCTGAGCCACACAGCAGTGTGTAATGAGCCACCCTTAACCTTAAAGAAATAGCCCAGCAGTACAGCTGATGTGTAAGTTTCAGAACAGAGTTCAGATCCTCTTACATACTGGCAGAAGTCCTGGAGTGAAACTGAGCCTCAAGGGAACTGCATATGGAATAAAACCTGTGATGATTAAATACCCATGCAAGCTCACTGACCTCAAGGGATCACATAGGGTGGGATTTGATGCTATTACTGGAGGGATAGACCAACAATGCTTTAATAAATTATCCCTTTCCATTTGCAAAATCTGCTTTGTACTTTCTAATTCACTGCAACGTTACAAATGTTGGAAGCCTCTTTGCAATGCAAGTGCACCCGAGTTACTGTGAAAGCTCTGGAGTTGCTAGACAATGCTACAGAGAAGTTTTGTTTTGATATAGGGACACTGTAACCTTTTTAAGGACTTTTGTGCTATAGTCATTGTATATGTTTACCTTAACATACCATGCTCTGGGTTTTAGTTCTTAATCTCTCAAAACATTTTTAAAAATTGTAACTGTAAAGGGAACTAAGGGAACTCCCTGGAAGATGCAAATTGAAATAACATGGCCTGTGTTAGATCCTGATTTGACTTTGTAGGCTTGAGTTCATCCTTTCAGAAACTGGCGTGTTGGAATGGCACATATGTCAAAAAGGAGAATGTATGGTTCCAATTCAGCAAAACACTTAAGCAAATGCTTAACTTCAGTATCTTTGAAGTCAATGGGATTTAATTATGTTCTTAAAGTTAAGCTTGTGCTTCAATGCTACTTAACTGGGGCCTAATTCTGGACAAGACCCACTATCTTCAGGGTAAATTCTTGATCACAAACTTGGTAACTTTACGTGACTGTTTTAACTTTCAATTACTTTCTAGTTATTTAAACCCCAGTTTCTGGTGCAGCATTTTTTAAAGATGGAAGGATACCCCCATGTACCACTAGAAAATCCAAAGCCTATGAAAAATAAGCAGTATGTGGAAATGGCAATGAAACAAAAGGATGCGTTTTGAAATACCTGCAGTGTGTGATCCAGGAAATGCCAAGTAGTTTTCATGGGTAAGGAAAAGAATTTTTTTACAGTTGTAACTTATTTAAACGTTGAATGCCCCATGTAGCCTGGTTAGTGGAAACAGTCAGTAACACATAAATGTGGGCTTAACACAGTTTTCATTATAGCGTTATGGTTTGTGCTCTAGTTGATCATGATCTGCCATAAGGAACAATAGCCGGATGGGTCATTGTTGCCATTAATAAAATATGAATTATGATGTTTTCTTGTTTTGTTCTGTGCACTCAAACTTGTAGGCATTTAAATTTGTAATTAAATGTTACCGGCAACCCCCATTGTGCTGCACTTAATCTAAACAGTGCCTATTTCTTTGCAATATTAGTGAAATAATGAAGTGCCCCCAGTCAGCAAGTGATTTTTACTGCTCTGCAGCTACAAAAATATTATAAATATTATGAACTTTATATAATCTTTTCAACGGCATTGAAGGTTTAACCATTTTATTGGCTGCAAAAAGTATGCATTACATTTTTGATGTTGATGACGGGCTCTGGAACAGCTTGCTGGAGAGGAAATACCATCTGAGCAGCCCAGAACATAGAGATTTAAAGATTCTGCAGAACTTTACCACGCACAAGAGGGCTGTTTTTCATAACCAATAAAACTGGGGTTTCATTAAAGAGTTTGATCATATGCAACATTACATAAACTACCTTCTCCTTACCACACAAAGTCCCATTGAGATCAATTGGGCAGGTGTCCAACTCCCAGCATTGGGATTTTGTGTACTAAATAGAATATGGAATAACAGAGAAGGGCTATATTTCAAAGAAATTATGATTTCTAGTGGGCCTATGGTTAGTGCTCTGCATTGCTACGTGAAGGACCCTTGTTCTTTTTCCAGGTCTGAAATCTCACTCCCTGACCCCAAATTAGGTGGAAGTACCACAGAAGCAGCTTTAACCCTGGCGAGGAAACTATCTCAAATCACCATCTCTCTGGTTAATCCAAGAATGGCACTGATCAGTTTGACAGAGAGCACCAGCTATCTTCCCCAGAACAGAGAAAAGTCACTAGGTGCAAGCCACAAAGAAAAAAGGGAAGGGATCTTATGTAAAAAACCTCTGAAATAACCATGTCATGAAAAAAACCAGTAAGCCATTGTAGTTAATGAATACCGCTAGGAATATTTTTCAGCTGAATCATTACAATTAATTACAGCTGAATCGTTTTTGTACAGTGATAACCGCATTACTCTACCCATGCAGGTATGAGTACTAATATGCAGTATGAACTAAACTAAATCCTATTAAAATCAGTGGTGCAAGCTCTCTATTAAGTGCAATGGAATTCTGAGAAATGAAAACATGATGTAGAGACACTAATGCTAAAACTACAGCTCTGCAAGGAGTTTCAACTTGAACCACAAAAATACTCAATGTCTGCCTTGGTATGTATTTAAACTGCATCTATTACCCTGTAATGGTTTGCTCAAATGGTGTTATGTTCATCAAGTACCAATAGTAGTTTTCTGCAATTTTTTTTCATTTATCTGGGTATCTGTAAAGATTATCATTCTTCTGTATACATGGTCGATTGCTGTTCTGAAACTGGGTCTGAGAATATACCACAGGGAGTGGGTCACATGCTGTTTGTCATTTGCCTAGGACTGGCTGATTCTATTCCATGTGTTTGAAAGAGTTTGTCTAGCCCAGCTAAGCTGAAACCATTTTCACTTTGTTTTCTGCTGTTCCCTGCGATCTTAGATCCTGCTGAAAGTTTGGGAAAAACACACATTTTCTCCCATCTCCTCTATCCGATTTCTTTATAACCATCTGCAGTTTCAGCAGTTATTAAGACACTCATCATTCTTTTACATTTTAGCTAAAATAATTATAGTTCAGTTTTGGAAATATTTAAATATTCTTCTCCTGAGGTTTCCTGTTTTCATAGCTGAGTAATCACTTAGTAGTTTGTTTGCTAACCACTGACTTTCTCCCTCACCTGTGTGGAGATGACCAAACTTTCAAAGTGAAAAATCAGGACACTGTAGCAGAGATGGGTTTGATGGAGTGTGAGGAGAGTGCACATAGGAGGCTTTTGACAGCTGAAGCAGAGAGTTACTTGCTCTAAGGAGGCAAGAAAATCCCTGAAAGAACTTCTAGGGAAGTAGAAGGGCATGATGGCAACATATGATAGGCCTTGTTGGAGAGTGTCTTTGAGGATCATATGTGCTCAGCAAGCCTGTTGTCAATTTCAGCTCAGCTGACCAGTGGCTTTTCAATGGCCAGAATGTGCAAGGGGTTACAGAAACCGGAGAACAATCACCTCTTGCAAAACTGATGGAGGCCCTAGTACCACTCCGAAAACTAGGGTTTTCCGGAACACATGATCACTCTACCTGTTCTCTGCCTTCCCCATAAAACACTAGCTCCCAAAATTCAAAGTTAGCTTATATAATGTAGCCAGACAAATACTCCCAGTGCAAAACACTTATTTGCACTCAAGTAGGGAATGTATGATTTCGGTCAGAAGCGTACATTTCCATTCATAGCAATGGGACTTTTTGACATTCAGAACATTATAAAGAATAAATAACTTACATAATTTCATGCATTATGTTGCGACTCTGTTTATATATGGCATTGATAGCGCAAAAGTTGTTCCATGAATATTGCGGCCAAAATGATCTGTATGAAGTCAGGCACTTAAGTCCATAGTCAGGGTCCTAAATGAAAGCTGAAATCATGTAGTTCCCCTTGACTTCAGTGGATGTTGTGGGTACTCAGCACCTCTGAAAATCAGGCAACTTATGTTTATTTACCTGTAAATCTTGACCATTTTTAATTGCTGGTTTTTAAAGGACATGTGGGTTACCAAGCCTTTATAACAATGTGATTCGACACACATGAGCCACATGGCAAACTCCATGAAAAATGGGAATAATATAAGCCAGATCTCAAGATTTACTATAGAATTCTATACAAGGCTTCAATGTGGTGCTGATGTCTAGAAAAAAACTGGCAATGCTCAGGAGTTAACTGTCAGATGTAGGTATCCGAGTCATTTCAAAACACTTTAAAAATGCTACAGATGATTAAACTAGAATGTGACCTACTTGTTTCCTTTTTTGTTTTGTTTTTTAATATTGAGACAAATCTTAGCCAACCCCTTTCTCCTGGATGATAGAAAGCACAATACCAGCATCATTTCAGTAAAGCTCATTTGTTTAAACATGTCAACTGAGACAACATTTATGCTAGCATTAATTTTCCACCGCCGGTAAAAACATAAAACAATGTCTTTCTCAAAATCTTTAGGACACCTCTTTGAAGGATTTATCAACTAATCTGGACTGAAGAAGATTTATGAAGGTCCTCGGAGAGCAATTCCATATTATAACTATTATTTTCTTTTAACCCTGTTACCTGAGTACTTTATGCTGATACCGATGATTATAAATAATATCTGCCCAAATAAATAAGTAAATACGCTAATGTAGCAATTTTGGGAAGGAGAAAAGACAATACTATCTGCATAATTTAAGCATGCACTGGTGCTCTACCAAAAATATTGTAAGTCCACACAAGAAATCAAGTTAATGGAATATTCATATTGCACTGTTGCACACTCAGAAGTAAGGAATTGCTAGAGTGAATGGCTGTATGTGCCACTTTCAAAGTACAAATATTAATTAATCCTCATTGTCACTGTGAATTAGGCACATAAATACTATTATGTCCATTTTCCAGAGGGGAAGGAGGTTAAATGGCTTGGCAAGGCTATGTGAAAAGTCAGTGACATAGCTAGGGTGGGAATGCAGAAGTTTCTAGCTGTTAGTTCCATGCTCAAACTGCTTCCTCCCAAAATGAAATTTCCTTTTGTTTTATAAAATGTGACCCTGAATTTGCAAAGACATTCATCTGGGTATAATCTGTTTAGCCCCACAGAGTCCCAGTGAAGTTAGGGGATGAATTGGGAGGGGGGGTATGAGCATCCAATATACTCCCAGAGAAATCGGCAGGTGTTTTGCCACTGACTCCTACTGGAGTCAGATCAGACCCCATCTCTTCATAATCATAAGCATGAACATGGTTTTCTAACCCACTCAGAATACCTTTACTGTCTCACTAGAGTCCTGAATATGTTTCAGTCTAAAGCAAACTCCCGCCCAATAAAGACCAACACAATCAAACTAACTGAAATTCATATGTAATCCACCTGTAAACCTGCAGAAGGGGAGAAGTGACTTCAAACTATCCGTCTCCTCCCCCCTACAAGGATCCTCCTCACTATGCTGCACACTGTGGCTATTTGAAGTGTCATGTCAGCAGTGGAGCTAACACTGAGAGCCTCTTGATTCTAAAGCACAGGCATCTGCAATTTGGAGAATCTCAGCTAAATGCTAGCAATAGAGGGCCCATAATACAAAGATAATCAGTGATGATCTGTCCAGCAGAATGTGTTAATACACATACACACATTGATGTATATGCACAGTGTCTAGTTGGCTACACTATTTGCATTTATACATGCATTCTTCCCAAGCTGTTTCGGGCCTGATCCAATTACCATAAATGTAAGTGGAAAAACTCCTATTGACTTCAGTGGGCAATTCTCCAATGTATGAGGTCAAAGTAGTGTGAGCTCCAGTCACATGCTAGGTCAGTTCCTGGATGGTGGAATAAGAGAGCCCATGCATTGCACAGCCTCATACATGGCTCCCTCAGGCATTAAAAAAGCTTGGGAAAATATATATATATATAAGAGATATGCACAAAGAGATGAGGGATGTTCACATAGGAATACCAATAATAAAAGGTCACACTTGAAACAGAAATTCAAACACCTGAACCCACACACATCCCTATAAGCCAATCTTTGCATTTTGAATGTCTCTTCAAGAGTCTCGATCTGAGAAAGTGGCTGCTAGTGCTAAGTAACCCTCTATGACAGCAGTTCTATCTTCTGGGAATTGAGATTGATTTTCCACAGCTAACCATGTGAAGGCCTTTTGCCTGAGAGCATACAGTGATACCAGCAGCAGAGAATTTGAAGGCAGCAGCTTTCAAAGAGGTAGATTCTGCTGAATACTGTTTACTGGCTCCAATTAATGGTTGCCATTTTCCACCCTATAAGTGACTGTAGTCGGGAGTCAGATGAAAAGAAGTGATCCCCACAAGTACGTGGGAGAATTCTGAGAAGTGCTTTGAGTCCTGCAGTAGGCACTACATAAATCAAAAGCTAATACTAGCTTCTTGCTGGATTTAGTGATGGATCTAGAGTCCATCAGGTCTTGCAGCCACAGGACATTGCATTCTTTATATTCTTGTCATTCTATCACTTGTTGATGTTCATCCTTTTGACGTCACTCCCTTCCATCACATCATAGAGTCAACTTTAAAAAGCTGGCAACCCATCCACTGCATGGGCAGGTGCATAGTACCTTTTAGGGTTTGAGCTTTTAAATGATCAGCTCCTCCTTTTTTGTCCCCACACAGCCCTGGAATTCTGTGCCAGTTCTAGGGGGGGATAGAGGACCATTATTGCCATGAAAGAACAGAATAACAGAAGAGAGAGATGCTTACAGCATTGCACACAGCAAAGTTGAGAGAGAGCACCATTCATACAAGGCTGTAATAAAACACACAAGCACCTGCAAAGTTAACAAATCAGGCTATTTTGGAGGTCCTTGAATAGAACATTCCAACCAAAGGGGCATTCACATCTTGAAGCACAAATCTTCTGTTTTTAATGCAAAGCCTTTCAGCAGAGAAGCATGTAGTTCAGACGTTTATAGCCTTATTTCTTTTGCCCCTTATCTGCAACTTCTTGTATGCCAGGCAATCTGAGGTAAGAACATAAGAATGGCCATGTTGGGTCAGCTCAATGGTCAATCAAGCCCAGTATACTGTCTTCTGACAGGTTTCAGAGTAGCAGCCATGTTAGTCTGTATCCGCAAAAAGAACAGGAGTACTTGTGGCACCTTAGAGACTAACAAATTTATTAGAGCATAAGCTTTCGTGGGCTACAGCCCACTTCTTCGGATGCTTCTTTGTCTTCTGACAGTGACCAATGCCAGAAGCTTCAGAGGGAATGA
The DNA here is from genome assembly GCF_027887155.1 of Malaclemys terrapin pileata. Taxonomy (NCBI): domain Eukaryota; kingdom Metazoa; phylum Chordata; order Testudines; family Emydidae; genus Malaclemys; species Malaclemys terrapin. The sequence continues at coordinate 319,044,838 of NC_071505.1, forward strand.
ACAGAACAGGACAATTTTGAGTGATCCATCCCGTCTTTCAGTCCCAGCATTTGGGGGTCAGAAGCTTAGGGACACCCAGAGCATGGGGTTGCATCCTGGACCATCTTGGCTCATAGCCATTGATGAACCTATCCTTCATGAACTTCTCTAATTCTTTTTTGAACCTAGTTATACTTTTGTCCTTCACACCATCCCCTGGGAATGAGTCCCACAGGTTGACTGTGTGTTGTGTGAAGAAATACTTCCTTTTGTTCGTTTTAAATCTGCTGCCTATTAATTTCATTGTGTGACCTTGGTTCTTGTGTTATGTAAAAGGGTAAATAACACTTCCCTATTCACTTTCTCTACACCATTCATGATTTTATAGACCTCTATCATATCCCCCCCACTTCCCCTTAGTCATCTCTTTTCCAAGCTGAACAGTCCTAGTCTTTTAAATCTCTGCACAAAAGCTTATGCCCAAATAAATTTGTTAGTCTCTAAGGTGCCACAAGGACTCCTCGTCGTTTTTGCTGATACAGACTAACACGGTTACCACTCTGAAACCTGTCTTCATACTCTGTCACCAGGTGGGTATTTGGCCAGTAGCTAACTATAGAAAGAGGACTGGAGGGTATTTTAATGTATTTTCATTGTCATACAGTGTAAACACATTTTAGGTGCACTATGTGAAATGAGGCTTTTGTCATTTTAGGGAGAGCCGAGTTGTATAGGTTGTTTATCCAGTGGGAATGCATGCCCAATGCAACCCTTTACATCCAAATATGGATTGGAGAGGCTTACAAAGAAGTGCATTTTTAAAAATGTGTCTCTGCCAGCTGGAATAAAGATGTAATGGAAGGACAGAGAACTGCTAATTATTTGAACCACTTAAATACAGGGATGTGCTGGGATGTGTATTTAACAGTTTTGCATTGCACTAATCTCTGCTGGCAGCAGAGTCAATAAACGCTCTACAGGGAGTCTGAACACAGTATGATTTTACTAGCCAGATAAATCTTCCTCATCCCCACTATCCTTATTATCCTCCTGACAATGTACCCAACAACTGAAATAAACATATAATCAAGATTTATGTTGCACAGGACATTTGCTCTGAAAACATTTAACAAGAAATAGCCACAATTTATGGGAAATGGTCCATCTGAATCATACATGGAGCTAGATCCTAGGCCTTTGGGAGTTGGGTGCCTTTGAGGATCTGGGTCCCAGTTCTTATTGCTCCTGAAGTTGGGGGGCGGGGGTGAAGTGTTTTCTGGAAAGTAGGAATGTGCATCTTTCAGGAAATTTGGTTTTGCCTCCCCTGTTCATTTTTTTACTCAATCTAATCCAAAAATCTATATAATCATCAGAGTAGGTTCTCCTTAGGTTCTCCTTTAAAAGGGTGTCATAAGGAGGTGGGAGAAAACTTGTTCATCTTAGCCTCTAAGGATAGAACAAGAAGGAATGGGCTTAAACTGCAGCAAGGGAGGTTTAGGTTGGACATTAGGAAAAAGTTCCTAACTGTCAGGGTGGTTAAACACTGGAATAAACTGCATAGGGAGGTTGTGGAATCTCCATCCATCTATCAGGGATGGTCTAGACAGTATTTGGTCCTGCCATGAGGGCAGGGGACTGGATTCGATGACCTCTCGAGGTCCCTTCCAGTCCTAGAGTCTATGAATCTATGTCCTTTGCCAAAGAAAAAAGTCCCTACCATTAACAAGGTTGGGATAACCTCATATGGTTCATATTCTGTGTTCAGTCTGGATGAAAAACAAAGTTCCTGATCATACTGATTGCCGTGGCCCTGATCCTGCAATGAGATGTACTCGGGCAGCAAAAGCATCACAAAAGTCAATGAGATGGGTTCTGTGGAAGAAAATAGTATGTGATGATGTACTTAAAGGCCATAACTGGTCACTTCACCTTGAATGGTCCCTTGAAATATGTGTTAACTGCTTATGATAAACCATCTTTTCCACCTCATATTGAGCTGTGACATTGTGAATACCTTTCCCAGACCTGAAAAAGAGCTCTCTGTATACTTGAAAGCTTGTGTCTCTCATCAACAGAAGTTGGTCCAATAAAAGCTACTACCTTACCCACCTTGTCTCTCTACTATCCTGGTACCAACACAGCTACAACAACACTGCATATATCATAATACATACACACCAGGGGACAGAATTAAGTCTCCACAAGCAACCTTAATTGTGGCATTTACTAACTTTTGAATGCCTAAAATTACAACCCAATAACATTATTGTACGCAGTTTTTGTATCTAATTTCCTGCATGTACTTTTTTTTTAAAAGTGAATCCGTGTTCTGTTATATGCATTTATGTCCCCAAACTACATCAGTTTTTGAACCCTGACCTTCAGCACAAATTTATAGCCATAAGAGCAGGCAGCATGCTTAGGTTGTTATCCTCTGTGGACATGCCACAGGATGAGGGGGCATAATACATTGAAACAGGGAGTTATGGATGTACTATGTATGCACCATTTTATGGATAGTTATGCATAGTTAAGCACATGGATGCAGCAGTCTTTCTTGCAGGATGAACTAAGGGTCTGCTATATTAGAGATATAGGCCAAGCTTTTCAAAGCTAGCTAAGGGATTTAGCCACACAACTTTATAATATTGCAATTAATACTGGCCTTGAAAACCTCAACCCTGAATTCTAATCCCAGCATGTGTCAAGATTCTGTGAGATATGAGATCATGCTTAATAATATGAATTTTAAAGGGCATTGAATTATTGACACCAGTTAGTGTGGGAGCAGCTAGAATTCATAGTTCCCAGCCTGGTGTACCTTTCCTAGGCCAAAGATTATTTTGTGGGACAACGCTACTGCTTGAATGATTTTAGCAAGAACCCTCTAGTAAGCAAGCTCTACAGAGAGGAATGCAGACAGCAAATGTCAGTTTCCAAATGTCAAGCTACTTTGTGGGCTGGTTCTACATAGCCATGCAGCAGCCCACATTGGAGCCAGATTAAGGCATAGGCACCACATCCCTGGCTCCTGTATGCATGTGGCGAGATCAGACTCTCAGCTTTCTATTTGTTTTGTGGTTTTGGAAGTTATTAGCTCTTGAGGATGTGAAGAAAAGCTTGAAAACATGCCCCACGTTTAAGCTATATAGGGACATTTGCCTGAATCTTCAGTCAGCCTGAAATAATGAACTGCTCCATGCATCTTAAATGAGTGCTAAGTACAAGGCCCACGGCCTTGGGGGAGCCACCAAGAATACCTCAGCAAAGGGCTCTGCATGGTAGGATGAGAAAAGTTCACTGGGCCCAGCATACGCATCTAAGCAAATGGTGTAAGCAGGCAGAGAATCAGCAGAAGGGGAGGCGGGGGGAATTAGGCAAAGCTCTGGCTCCGCCTCTCCTCACACCAGCTTATGGAGCAAGGACAGGTTGTGTCTTGTGAAGGCCAAATGCAGCAACTCTTCTCTCCTTGCAGAAGAGGAGAGCCCCAGTGGAACTGTGCCTCAAAGGGATGTCTAAATTTTATAGGGGGGAGGGATAGCTCAGTGGTTTGAGCATTGGCCTGCTAAACCCAGGATTGTGAGCTCAATCCTTGAGGGGGGCCACTTAGGGATCTGGGGCAAAAATCAGTACTTGGCCTTACTAATGAAGGCAGGGGGATGGATTTAATGACCTTTTGGGGTCCCTTCCAGTTCTAGGAGATAGATATATCTCCATATATTTTTTATTATTATTATTTTTTGTAAATCAATTTTCTCTGGTCCTGGTTATGAGCTAAAAATTAGAACTGTGTAAATAATGGATTTTTTGGTTCTCTGGAGATTCTGAAAAATTACAACAATTGTTTTGGGTCAAATCAACTAAGATTTTTTTAAATTTCTGGCAAATCAAAAAGTAAAAAAAAAAAAAAAAATCCCTGTAGGTTGAACAAAACATTTCATTTTGATTTCAAACATTTTAAAACTTTAATTTAATTTTACTTTTACAAAATTAAAGGAAACTATGAAACCAAAAGTCACGTCTAACTGAAAAATTGAAAATGTTTCATTTTAAAAATATTGAAACTAAATGTTTCAATATTTTCATCATTTACTTTTTTGGATTTTTGGATTTTTTTTTTCTGACTCAATTCAGCTGCCACAAATTTGTAAAAAGGTTTTGGCCGAAAAATTGCCCTCAACTCTACTAAACATGACCTACTCCTCCACTCATTTTCTCATTGATTGTATTATGTATTTATGAAGGGAATTTCAGCTAATAGTTGAGTCTAGTTTGTACATACATACACAAATACACACACCAACACATACACACCCTTCCCAGGGAAAGCTAGGCAGATCCTGTCCAAAGCACCTGTCCATTTGATTTCAGCAGTCTCACAGTAAATCCCTGCACAAACTTTACATTGTCAGTTACCTCACCTGCTGAAATCACAGTACATTTGTAAATTAATTGCTGCATTATAATAGAATTTGCATAGGGATACTTATGAAAATCCATTAAAATCTCGTTAGTTCATCATAATTAAAATTGTTTCACTGAGCACCAAATGAATTAATCTGTGGACAGTTTATTACACCTGTGCTCAGCAGTGCAACTTTAAAAAATATATTAGGAGCATTCATTGTTTCCATTGTATGATGACTTTCTAATGCAGGGGTGGGCAAACTACGGCCCCCGGGCCAGATCCGGCCCCTCAGGGCTTTGGATCCGGCCTGCGGGATTGCCCCCCGTGGTGCTGTAGGCCCCACGCCACTCTCGGAAGTGGCCCTCGGATGGGGGGGGGGCAGAGGGCATTGCCCTTGTCTCCAGGCACTACCCCCCCCCCCCGCAGCTCCCATTGGCCGGGAATGGGGAACCCTGGCCAATGGGTGCTTCGGGGGAGGTACCTGGAGGTGCGGCAAGGGCAGCGCACACAGGCCCCCCTCAGGGTCCACAGCGCTTCCTGGAGCGGTGGGGGGCCGGGGCCGGGTCCAGGGCAGGCATGCAGGGAGCCTGCCCTGGCCCCGATGCGTGCTGCTGCCACCCCAGAGCAGCTTTAGGTAAACGGCACCGGGCCAGAGCTCAAACCCCTCCTGCACCCTGTCCCGCACCTCACACCCCTCCTGAACCCCAACTCCCTGCCCTGAGCCCCCTCATATACCCCACTCCGCAACCCCCTGCCCTGAGCCCCCGCTGTACCCTGCACCCCAGTGCACCCCAAATCCCTGCCCTGAGCCCGCTCGTAAACCCTGCATCCCTCCTGCACACCAACCCCCTACCCTGAGCTCCCTGCTGCACCCCTCACACCCCAACCCTTGCCTTGAGCCCCTTCCCTCAGTCTGCACCCCTGCCCTGAGCCTCATCCTGCACTCTGCACCCCTCCTACACCCCACCCCCTTCCCTGAGCCCCCTCATACACTCCACAGCCCTCCTCTACCCCAGTCCCTTGCCCTGAGCCCCTTCCTGCACACTGCACCCCCTCCCACACCCTGCACTCCCTCCTGCACCAGCCCTGCATACAATTTCCCCACCCAGATGTGGCCCTTGGCCCCAAAAGTTTGCCCCCCACCCCCTCCGTTCTAATGGCTGTTTCAAATTGCATTACACTGAAGGTGAGTCATGGATTTTTTGTTGACTAGAATGCAATTAATTATGTATTTTTACAGGAATGGTTTTGAACAGTTCAGCCAGTTTTGCTTTTGTGTATGACCAAAAAAGGAGACATTGTGAACATTTCCTAGAATTTCTGTGTTGGATTTTCAAAAATGATTAGCATTGACCTAACTCTGATTCCACTGGACATCCATGGGAGTTTTACCATCGATTTGAGTGGGAACAAAGACAGCTCAATGCTGTGAGCTTTTGAAAATCCCTCCCTTTGTTTGTTTGTAACCCATTAGTGCTAGATCTTTGGCTCAGGTTTGAAAATGCAGCTATTGGCAGATAGGGCAGATGTGAAAGGGGCATTTGTGCCTATTCAAACTTACAGTGGCGGTACATGTCCACAAAGAGGAAGATAAGGCAGCTGTGATGTAAGCAATGTTTAATTTGTGCTGGAGCTTACGGTGGCTGGGCCACGGCACCTCTAGGTTTGGCAGTTCATAACCCCAGCACCTCTGGGCTTGCCATGTCAGTTATGAAAGTAAAGCAATTTCTTGAGTCCCAGCACCTAATTGCTTGAGCCCTGGCACCTCTTTCATTACAAATTAAGCAATGGGTGTAAGGAAACCCTGGGCTCTGTGAAGAGTCCCACACTAGCTCTCTCCCAGTCCTTCACTTCTCAAAAACAGCAACAAGTTACCTCTTAAATATCTCCCCAGCAGGCCTGGCTCATGGACACAAGTCCCTATCCATTGACCCCTCCCTCTGCCCCAGTCTACCCTTCCCAGAATTCCAGGGCTCAAGAGGGTCACAGAGAGAAAAGGCAAGATACTGACTATCGCCCAGTGGTTAGAGCGCTCATCTGGGATGTGGGAGACTCAAGTCCCTGTTCCGACGACTATTTAAGTATTTATACAAAGGGGAACAGCTTCAACAGGAGAGCGTGAGAAAGGCACATTCTCCTCCCCACGCCTAGAGCTTTGGCCACATAACTGGGAAACTAGGTTCAACTCAGGTTTTCTCCAACCTGGGTGAGTGCCTTTACCACTGGGTGATTGGGGAAAAGGGAGTCAGTACCTCCTCACTGTTTCTTGAGAAATGATTGACCTGCCTTAGGCACCTAACTCCAGGAGGAGATTTCATGGCTGTGAATCACAGGTGGAAGGAAGTGCCTCCCTCCAGCCTGGAGTTAGACATCTAACTCCCCTTTAGGGGTGGGGCTCTAGCCACACCCTCCTACTCAGCATTTCCTACTGACTAGCTTAGGCTGTTCCCTGCTCAGCATTCTGGCTTCTGTGATTCCCTTTCCGAAGTGCCTCACTCTCCCCATGCATTGTATAGGGAGCCTGCAGGCCAAACTCAGGGCTGTGGATCCAGGCAGCAGCAGAGTGCCTAAAAGTTAGGCACTGCACTATTCAGCCCAAATCCCCCCTGGTGAATCCCATCCTCAGACTCCCACGCACACAGCATTTCTGCTTACTCACACAATACAGTTCTTTTGTCCGTATGACTTTGAAGGAAGATCACATTGCTTTGGTCTTTTTCATTTTGTCATCCTAGCGGGATAGAAAAATGTTCAAGGTTGCTGGTGGGAAAATGGTATTTTCGAGCAGAACTACAGTGTTTTCCCTGCAAACCAAAATCCTAAGGATTAGATGATGGTGCAAATATACAGTATTAAACTAAAATAAGAGCATCTACAACTGCACTCTATGGCAGAACACTGCAGGAAGTTGATAAGAGTTAAATACAGGGCAGTCAATGCATCTCCGGACACCTGGTGCACTTTAATATTTACCCACAGTTCCCTGGTAAACTCTGCAACAGATTTCAAATTGGTCAAGCAGTTTGGATCTTGAAGGTTAATCCCTTGAACAGGGAGCACTGAGTTTTTGTAGGTATCTGAAAACATTTTACCACTTCACTAGAATACTACAGTGACATATTAATGTAATGAAACAACAAAGACCTTATATATCATACTTCACAAATGCTGCAAATGGCAGTAGAGTAAAATGGAAATTGTAAAAGTAGCAGAAGACAGCAACTTTCACTCTCTTTGACACAGAATTGGATACATTTGTAAATGCTACTCATCCAGAAAAGGGATCCAGCAATGAGAGTAACCAAGCGGCCACAATCCCCTGCCAATACGCCACAGCTAACACTGGGGAAACAATGCCCAGTTTAGTCATTTCAGATTTTTTGCTATTCAAGAAGTAACAGGGAACAGATGATTTCTATTAATTTGTTTGCATAAAACATTTATAAAATAATTTCCAAGCAAACATAATTCAGCCAGTGATACAGCCAACTGTTCACTGAAAATATTGCTTTGAGTATTCAGTATTTGAAAGTTGAGCTGTTTTGACTGGACCTACAGACCATAGGTTATATTTATGATCCCTGACTGGATGAAGTGAACGCTTAGAATCAGATCTCCTCTGTGAACACTCCCGATGCTCAATTGGAACTTTTTGATGCTACTGCAATCACTTATAATTCTGCATTTCAAATTTGTTGTCTGTGAATATCCTGCAATATCGGTTTCAAATTCACTATTTCAATGCACAAGCCTATAGTAACCTTGTTCACTAGGATATTTGTGGAAAGGACACACAAAAGTGCCACAAACACAGAGTGAATTCAGTGAAAATTTCAAATGAATATTCAATCATTTCTGCAGTATTGCTCCGGCAGTAATCTCTAGTTAATTCTAATGGGATTCCCTATACCTGCATGTAGATTAACCTTCATGTCTAGTTAGTTCTTGTACTCTTTGCTGAAGCTACCAACAAGGTAGTCTATTGTAATATTATTATATTTGTATTTCCATCACATGCCTGGGGCTCTGTCATTAAAACTATACTGGTTTTGGAAACATATTAGGAAATGTACCATATTATATATATATATATATATATAAATTTTTTTTTTGCCTAGTTGTTTGCTCTCTATTGAAGACAACTGATTACGTGGTGAAAATAAACAAATATGGTGAACATTCTGGCTGCTTCTAAATATGTTTTATCTTTGACTATGTTCATACCCCTTTTTATTCACTTTTTGTCAACATTCACTGGAAGTTTTGTTTGTATGAATGTTCACTGAGAGCGTATTTCAAACACACCATCAAGGTTCATTGAATGACAAAATTAAATGAATCTGGGGTGAAATTCTGCCCTTTGCAGAGCCCCAGCTTAGGTATACACCATTTAACTCCTGACGCTTCTAATGCATGTCTTAAAGAATGTGCACTGTTTGGGGGAACACAAAGCCATACTAAGCCAGGGCTTAAGGGGGACATAAGAGGTACTCATGGTTTGTGCTAATCCTCTGCACAGGAATCAATTTTACCTTTTGGGTGGAATTAGAAGTTGTTAATAAATATTATAGCAGCTTATCTTATCAGGGAACAGAAATGATACTGAATTGTGAAACTCTAATGCTCAAAGGAAAAGTCACAGAAAACAGTTCACAAGCAAATCACATGCTGAAATTACTTCATAAAAAATGGCATTGAACAAATGTCAATAGCAAGCACCTTAATGAAAGGTACAATCTCTTCACTGATAGTTCACAAACAGAAAGGCTAAATTCTCTAAATAAATTATTTCCCGTCAGTTCTACTACTGAATGCTGCTGTTACAGTTGTGAAACAATATAAGTGATTTTTATAAGCTCCTGACTTTCAGAAAATTCACCTTTGAGGCTTAAATTTTACATGCTTGGTCTCTGGCAAGAAGAGATTTTTTTGAAAATTTGAGCAAAATCAAGTTGGTTTTGAATATTGCAAGAGTGAAGGGGAGGGGGAATCTGCTTTTCTGGTAAAAAAAAAAGTTGTGAACACTTTCCTTTAAAAAGATAGCTGAAAAAATGGCTGAACTTTCTAAGAATGAGCAGAAATTTAATGCAAGACACTTTTTGAAAATCCTATTGGAATCACCATTTCACCTAGGTCACCAAACCACCTTCAGTTAGGAATGAATACTGGAGTCCTCCAGTGAAGATATTGTCTCTTTTCCATGTTTTCACAGCACCCAGCACAATGGAGCCCCAATACTGAGCAGACCCTTTGGGTACTAACATAATATAAATATTTACAGGTACTAATAACATTCTTAAAGATCTCCTATTACATAAGAACATAGAATTATAGCAATGTAGGGCTGGAAGGGACCTTGATAAGTCATCAAATCCGGCCCTTTGTGCTAGTGCAAGACCAAATACACCTAGACCACCCGGACATGTGTTTTTCCAACCTGCTCTTAAAACCCTCCAAAGATGGGGATTCCATAACCTCCCATGAAAGTCTAATCCAGAGCTTAACTTGGGGGGAGGGATAGCTCAGTGGCTTGAGCATTGGCCTGCTAAACCCAAGGTTGTGAGCTCAATCCTTGAGGGGGCCACTTAAGGATCTGGAGCAAAATCAGTACTTGGTCCTGCTAGTGAACAGAGGGGGCTGGACTTTATGACCTTTCAGAGTCCCGTCCAGCTCTATGAGATAGGTATATCTCCATATTTTTATTTAACTAGCCTTATAGGTTAGAAGGTTTTTTTAATATCTAACCTAAATTTCCCTTGCTGAAAATTAAGCCCATTACTTCTTGTCCTACCACCAGTGGACATGGAGAACAATTGATCACAGTCCTCTTTATAACAGCCATTAATATATTTCAACCCTGTTATGAGATCTCCTCTCAGTCTTCATTTCCCAAGACTAAACATGCTCAGCATAACCTTCCATCACAGGTCAGGTTTTCTAAACCTTTTCTGATTTTTGTTGTTCACCTGTGGACTCTCTCCAACTGTTCAACATAGGAACTGCTATACAGATCAGACCAGTAGCCCATCAAGTCCAGTTTGCTGTTTCCAATAGTGACCAGTTTCCAACAGAAACCCTGCAGGAGGCAGTTATAGCCTAACCTGCCCAAAGGACAGCTTCATCCTAGCCTAGAGCAGGGGTCGGCAACCTTTGGCATGTGGCCCATCAGGGTACTCCACTGACGGGCCGCAAGACATTTTGTTTACGTTAACCGTCTGCAGACATGGCCCCCTACAGCTCCCAGTGGCTGTGGTTCTCCGTTCCCGGCCAATGGGAGCTGCAGGAAGCAGCAGCTAGCATGTCCCTGTGGCCCATGTCGCGTCCCGCAGCTCCCATTGGCCAGGAACTGCGAACCGCGGCCACTGGGAGCTGCAGGGGTCTGTGCCGGTGGACAGTCAATGTAACCAAACTGTCTCACAGCCTGCCAGCGGATTACCCTGATGAGCCACATGCTGAAGGTTGCTGACCCCTGGCCTAGAGGTTGCCTTCTGCCCTGAAACATAAGAATGTATATCCCTTCCTTTTTTTTATTTTATTTTTATGTGATGCAACAGTGGAAGTCTCCATTATCCATCTAAATGTTTGAGCCTTTTATTTTTTAAATCCAGCAGAGCTCTTGACCTCACTGATATCTCCATAACCTTCTGTTTGCCTTGCTTTGGATGTTTGAGAAGTTTATGATGATTGTTTAAGGCTTGTGTTAGAATTTCAGTGTAATCTACAAGGGGCATTTTGTTCACTCTTCAAAATAAAAAGTAACCTTATATAAACCTACAACTAGATCAGCTCTCCTTTCATAATGTCATTATATGTTAATATCCACAAGAAAGACAAAAGGTGGGTGAGGTAATATCATTTAGTGGACCAACTTCTGTTGATGGAAGAGACAAGCTTTCAAGCTTCACAGAGCTCTTCTTCAGGTCTGGAAAAAGTACAGACCTGAAGAAGAGCTCTGGGTAAGCTTGAAAGCTTGTCTCTTTCACCAACAGAAGTTGGTCCAACAAAAGATATCACCTCACCCACCTTGTCTCTCAAATCCTGGGGCCCATATAGGTACAACAATACTGCAAATATCCACACTGGCATTTTAAGGATACTTTGTCAAGTCTTACACACAGTATTGGATATCACTCACCTATTGCACCAGAGACAGTGAAGCAACATTCAGCCTTTGTTAAATGTAACCTTGCTAAGCAGCGAAATCAACATTTAGAAGAGAGATTTTTCAAAGGCACAAAACGGCAATTAAGTGCTGGACTTCCATTAAAAGTCAATGGGAGGTAGGTGTTTAACTCATTTGTGCCTTTGAAAATCTCCTTCCTCCAATGATGTATTATTGTCCTAAACCACAGTGGATATTCTTGTTGATTTTAATCTAAAACCAGGAGATTGTTACTGCAGCAGGCTTGTTACATTATTCTCCATCCCCTGTGTTCTGTGCCATCAAACACTGCACTGTAATAGATAGAAAATTCTCTCAACAATGCCTCCAAATAACAGAGTGATAATATTCAAAAGAGGTGCATTTGACTGTTTAATATATTACTATTCAAGCCAGAAATGTGCTTTTCTCTTAACAACAACAACAACAAAATCCCCCAAAGTAACAGTGCTTACAAAACATGAAACAAAAATGGTATCATCCTATTCTCCACAGTATAGTAGTAAATGTGCTTTTGCTTCACTATATTATTAGCTGTCTTGCTGCAATGCAGTATGTCACACAGAGTTACTCTAGTGTACGCAACACTGGCCGTTTTTATCCTCTGAATTTTCTAAGTAAATGCTGATTATCTTGCAATGGTAATAACATGATTTTTCAATATATGAGGCATAAACAGCAATCATAGAGTTAACAAAAGCTGTGGTTGTCAGCCAAATTGTATCCTGAGCACAATTATTCAAGCCATTAATTAGTGTTTACTCTTGAGATAGTGCTGATTTAAATTTACGCTGAAAGATACCTTAATGGTTGTGTTAGGTAAAAAGCAAGTCCTCACTCACCTCTCCAGCACCCGAGTTCGTGCGGAGTTGGTATGGGGCTCACAATCTGTCAGAGACCAGAAGCAAGTCCTCACTCACCTCTCCAGCACCCGAGTTCGTGCGGAGTTGGTATGGGGCTCACAATCTGTCAGAGACCAGACACCAATTCATTGATCAACGGGCTCACACTATCCTTAGCTTGAAAGGCTTCAGAGTAAGTGTGGCAAATTTATTAGGGGTGAGCATCAATATTTATACACAGAAGTAAACAAAGTGATTAACAGATCATAATGGTCATGCATAATCAAACAAGATTTTACAGGATAAAACAGGTTAAAATGTATATTCAAAAAGAGATAAGGGGAGATGGCTACTTAAGGGGAGGGGGGGGTGTCATGAGTAGTTCGCAGGTCAGAGCTTCGGTTAAAAGTTCAGACAGAGACATCAAGTCTGGGTTAAGTTTAAGCTCATCAAAAGTTCAGACTCAACATTCCTCCATTTGTAGCTTTGGGATAACTATTTACCAAAAGCTACACCCCATTTAAAGGAGCCAAGGGCCGCTTGGCAATTTCAGCCTGGGCCAACTTGAAGAGAGTAAGGCCCTTGGCTGAAGTAGGAAAAGAATAAACTGACCTACATGAGTTTATGAGGGAGGGGACACACTGAATACAGCAACACAGTATTATAAGGATTACTATGGCCCCAACAATACCCACCAAGAGTTTTTTTAACCCACCCAAATCCAGGCAGCCAATTTCATAAGGCTCCCCACCAATTATAAGGTGGCTGGCCAGAGGAGTAGTTCTTAGCCATTTCCCTTAGATGTTTGGTACATTGAAAAGTGTCAGAGTAGGTGTCATTTACAAAAACACAGCATTCTTCATTTATGAGGGCACAAGTTCCTCCCTGGGCTGCTAACATTATGTCTAAAGCCATGTGGTTTTGCAAAGCTAACTGGCGCAGCTGGGACATTTCCCCGGCCTGATTCTCAAATAGGGTCGCAGTTTCATTGGTTAAAGATTCTAGTAGTCCCTGTTCTGCATTTACTGGAAATTGAGTACATACCCAGCAATTACTTCTATTTCCTAAAATACGAGTTTTAACCTCATGGGAATATCTAATAAAAGCATTATCTTCATAAGTAGAAAATAAACTAAAAAGGCATAATAAAAAATATACAGTTGTCAGAATAAAAGGTCCTCTCATTTTTGCCGAGTCAATTTAAGTCTGATGTCTGAAAGAGGTAAGCTGGTCCACTGGTTGGAGGCAGTGTCCTCAGTGGTGGCAAGAGCTGCTGGTCCGTCACTGTGGTCCACTACGGCTGGCTTGACGTGGGAGTGGTGGATCCAGGATTTGCGTCCTTCCAGGAACACTGCAGTCTGGGTTGTTAAAAGAACCTGGTGGGGTCCAGTAAACCTCGGCTGGAGGGTGTCGCCACGAATGAACTTTTTGGCCCAGACGAAGTCCCCTGGTTGGAACGGGTGGATCTGTTCTTCCAGCGGCACGGTCTGGGAAAACTGCGAGGCTTTCCAAAGGGTACGGAGGCGAGCCTGTAGGGAGAGAAACTGGCACGCGGTCATATGATCCCCTCCCAATAGTGAAACATCAGCACGTGGTAGCGCCCCGCCTTTGAAAGGGGGGTGTCCATAGAGTAGTTCAAAGGGGGATAATCCCAATACACGGGTTGGGCGAGTACGAAGGTGAAACAGGACCAAGGGAAGTACCTGAGGCCACTTTAATCCTGTTTCCTGACAGTATTTAGCCAATGTAAACTTAAGCTCCCTATTCATACGCTCAACTTTCCCGCTAGACTGAGGGTGGTAGGGTGTATGAAAGGAGTGTGAAATGCCCAGTCCTTGTTCTAAACAGCCAAGGACATGACCAGTAAAGTGAGGTCCGCGGTCTGAGTCAAGCACGAGAGGGATGCCAAAACGGGGTACAATGTCTCTAAGGAGAATCTTCGCCACTGTGGCAGCAGTACAATTAGCAGTAGGAAAAGCTTCGACCCAGGAAGTCAGAGGGCAAACCAAAACAAGGAGGTGCTTTTTTCCAAAAGCCTTTGGCATATCTGCAAAGTCAATTTGAAGATGTTGAAATGGAGCAGCAGGCGGAGGTCTTCCACCCTTAATTTTTTTAAGAGGCGGAGCAGGTCCATTACGCTGACATGTGCTGCATGCTTTCACTATTGACAGGAAGTAGGGTTGAATGCCTGGAGCATACCAAAAGCGAGCGATGGTGTCCACAAGGGCGTGCGTGCCGTAGTGACCCCCCTTATCATGGTGCCAGTGAACTGCCACGGGGTATGTGGAGCGAGGGAGGCAGGCTCAGCCATCCGGCATAAGCCAGGTCCCTTATTTGTAAGATGCTATAAACTACTTCCAGTCGTGCTGATCCTGGAGGACTGGCAGGTCAGGAAGCAAGGTAGCTGGATTAAGGGGCCCACACCTTTCAAAAATTAGGTTAGTGTCTTTTAAGAGTTCGGCCTCTAGCTGTTGCTGACGATGGGCCGAAAAGACTTGGGTTGTGCCCCTACGCAGAAGGGCTGACAAGGCATGAGAGGTCCAAACCGTGGTAAAATGACCCAGGGTCAGGCTCTTTGCCTTTGTGATCAGCAGGGCAGCTGCTGCCAGAGTCCGGGTGCAGGATGGGGTTCCCTGAGCGACAGGGTCGATCTGCTGAGAGTAAAAAGCAAGCGGGAAATGGTGGGGCCCGCTCAGCTGGGTAAGGACGCCACTAGCAATTCCGCCCCTCTCGTGGACAAAAAGGTGAAAGGGTTGCTGTAATTGGGGGGCGGAGAGACATGGAGGAGGCCACACTGTCCTTGAGTAACTGAAAGGCTTGGATTGTGTCCGGGGACCACTGCAAAGGGTCAGGAGCAAGGTTAGCAGTGAGTCGGTGGAGTGGTTTGCTTAACTCCCCGCAGGACGGCAACCAGGGGTGACAGAAGCCAATTAATTCTAAGAAACCTTGAAGTTGTTTCTTGGTGTTTGGCAGAGGGCAGTTTTGGATAGTCTTTATGCGGACTGGGTCCATTTGTCTCCCCTCTGGGGTTAACAGGAAGCCCAGATATCGGACCTTCTGTGAGACCCACTGAATCTTGTTAGGGTCTATCTTGTGGCCTCTGGTGTGTAGGTATAATAAAAGTGCCTTACCATCGATGCGGAGGGCAGCTTCTTCGCGGTTACCTAATAGGATGTCATCTACGTATAGGACTAACGTGGATCCCTGCGGACTGGTGAAGCCTTCCAAGTCGTGGCGGAGGCATTGGCTGAAAATCATGGGGCTGTCTCTGTAGCCTTGAGGAAGTCGTTGCCAGACATAACTTTGTCCCTCCCAGGTGAAACCAAAGAGATACTGAGAGTCTGGGTGCACAGGAATGCTGAAAAAAAGCTGATTTTAAATCAATAACAGTGAACCACTCAGCATCCCAGGGGATTTGGCTGATGATAGTAGCTGGATCAGGAACTACTGCATGAAGAGGGACCACATACTGATTAACAACCCGTAGATCCTGTACAAAGCGCCAACGAATAGGGTCTCCGTCCTTTTTAGGAGGCTTTTTGACAGGCAGTATAGGGGTGTTACAGGGGGTGCGCTGAGGGCGGACTAGCTTTTGTGCAATGAATCCCTCGATAATGGGGCGGATGCCCTCCCGGGCTTCCAACGACAGGGGGTATTGAGGGACTGACGGGGGGGTTAAGGAGGGCTTCACTTGAATCCTTACTGGCTCTGCTGAAAGGAGCAGGCCAACATCAGTGTCAGAAATTCCCCAGAGGGTTAAAGGCAAGTCAGTGAGGTCAGGGGAGGGGGGGGGGGGTTCCCAATTACCCTGAGTTGGGGCCGAATCTCCTAACACTGTCATCAATAATCCTACCCCTTCAGGAGTGCAGGTTAAAGTAGCCTCAAGCTTACAGAGTAAATCCCGGCCCATCAAAGGGATCGGACAAGCTGGGGAAAAAAGAAAATGGTGAGAAAAACATTTATCAGCATAAATAACATTTAGAGGCAAAGTGAGTCCCAGAGACTGGGTTGCCCTCCACCCCAGTTGCAGTTTTAACCTCAGAGGATAGCCAGGGAGAGGGGGCATGATTTAAAAGAGAGAAAGTAGCTCCAGTATCATTGAGGAAGGAGACAGGCAGTCCCTGGACTGAAAGGGTTAGACGAGGCTCTTTGCTGGGAGGGGAGAAAGTGAGGAAGGAGCCGGCTAAAGACATTAAGGAAATAAGACCATCACATTGTTTGCCTTTGCCCCCGGGGTACCATCATTGAGGAGGCTGAGTTTGCTGCAGCTGCTGCTGTTGCCCGTAGTTGATCCAGGCCTGGGGAACGGGCTGAGCTGGTGGTGCAGGGGTGTATTCGTCTCTGGTGTAAGTATCTGCGGATGCGACCGGACCCTCTGGGCGTCCCCAGGGGAGGGGTATGCAACCTGCTGCATCTGCTTGGTCATTTGCCTAGTAATTATTCCTCCCAAGGTGTGCCCTTCCATTTCCCCCTTATCCCTCTGCAGAGATTCCGACCTGGAGTCCTGCAGATTCCCCTCTGCACCCTGGAGAGAGTCCCCCTGCGGAGGAATAGGGGCAGGTGCAGTGGGGACCAACTGACGAGTCAAAACACGCCGTGGTTTACACCCTTCATCGAAATAACATGGAGGGGGGTTCACTCTCGGGAGAATACCTGACTGCCATAATTTTTAAAGATTTCCACAGCTCTGCTGCTGTGTCCCAACAAAACCAGTAACATAACTGTCCCGGATGGTCTTTTTCGATCTGGCTCCTTACTCCTCTTAAGGCAGCCTGTTCGAAAGAGCCATACGAAGGCCACCTCATCTCCGGGTTGGCCAATACCGCGGTATACCCAGTCCAATTCCTTACACACAGTGTGTACAACTTTCTCCTAGACATTCCTGTCTGTACTGGGAGTTTCCCTTCGTTCCATAACTTATTTACAATCCCCAACGGACTCTCAAGAGGCACACTAGTCCCTTGACCCATGGTGTCTGACAGGAGCCCTCCAACTGGCGTTTACCCTGCTGTCCAGTACACGACCCCTCAATATTGAATTGGCTGGGAGAAATCTCCCGTGGCACCTGCCAATTCGTATATGAGTGGTCTGACCACTGGACAGAGGCACCGCACCAGAAGGAAATCCCGGACGAGCCCCCAAATTGTTAGGTAAAAAGCAAGTCCTCACTCACCTCTCCAGCACCCGAGTTCGTGCGGAGTTGGTATGGGGCTCACAATCTGTCAGAGACCAGACACCAATTCGTTGATCAACGGGCTCACACTATCCTTAGCTTGAAAAGCTTCAGAGTAAGTGTGGCAAGTTTATTAGGGGTGAGCATCAATATTTATACACAGAAGTAAACAAAGTGATTAACAGATCATAATGGTCATGTATAATCAAACAAGATTTTACAGGATAAAACAGGTTAAAATGTATATTCAAAAAGAGATAAGGGGAGATGGCTACTTAAGGGGAGGGGGGGTGTCATGAGTAGTTCGCAGGTCAGAGCTTCGGTTAAAAGTTCAGACAGAGACATCAAGTCTGGGTTAAGTTTAAGCTCATCAAAAGTTCAGACTCAACATTTGGACTGAAAACAGAAATTTTAAATACATGTGATTGCCAGACCTTTGAAGAGGAATTCCTAGGACTGTCAGAGTATCACTGCCATAAGAAGAATAAGCTATAGTAGTTTCCCTATGAATGGGTAGCCCGTGGCTGACTGATGAGTATGGAATTTTCTCATGTGGTGAAAAAGAAATGGTAGTGACTATCTTTGTATCTATCTTAGGGTTTTATGCTGTGACACAGCACATTAGTCTCTGAGCCCATGTAAAATCAGTAGTAATAACAAAGTCCCTAGTGACTTTCATGGAGTCCCTGGCCTCCCTTTTCAGAATAAAAACTCTGCTCGGGATATGAATAATGTAACAAATGCACTAAATCATAGTGTAACTATATTTTTTCCTGTTTATAATGGTCTATATGGCTAAATGTAAATGTATACATCTAGGAACAAGGAACCTAGGCCATACTTATATGATGTGGAACTCTATCCTGGGAAGCAGTGACTCTAAAAAAGGTTATGGTGGATAATCAGCCTAACATGAGCTACCAGTGTGGCCAAAATGGCCAATGCAAATCCTTGGCTATATCAGCGGGAATCTCGAGTAGGAGTAAAGAGGTTATTCTATGTCTGTATTTGGCAGTGGTACTACCACTGCTGTGTCTAGTTCTAGTGAAGAAGATCCAAGAGAATGATTAAAGGATTAGAAACTTGCCTTACTGTGATAGACTCAAGGAGCTCAACCTATTTAGCATGACAAAGAGAAAATTAAGGGGTGACTTGATTATAATATAGTCTGTAACTACCTACATGGGGAACAAATATTTAACAACTAGCTCTTCGGTGTAACAGAGAACGGTTTAATATGATCGAATGGCTGGAAGCTGAAGTTAGAAATATTCAGACTGGAAATAAGGTGTACATTTTTAACAGTGAGGGTAATTAGCCATTGGAATAATTTACCAAGGTCATGGTGGGGTCTTCATCAAGGGCCATTTTAAAATCAAGATTTGATGTTTTTCTATAAGATCTGTTCTAGGAATTATTTTGGGGAAGTTCTAGAGCCTGTGTTATACAGGAGGGCAGCCCAGATAATCACAATGGTCCCTTCTGGCCTTTAATTTACTACTGCAACAGAAGGAGCTGAAACCTCACTGCTCAGGGAAATTAATTTAAGTGGCATGCTCCTTAAAGATTTGCAACAGTCAGGGTGCAGTGTGGGACATCAGCACAAGTTCTGCAAAGGGATGTGGACAGGGCTGCACTCTGCTGCAAAGTATAATATGCCTAAAAAGCTGCCTGTTGAAAACCTATTATAATAACTTGTCTACATTAGGCTCCTCCTCATGTATTTTGATAGTTAGACAAAGGTGGTTGGCTCTTGAGCATCTATCTACCTACCTATCTGTATAATTGTTTGAGCTTCACTGCACTGCAAGGTCAGTGAGCCATGGAAGGGCCACAGATTTTTTTTGCCTAGCCTATTTGTTGGTGCTAATGCCTTCTTGAGTCCCCTAGAGCTAGAAAGGCAGCTTTATTTATTTTCTCTATTGCACAGTCATCTACAATGCATCTCCCAGATACCACCTTTCACTTATCAGTAAACTGAACATATTACTTACTTGATCTTTGTTGCATTAATCTTTTGAAAGATCAATTTTTCAGTCCTTTTGGTTTTCTTTAGCACATATCTTAGGTTGTAGAACAAAGGGTCTGACACATTGATCTCTCATTCTGTCTATACTTTGGAAAGGCATAAAGAAAAATGCAATGAAATTCAAGCAATATGTTTGGTGTATTGTTATGAGTTTTGAAAAAAAAAAAGGACCTGGGAGAGACAGTCAGTATTAAATTTTGAGTACCACATGTTGGGAAATAGGTTCATGATTCTCAGCCCTACAAAAAGAGGATATAAAATGAGAATTCGCTTTAACACTAAATAATAGCACTTGTGTAGTGCCTAGCATAAAGAATCTCCAAAGACATTAATTAAGACTCCTAACATTCATCTTTAGAAAGTTTCATTCATTTTGAATGATCGTACCAGTCCGTGAGATGTTCCCTATATTTAAAATGTCATAGGTAATATCTTGCAGAATGAACATTTAAGTTTGGAGTATAGAAGTTAGCATTGCTAGCCCAGATCTATAGGTGAATAAACAAATGCAGAGAAAGGTCAGGTGATTTGCCCATGGTCACACAAGTGCAGAATCAGGAACAGGAACCAGGAAACCTGACTTGTTATCCCCTGCTTTTAACACTCTCACTTTGGGGCAGGTTTTGAGCTTCCTACTTCATTGGTCAGCAATTACTCATATAAAAGGTCAGTCCCATTAAAACCAATGGAATGGCTTGTGCAAGTAACTGTTCCCCAGTTGGAGCAAGGGGCTCACAATCTGGCCCTGTGAAAGTGACATATAAACATATATTATGTTAATATAAAGTGACATAAACTTTTATCCCTCATTGTCTTTTTATCTGATGCCTGGTGGAGAATTCTTGATCAAATGTCCTCTGCTCCCTGTTACACTTGTTTCTGCTCTCTGTATAGAATGCTCTTGCTCTTCCAGATTGACTGTCCCTATACGATTATCCATAAGAACTATCCATTTTACATTTCATTAATGCTGCTGTCATTCAGCATGTGGTTGCAGATCTGAAATATAAAAGGACCCTCCCCTCCCCACAAAGAAGAAACTAAAGTATGGGACATTGTGTATGTTTACTGTCTTTAGGGTCTCAAGCATCATTCCGGTTCGTTTGGTAGAAAGGAAATGGTCATGTCTGCACAGCTGGGACAAAGGGTAGAAAAATTATTTGATAAATATTGAAGCCACATATAGGGCTTGATCTGAGATTCACCCTCTAGTATTTAGGTTATTTTCCCCATAATTGCCAGGGTTCCTAGAGAATTATCTAAACTGACTCATATACACAAAACAGCACAGAGATTAGGGAACTACCAAAACTTGGATTTTTAAACTGAATACAAAAGACTGTGGTTAAAGAGTAATAGCTGTCTCATGATTCATTACATAGAAGTCAGGAAATTCACAACTGAAGTAGAAATTTTAGCCCAACTCTGCAAGCCATTTTGCTAGCACAGACCTTTGCACCTGCACAGAGTCACTGTGGAGTTATTACATGACTACAGTCCCGGTCAACTTAACTCATAACTGCTGCATGCCCGGCACTCCTGAAAATGTGACCACCTATTTATGCACCCAAACACTATGCTGTCTGAGTACCAAAATTCTGTTCTCAGTTAAACTGATGTAAATCTAGAAATCCAGAGAGAATAAAACACAGCTCGACTTGCTGAAGGAGATTTATTATAATGAGTGAGCTCATTGTGCAAACTGAAAACAAGGATGTATTTGTCTGGTCTTTATGATTGAGTGCTTTCATTAAAACTTGTTGTGTTATTCAGGACTTACAACAGTGTGTAATTGAGTGTGACTTCTGCATGGTAAACTGCATAGTTATCACTGTCATACAGGTGGGTAAACTGAGGCACAGAACGGTTAAGTCAGTTGCCCAAGTTTACACGTGGAATCAGTGGCAGTGAATCCATTATTTAAATGGAAGTTGCTGGGTGCTCAGTACTTTGGAAAATTAGCCCCTTTTTAGGTATCTAAATATGGATTTAGGAACCTAACATTAGGCACCCATGTCCAAAAATCTTCACTGTGGTGTTTAAGTTGTTTTCTTGCTGGAGCTGGTACAAATAAAGAAGTTATTTATTTTATATTTCCTGTCATATCCTGTATGTTCCACAGACAGAAGCACTAAGACACCATTATAATGTACACAGGTAAGCTGTACTTTCCTCCCCTGTGTATGCAGTTTTTAAAAAGCCAAGCCAAATGTTTGGAAATTTATTGGGAAAAATCAGACACATTTTATGGACTTGGCTTCTCTAAAGCAAATTGTATTTTTATGATGTTATAAATCCCTGACAATAGGGACTTACTACTTTTATAATAATAAAAAAGTAGAACTGGGAGTAGTTATAGGGCTTGCTAACAAAATCCTAACAGTACCAGTCTAAGAAATCTGCTACAATGAACCATTTGGAGACTGATTTAAAATGGAAGGGCCAAGCTTTAAAACTTAGATCCAGCTGCATAACACCACCAGAGAGAAATAAAATACAGCTTAGCCTTGCTGAAGGAGATTTATTATAATGTGTGAGCGCATGGTGCACACTGATAGGCTACCAGAAAGCCTGAGGAATGTAAGTTGCTTGCTAAACATCTAAGCTATTTTAATAAACTAAGATGTATTTGTCTCTTCTTTATGACTGAGTGCTACTTTTCAGAACTTAGTGGCACTAGACATCTTACAGTTGACAAATCACATGATTTAATTTTGTGACATGACTTTGAAATCCCTATCTCAGGATCTAACTTGGACAATCACATGTCAGTGGTATTAGTTTTTAAAACATTCTAGTTTCCCAAATTCTCTCCACATACCCAACCCTCCTGCTTACACTTGTACTGAATGGTTTGCCACCTTGCGATTTGTCAGACCTTGCAGGTGTAGCCCAAGGTCCAGTGTGCTTCAGCAGCAGCCCTGGGAACTACAAGGTGTGGACTACCAACTGAGGCATCTTGGGAGAACTTCCTAATTCCTGCCAGGATGTACCCTCTGCCCCCCAGCAGGAGGTCTCACTACCTGTTGAGCCCGACGATCTAGCCTGCTTTCTATCCACTTTATAGTCCATTTATTCAATCCATATTTCTTTAACTTGCTGGCAAGAATACTGTGGGAGACCGTATCAAAAGCTTTGCTAAAGTCAAGGTATATCACATCCACTGCTTTCCCCATATCCTCAGAGCCATTTATCTCATCATAGAAGGCAATCAGGTTGGTCAGGCATGGCTTGCCCTGGGTGAATCCATATTGACTGTTCCTGATCACCTTCCTCTCCTCCAAGTGCTTCAAAATGGATTCCTCGAGGACCTGCTCCAAGATTTTTCCAGGGACTGAGGTGAGGTTGACCAGTCTGTAGTTCCCTGGATTCTCCTTCTCCCCTTTTTTAAAGATGGGCACTATATTTGCCTTTTTCCAATCATCTGGGACCTCCCCCGATCGCCATGAGTTGTCAAAGATAATGGCCAACTCCCTCAGCAATCACATCAGCCAACTCCCTCAGCACCCTCAGATGCATTATATCCTTCCCCATGGACTTGCACATATCCAGGTTTTCTAAATAGTCCTTAACCTGTTCTTTCACCACTGAGGGCTGCTCACCTCCTCCCCATACTGTGCTGCCCAGTTCAGCAGTCTGGGAGCTGACCTTGTCTGTGAAGACCAAGGAAAAAAAGCATTGAGTACATCAGCTTTTTCCACGTCATCTGTCACTATGTTGCCTCCCCCATTCAGTAAGGGTCCCACTCTCTCCCTGACCACTTTCTTGTTGCTAACATACCTGTAGAAACCCTTCTTGTTACCCTTTACATCCCTTGCTAGCAGCAACTCCAATTGTGCCTTGGCCTTCCTGATTACACCCCTGCATGCTTGAGCAATATTTTTATACTCCTCCCTAGTCATCTGTCCAAGTTTCCACTTCTTGTAAGCTTCCTTTTTGTGTTTAAGCTCACCGAAGATTTCTCTGTTAAGCCATGCTGGTCGCCTGCCATATTTACTATTCTTTCTGCACATCGGGATGGTTTGTTCCTGCGCCCTCAACAAGGGTTTAAAATACTGCCAGCTCTCCTGGACTCCTGTCCCCCTCATATTAGCCTCCCAGGGGATCCTGCCCATTAGTTACCTGAGGGAGTCAAATTCTGCTTTTCTGAAGTACAGGGTCCGTATTCTGCTGCTCTCCTTTCTTCCTTTTGTCAGGATCCTGAACTCGACCATCTCATGAAAGGTGCAAAGGATACATAAATGCAAGGAATTACTGACACTCCATTTCACATTGCTGTCTCACAGTCCAACAGTTCTTCTTTTTCACAGATAACTTCACAGATTGAATACAAAGGGCTTCTGTGAAAAAAGGTGTGTGACTGTGAGAAAATGAAGCAATCAGTTTGTGTGCTCAGAGATACCCAGGGGAGAAAATATGCAATTCAAGACATTTATTAATTTACTTACTTATTCACATTTTAAAATACATCTGTAGGCACCCACCCAGACACTAATTATGCATTTCAATTTATTATTAAGCATCTATCACCTAGTCTTGATACTTTTGCAAATTTAAATATAAAGAATAATAGTAATAGTACATAGATCCATTGTGTATGGCCCATAGATTGTAAACCTCACACCTCGACAGTAAGCTGTCTCAGGCTGGCTCTGTCTTGTGTCTTATTTGTCTATTCAATGTCTAGCAAAATGATGCCATGACCCTTGATTGCAATTTCTGGGGCCCACCTTAATATAGATTTATATATTAATGACATATGTACTGTTTAGACATCATCAGGTATTCTCTATATTCAGATCTCTCTCTCTCTCTGTAAGCCAAATGATCACTGACAAAATCTCTATATATCATCAAGTATTCTGTATTTGCCACAAATGTTTCAGAAATCTATTTTATGTAAGTTTTAGAGAGTTTTAAAAAAACTATTTGAACTATGTTTCATATCCTTGTTGCTGAAAAGCCATTCCTAGTTACCTGGAGTCTAATAATACAGGACTCAGAGAGAGCCACACAAACTTCTATAAATGATTAAAATAACTTTTCTATACCTAAAAATATCAAATTTCCAAAGCCTGATATCTTGGGCTAGAGGTGAGTACCATCGATTTTACTGGGAAGCTAGGAATCTCTCCTACCCAGAGATTTTGGTTCTAGCTCCTCAAGACATATTTATGTCCATAAAAACAGTTACTTTGGCCAGACTGAATCTTACTAATCCTAGACCATTGGCAGGAGGAAGTTTGGGGGGAAGATACACCTGAGAAGAGTAAATGCATGGCCTATTACTTATTATCATTGGTAATGATTTGTGTAAGATAGCACCTAGGAGCCCCAGTGAGAGACTGTGGTAGGTGTTGTGCAGGAAGATGGTCCCTGCACCAAAGAGCTTGCAGTCCAAGTAATGTGACTGTATACCCCTGCCCTGTGTGTGTGTGTGTGTATTTGAGATATCATTTTGCTTTCTTGTATTTAAATAAATAGTACTATATAACTTACAGTAAGGACATTACTAACTGTGTGTTACAATGCTCCTGGCATCTAAAGAAGATTTAAGACTTAATACTAGTTGATATATTGGAGATTCTCAGTTATCTCAATTGATAAAGGACTTGAGTTTTGAAGCAGAAGGCCCTGAGACCCAGATCCACCAAGGTATTACACTCCTAACTTCCACTGAAATCAGTGGACGTTAGGAACCTAAATATCTTTGTGAGTCTGGGCCTGAGTTCTTTCCCCGGTGCTTACCACAAAGACCCATGTGCATATAGTGAATTTATAAATGATACCCATAGCTATGTGTGTGGAAACAGCTCCACATCTGTTACACATTGTAATCTAACCACCTAGTCTATTTATTTTTCCTCTTAGTTTTTTGTCATCTAGACCAGTTGCTACTCTGACCATCTTCTTGACTGGCTTTATATGATCCCCTGTACTATAGTATCTGAGTGCCTCACAGTCATTATTACTGTCCCTGTGTGACGGGGGTACCAGGCATTTGCTGCCTCCTGCCAAAGGCCCCACCCTGGAACATGTACTGCTGGAAGGGAAGAGCAGCAAGGTCAGATATCCAAAGGTTGCCCAGAGAGGCCTGCTGTGATCAGCTGCAGGCAGAACCAGCACAAGTTGGTTCTCCAGCACCTAGAAGGGCTGGGAGCTGGCAGAGGCCAATCAGGGCTAACCAAGCCACAAAAAAAAAAAAAAAAAAAGACAGGATGCTTCTGCTAGCGGCCAGTTCTAGGTGAATCCAGGACAGGGAAGGCTTTCTCTCCCTCTCCTGGAAGTTGGAAGAAACCTTGCAATGCTGTGTCCTGACCTGAGGGGTTGTTTTGGTGGTGAGAGCACACCATAATACCCCATTTTACAGATATGTAACTGAAGCACAGGATATAGTAAATCATTTGCTTAAGATCACACAGGAAGGGCTTGTCTACACTTACAGCGCTGCAGTGGTGCTGCTGTAGCACTTAGTGAAGAAGCTACCTATGCTGATGGGAGAGCGTCTCCTGTCAGTGTAGGTACCCACCTCCCCAAGAAGCGGAAGCTATGTCAAGTGAGGAAGCCCTCCTGTCACCATAGTGCTGTCTACGTCAGGGCTTAGGGCAGTATAACTACATCG
Organism: Malaclemys terrapin pileata; assembly: GCF_027887155.1. Taxonomy (NCBI): domain Eukaryota; kingdom Metazoa; phylum Chordata; order Testudines; family Emydidae; genus Malaclemys; species Malaclemys terrapin. The sequence continues at coordinate 319,071,053 of NC_071505.1, forward strand.
CTACCGGGTGTGGATTTTCCCCTCTAGGCTGTATATACGACATCCTCCTATCTCACAGTGGAAGGAAAAATTCTAGGTTGAGGGATTGATGCTACCACCATTTCAATGTAGGGAGTGACTAATTTCTCGATAGGTAAGATTGAAGCTTCCCTTCCATTGTATGCCTGTTTTTCACAGGCATAGACCCCCTCTGAACTTTGTCAAAACTAAACCAATCCACTTGAAGGTTGACAGATATGATTCTGAGTCACAGTACATGGTATATGGAATGTTTAACACAAATTGGATGAGGCATTTCAGAGAGATAGGAGTTGAAAGAATTAGGTGATTCAGATTTTCCTGATGTTTGCGTATGACAGTATGTCCTAATGACTTCTAAAATGCCAGCCTTTGATCTTCTAAATTGGTTTGAAATTGTTTGTTAGTGAGGACTGGTGTCTATGACCAGGTACTACTTCAGGGGGAGTAGAGGGTTGTCGTCACAATTACTTAGTCACCATTAATCTGGGCTTGAATAGGGACTGGGAGTGGCTGGCTCATTACAGAAGCAGCTTTTCCTCTCCTGGAATTGACACCTCCTCATCTATTATTGGGAGTGGACTACATCCACCCTGATTGAATTGGCCCTGTCTACACTGGTTCTCCACTTGCGAAGTAACTCCCTGCTCTCCATGTGTCAGTATATAATGCCTGCATCTGTATGCATCCAAAGAAGTGAGGTTTTTACCCACGAAAGCTTATGCCCAAATAAATCTATTAGTCTTTAAGGTGCCACCAGACTCCTTGTTGTTTTAGTCATCTAACGTAGTTTCAGCATATTTATGGTTTTTAGTTGTGTATCAACCTGATGCAGACTTCATAAATTCAATAGTTAAAGGGCCACAATGGAAGAGAAGTAGTAAAGGAACCGTGTGTGTGTGTGTGTGTGTGCGTACATGAACAGAGAGCATCACGTGGAACCTTAACTGTAGGCTGTCACACATGTGGTTGGGCTCCCCCTGCTCTCACTTCATCAGATTGATGTGGGGGAATCCAGCCACTGGATCCCTCGGTGTTTTAAATCTCTGGAGTCTGAACAGAGCCTCTGTCCTGAGAGTTTAGAACATTTGGTCGCTCTGCACAGTCCCTGGAAGCAGTGCTGACTGCTCAGACTACCTGTAGCTTAAACACACCCTCTCCCAGAACTCCACCCAATGGCATGAGCTTTCTGGTTTACCTCTTCAAGGGGTTACATAGAATCATAGAATATCAGAGTTGGAAGGGACCTCAAGAGGTCATCTAGTCCAACCCCCTGCTCAAAGCAGGACCAATTCCCAGCTAAATCATCCCAGCCAGGGCTTTGTCAAGCCGGGCCTTAAAAACCTCCAAGGAAGGAGACTCCACCACCTCCCTAGGTAACGCATTCCAGTGTACACATAATAGGTGTAACATGGTAAGCGTAGACACTTTGCACAGAAGTCTGCACATTATTGCTCTACTTAATCACATCAAATCTATAGAATAATAAATCCTACACGCATTACTCTGCCTCAGTTCCCACACCACTTCAAAGCATTCTTTATGCTGGGGTCAGGGTCCCCTGTAGGACCCAGGATCCTACCCCTGCAGCTGCATGACATCTCCCTAAGTCAGCTTGCTTCCCCTGACACTGGGCTTTGTCACGTTTGTCTCTGTCTTTGGGAATTTTCCATTCTTCCAAAACCAGTCCCCTGCAAAGGGAAGGTGAAAGGACAGTTTCCATCTGTGGTGCAGTTATTCTTTCATACTTCACAGGTAAGATCTAGCGAGACAAGGTGGGTGAGGCAATAACTTTTATTGGACCAACTTCTGTTGGTGAGCGAGACAAGCTTTTGAGCTTACACTGAGCCCTTCTTTAGGTCTGTGTAAGCTTGAAAGTTTGTCTCTCACCAACAGAATTTGGTCCAATAATAGATATTACCTCAACCACCTTGTTTCTGTAATATCCTGGGACCAACATGGCTACATCAACACTGCGTACTGGTAAGACCTATTCAGAACTGACTGTCCTTAATAATTGGCTATTGTCCCTAGTTTGGCAGAGATGTGATTTTTCAGGCTTGCAAGCCATGGTGGTTACACAGACCTAGAGGCATTCCATGATACAGCCATTTCATAATAACAGCTTCCAAATAACTTCATAATATCAACTAACTTGTCTAGATTGTTAGGGTCTTTTCCTTCTGATAAAACACTCTTCAAATTTTCACAGAATTCAGTTGAATTGAGTGGTGAATTTGTGACTTATTTTCACTAGATTTTATTAGCAATTACTTGCAAAAATATCAAGAGAAAAGAATTCTGTTATTTTTGGCAGCCCGGTGGGAGAGCCACACCTTCTAGTCCTAAGCATGTGTATTCACTGTCACTGCATAGAAAATGGAGGTCAGCAAGAATGTGTTCCACAGTCAAAATAACTTGTAGGAGCTATAGCAAAGAGGTATGTGTACTGGGACAACCTCTGCATGATAAGGGAAGACTGCCCCCTTCCATGGAGAAATGAACAGAAAGAAGCTACAGAGGCAGGAAATCTTTGCAAAGTTCATGTTGTGGAGTTTCCTCCAAAGACATTTGGGGGCCTGCAGAGTTTGAAGGGGCAAGGATTTCCAACCTCACATTTGCTGGGAGTCACCAGACCTTGGAGAAATAAAATTGGAAGCATTCAAAACTGGAAGGTGCTTTTGAAAATTTGTCTATTAACTGTTCTGGCCTTTGGATTCTCCTCTGTAAAAAGGGGCTAGTAATATTCACCTATTTCAGAAGGAAGTTTTGAGACTTAGTTATCCTGAGGTCCCAATTCTACATCCACTGAAGTCAATTGTACCTTTCTCATTGAATTCAGTAGACCCAGGATCAGGCCTTTAATGCACTTTCTGATGATTTGAGGAATGTTGTTACATCACAACAAATTCATATGAAGAAAACTGAAAGTGGCCATGGGGAAAGCTTAAAGCTTTCTTTCTTTGTTCAAGTTATTTTTGTTCATATTGGTTGTCTACATTTTGTGCTGTGTTTGCTCTATTGTTAAATAAAACCCTTGGATTATGAAATTACCTGAGTACTTAGGTACAAGTTTAACTTTAAATCAGTGGGACTAGTCTCATGCATAAAGTTAGGCAACCTGAGAAAGTACCTTGATGAATGGGGCCTCTAAGCACTCCATCCAGCATCCACTGAAATCAATGGGAGACTATTCACTGACTTCAACTGGTGTTGTATTAAGCCCTATGTCAGTTAGTAAATAACACAATACCTCAGTAATAGCTAATAGGAAACAAAACCCTTCTGAAGATCCACTGTTGCCAATGCACAAGGCATGCTGATGTGGAAATCTGCACTTCTTGAAAGACAATAGAAAACCTGTAGATCAAAAGTTATGCTCAGAGTCTGCTGCCAGCCTCGGAAGCACTGAACTCCTTACGAGTTTTGAAGCAACGCAGCACAGATCTGAGGATGGAATTTGGCTGGGTGAAAATTTAACAGAACTGAAATGATAAAATGAGTTATAATGTAAGAAGACAATTTATATCACTTAGAACAAAAGAAAAATATCTGATCCAATCAAGCAAAAACTAAAAAAAAAAAAAAAAAAAAAAGCAAAGCTAGGAAAATGCATCTCTGGACTGAAGGAAAATGAATGATAAAGTGAATGCAACTGTCACTACAGATTATTCAGAGTAGCACCGTTCCATCAGAAATTACTTCAGTACTTTGATCACACACGCTGTTTGCACATATTCTTTCCTTTCTTAAGACAAAACATTACCAAGGTCACTGTAATCGGGCACAGACTCACCCAGCGGTGCCCCCTGCTGGTTTTCCAGGAAATTAGCTCTCCAGCCCCCAGAGCACCCTCTGTCGGCCAGTGTCTTGCCCTGCGCTGGCCCCCGTATCCCTCCCGAACCCCGGATGATCCTTTCTCTGGGTGCTGCCCCCAGGCAGTACCCCCACAGTTTCTGTGGGTCTCCCCACTCAGGGGAACCCCCACCCACTATCCCTGCCTCAGTTGTAGGCTACCACCAGTCACCAACTAGTCCCAACTCACTGGGGCAGACTGCAGTATAAGCCACTCATCACAGGCAAGGGGGGGGGGGGAGGCGTTGGACCTGCTGCCTCTGCCTAAGTTTGGGCCGCCCCTCTGCAACCCCAGTACCCCTTTCGGTGTTTTCAGGCCTGCAGCCTGGGGCTTTCCAGGCCGGAGCTCCCCAGCTCCTCTTGCCTTTCCCCAGCCATGCTCTACTCCAGTACCTTACTCAGTTCCCAGCAGTCAGGCCTGCCTGCCTGCCTGCCTGCCTGCCTGCCTGCCTGTCTTTCTCTCTCTCTCTCTCTCTACAGCTAGAGAGAGACTGTCTGGGCTCCTGGCTCGCAGCCTCTTATAGGGGCCAGCTGTGGCCTGATTGGGGCATGGCCCAGCTGCTGCTGCATCCCCAATCAGCCCAGCCTTTGCTTCACAGCCCTGCCACAGCCCTCTCCCAGGGCTGTTTTAAGTCCTTCAGGGCAGGAGTGGGTGACCACCCCGCTACAGTAACCTTTTCAATAGAAGCAAAAAAAAGGGGTTTGTCCTAAATCCCAGAGAGAGAAGTACATACTTTCCTACCTTTTTCTTCTAGTAAAAAGAGCGAGGAGTACTCGTGGCACCTTAGAGACTAACAAATTTATTTGAGCATAAGATTTCGTGGGCTAAAGCCCACTTCATCAGATGCATGCAGTGGAAAATACAGTAGGAAGATTATATATATATATACACATACACACACACACAGAGAACATGAAAAAATGGGTGTTGCCATACCAACTCTAATGAGACTAATCGATTAAGGTGGGCTATCATCAGCTGGAGGAAAAAAAACTTTTGTAGTGATAATCAGGATGTCCCATTTCAAACAGTTGACAAGAAGGCGTGAGTAACAGTAGGGGGAAAATTAGTATGGGGAAATGCACTTCTGCCATGTACATTGGCCAAACCAGACAGTCTCTAAGCAAAGGAATAAATGGACCCAAATCAGACATCAAGAATTATAACATTCAAAAACCAGTCGGAGAACACTTCACTCCCCCTGGTCACTCAATTTCAGACCTAAAAGTCAGTTATTCAACAAAAAATCTTCAAAAACAGACTTCAACGAGAAACTGCAGAACTGGAATTAATTTGCAAAATAGACATCATTAAATTAGGCTTGAATAAAGACTGGGAGTGGATGAGTCATTACACAAACTAAAAACTATTTCCCCATATCTATATCTATATCTTCCTACTGTATTTTCCACAGCATGCAACCCACGAAAGCTTATGCTCAAATAAATGTGTTAGTCTCTAAGGTACCCAAGTACTCCTCGTTCTTTTTGCTGATACAGACTAACACGGCTGCTACTCTGAAACCTTTACTTCTAGTCTTAACCTACTCTATCTATCTGTATGCTAATTACGTAGTTAAGATAGCACTTAACAGCATTACATGATATTTTCACACATCCCACCAAGTGAAAAGAAACCAGGGGAAGCAACAGAGACAAAGGAAGCAACACAGACAGTTTTAGTCACACAAGTGAGCAGACAGAGGAAACACAGTTGGGAAAACAAAAGACGGAGCAGTAAAGGAAACAAACAAGCAAACAAATCCCAAGGCTGAACCAAGCCATGAACAAAGGCCCACTACAAAACAATGTATGGACCTCTAAAAAGGAAAGAAAGAATTTCTCCATCAGAAAACAGAAAAACGTTTGTGCCCATTGACATTCTCACACCCCTGCTGAAAAATATGCTGCTACCCCTCTTCCCCCACAATATTCCATAAACATTCACTTGAATTTGACTTGATGGAAGGCAATGATCAAGTCTTAGGCAGTGTGTTGCATCCTCTGCAGTGACTCTTGAGCAGTTTGCACACAGCTAGAGCTGTGCAAAACTTGTCATGATCCGTTCACATACATTTTAGCAAACGTATTAGGCTGGTTGGGGTGTATGTGGCCTACACACTTTGTGTTTCCAATTAATTTTCAGATTTGTTCAGAGGCAATATGTAAAGAGATATTGTGAGCTTCATGAAATTCTATGCATCACATGTGGTTTAGTAACAATTCACAAGACAAGAGGTCATTCAGTCCAGAAGACATACTAGGTGCCTCATATCATTAACACCCCTCCCCTCCCAAGCCCCTCAAAAATGTGTGCCTCTCCAGAAGCAGCCAAAGATTTCACTCTGAATTCCAATGGAATGTCTGAAGGGTCAAAAAACTTTCATAGGAAATATCTCAGTTTGTTCTGTCTCCATTACTAAAGCCAAAAGTAGTAGAATTTTGCATGGCTTAAGGATGTAATGTCCTAAGAACTTATATCCACACACTAGCTAAGATGAAAATATCTAAATCTAAAACCTCATGATTAAGGAATTGTAGAAAACTGATCAGGGAAGCAAAGGGACACAAGAAGCAATCTATGGCCAGTAGAGTTAAGGACAATAAGAAAGAGGGTTTTTTGTTAATATATTAGGAACAAAATATCCCGACAGTGCTATTGGTCCATTACTAGATGGAAATGATAGAATTATCAATAATAATGAAGAAAAGGCAGAAATGTTCAATAGACTTATTTTTTGTTCTGAATTTGGGGAAATAATAGACAATATAGTCTCATCATATAATGATAATAACATTCTTTCCATTCCACTAGTATCTCTGGAGGATGTTAAGCAGAGGCTACTATTTTAAATCAGCAGGGCCAGATAACTTGCATTTGAGAGTTTTAATAAAACTGACCGAGGAGCTCGCTGGACCATTAATGTTGGTTTTCAGTAAGTCTTGGAGCTGGGGAAGTTCCAGAAGACTGGATTGCTTGGTAAACTGGGTGCAAGGAAACAATATGCATTGTAATGCTAATGAATACAAGTGTATCCATCCAGGAGCAAAGAATGAACGCCATATTTACGGGATGGGGGACTCTCACCTGGGAAGCAGTGACTCTGAAAAAAGATTTGGGGGTCATGGTAGATAATCAGCTGAACATGAACTCCCAATGAGATGGGGTGGCCAAAAGAGCTAATGTGATCCTTAGATGCATAAAAGGGGGAATCTTGAATAGGAGTAGAGAGATTGTTCTTTGTCTGTATGTTGCGGCTGTTGCTGGAACAGTGTGTCCAGTTCTGGTGCCCACAATTCAAGAAGGATGTTGATAAAAACAAAAGGGTTCAGAGAAAAGCCATGAGAATGATTTAAGGATTAGAAAACATGCCTTACAGTGATAGACTCAACGAGCTCGATCCATTTAGCTTAACATAAAGCAGGTTAAGACTTGATTACAGTCTATAAGTATCTGCATAGGTTACTCATTGAATAATGGGCTTTTCAATCTAGTAGAGAAAGGTATAACACAATCCATTGGCTGGAAGTTGAAGCAAGGCAAATTCAGACTGGAAATAAGTGATAATTTTTTGCAAGTGAGGGTAATTAACCATTGGAACAATTTACCAAGGGTCGCGGTGGATTCTTTATCACTGGCACTTTTAAAATCAAGATTCAAAGTTTTTCTGAAGACATGCTCCAGGATTTATTTTGGGGAAGTTCTATGGGGCAGTGTTAGACATGAAGTCAGATTAGATGATCACAATAGTCCCTTCTAGCCTTGGAATCTATGAAAGGGTGGAAAATAACCACTAACTGCCAAAGAGGAATTTTCTTTAGGGGCCAATTAACCTGTAATTGTCCATTATGGAGTGTTTTGCACCTTCCCCTGAAGCATCCCTTTTCCCTGCCAGAGACAGGATACTGGGCTGAAAGGATCATTGACTTGAACCAGTCTTCCTATTCCTATGTGCCACACTGGGGTAAAATCCTGCTCCCACCCTCCCAAAGTCAATAGGAGTTTTGCCACTGACTTAAACGGGGATAGAATTTCATGCCAGGGCTCTGGACCTACCAAAGAAGGAACCACTCCCCTAGGGAATCCATCTGAAGTGTAATATGAATCCCAAGGTATGCTGGGTCGATTTGGTTAGTTCTGAGTGAACACTCATGCAGTACACATACGACTGATAAAGTTCATAGTTATGTATCTCATTGTTGTGTCGCAGTGCTTTGATTTAAGGTGACCCCAGTAACTTGGGACATAAGAGGGGTCTTGTTATTACAAGTCCCCATTGATCTGCATAGAATACTCCCCTCGAAAGAATAAACTTTCTTTTTGCTCTAGAGCTGTTTGTACAGTTCACCAGAGAAATTAAGCTCCTCTGTCATAAAATAAATAAATAAAGCCGCCAGATATCTCTGGAAACAAGCCTGAAAGGTCCTCCACTAGTGACAGGAATAAAAGTAAGTCAAAACAAGATCAAAATGAACAAAGACACAGTTAAAGAAGAGTCAAGGTGAGAGGGCAATAGCTGTACTGCAGCAGCAATGGCCGCAAGAATCTTACGTTACCAAGAAACTGAGAAAAGGAAAATTGAGGCTGAATATCAGACTAACTATTCAGGCTGTTCTTCCTTGCAGTGAGGTCTATTAGACTGTGAAATAGGCTCTCAAGAGAAGTGATGGCAGCTCCATCGCTTGGGTAATATAATTGCTGTATTTTGTGCCTTTGGTAAAGCCTGAAAGCCCTTCTCTGAACTGAATCCAAACCAGAATATGCCTTTCTAATGAAAGCAGAATACTTAATAAAGATACTTGAATATTTATTTATTCTGTGCAGCTTTAATGCTTCTGTGATCCTTGAACAGCCCACATGTTTATAAGCCAAAGTGTACTGTTCAGTTTTGAACTACAGCAATTCCCCATGGCTCTGGCAGCATGGATTGGTTTATCTTGTAAACAGTCTTTCAATTTTGTTACTTAGGTGTTTGAATTTTGAGTTAACCCTTTCTGTTCTTGTTGGTATTGTGCTCCTGCCAGTGAACAGGACACTCAATGTTGGCCCCACTACTTCCCATTTCCAGATTCTAAGGGCAGACAAACCTGATGATATATATCACGAATATTGTCATTTTTTGGCCAGCTGAAAATTGTGGTCATTGTTTGTCATCTAGCATTTCATGAATGACTACAGGAAAATGAAGTTTAAAAGGTTCAAGTGAGAGCTCCAAGTTTCATTCCAGACAATCTGTGGCTGGATTATTAATAACACCACCACCTACCTCTTACATAGTACTTTTTATCCGTAGATCTTAAAATGCTTTACAAAGGAGGTAAGTATTATTATTCCCAATTTACAGATGGGGAAGCTGAGGCACATAATGGTTAAATGAATTGCCCGAGGTTACTCACTGGCAGAATTGAAAACAGAAGCCAGATGTAACCGGTTGCCTGGGATGGACCACACAGAGAATGCCACACTCAGGGTAGACTGCAAGAATCTGGGCAAATAATTCCCCCAAACTGGTGGGTTATTCTATAATTAGATTCACCAAGCTAGTAACAAAAGAGCTTCTTCAGTACCACGCTGGTTAGAAGCCAAATACAGTCCCCTTTAGGCATTCCAGCCCGTGGGTCCCATCCAGACAAACAGATCTAATATAGTGAGAGGTTACTGAAAACCTGATTCACCATTTGTGAGGTTCTCACTAATCCCAAAGGATCAGACACTTACCCCCAGATCAGTATGTATCTCAAATCTTACACAAATATCACGTTGTCAGCCAATCCTTAGTAAACTAACTAGAGATTTATTAAAAGAAAAGAAAAGAGTTATAAATGGTTAACAGATCATATACATACAAATGGTTGCAAAGTCCTTATATCAGGTTTGTAGTAGTGATGGAATAGACTGCTAGCTTACAAAAGTCTCTCTGGTAACTCCAAAAGATTGGAAGTTCCTCAGTCCATAGTTCAAGATACTCCTTTTAGTTGTAAATCCACAGTCCAGAGAATTAGAATAGGAAAGAGGCAAAAATGGAGGTGTCTCCAGTGCCTTTTATATCTTCTGCCATGTGCATGGAAAGTTACTGTCCCAAAATGGAGTTCAGGGTCACATGAGTATATCACATGTTTTGCTGAATCACCAGGGGTGGCCATTGGCTCCTTGCTGTCTGAAGTATCCACAAGAAAGGCCTACTAGGCAGGATGAGATTCTTCAGTGGCCCATTGTGAAAGTGGAGTGTCCTTAATGGGCCATCGATACATAGCTGTCTAGCCCAGATGTAAATCTATCTGGGAGCTGTCACATGTTTGAGATACAGATACATAGCCAATATTCATAACTTCAGATAAAAAGATGATGCGTGCATATAAACAGGATAATAATACTTAGCAATTCATAACTTTTCTATTGATACCTTTCATGACATACTTCGTACAAGAATTATGGAAATTGTCTAATAGTGGTAACAAATGTGATATAAATTGTATACACAGCAACACACCAGGTCTCCTGAGACTCAGTCCTGTGCCCACCCCAACACTAGACTTCACTTCCTGCCAAAAGCTAGGCTGTCAGACATGTACCTATACAACAGAGCCGTTGCGCAGGGGTTTGGATAATGGCTGGTAACTCATGCTGGGTGCTGCCTCAGCTCATCTAAAACATTCTAAGGGGAAGAGTTTTAAAGAAATTTTTAAATGGAATCTGCTATAGTCCTACAGACAAAAACAAAACATTCAAAAGTCTCCGTTAACAAAGGAGAGCATATATATTTTTATTCTTGCTTTTCTATAGAAAGGAGAAGACGCACAGAGGCTGAGAGAGGGAGTGTCTTGAAGTTAAGAGCTGAGGGAGGATGGATTTGGGGAGACTCAGGATTGGAAGGGCTGTTGGTATCACCCTGCCAGGATTAACCACACTGATGGAAACCAGGGTGAGATCTTGTGCTTGTAGACAGGCTACTGCTGTCTGAACCAAAACTACACAGCATAAAGAAACCCAAGGTTACAGGGCAGGCAGTAACAGAATCCCTTGCTGGTCTGGGTGATCCCACAGCGGATAATTGCTTACAAATTTCCATCACCACAGCACAACATCAAACCCATTAGCCACCAATCTGTAGCAGCCAAATGGCAACAGCAACCCCCTTTTGGACTGGTATGGACTCCCTCTTATTAATGTCCTGGCAATGAAGGGCCAGGAGACGCTCCTCACACAGCTCCCCGGAGGTGGCCTTTCTCATGAGGGAGTTCTGGAGCTACCACTAGTCATTCCAGCTCTGCAGGGCAAGGTCATCTCATCACTTTGTGCTTGTGGTCCTGCTCTAGAACTTCTGATCAGCACAGGGGGAGTTCACAACTATTAAAGCCTGCATCAGATGTGTTCATTCTTCTATGTCTGGATATAGCCTGCATGATCTCTGCCACCTTCTCAGGGCAACAGACATATGCGAAGGTCCTGCACTTGCCTGTTGTTGCTGGAATGAGTTGCATTAATGCTACCACCTGGAACAGGGCAAGGTCCTGAGCTAGATCCATTCCTTGCTACTGGTTGGAATGGAGACTGTGGACAGAAATGTGGAGCATGCAGAGTTAGAAATGCTTTCGTTTACCATGTTGCCGTCATGACCAGGACATGGGCGGTCTGAACTAGTGGTTGGAGCAGGAGTCAGGAGTCAAGCCGGGTCAGATACCAGGAGGTCAGAGTCCAAGACAGGGCAGAGCACAAAAATAAAAGTCGAGTGTCAGGAAACAGGCAGGGTCAGGTAACCAGGCGATGAGAAGCAGGAGACAAACTTGAGAGCAGAACCACAAATCAGTAACCAGAGTCTGGACAGGTCAGGATACCAGGACGTCAAGCTGGGGGAGCAGGAGCAGGAAGCACAAGGAACACAGTCCAGAGCAAGGTGGCTCCCAGTTGCATGGACAATGTCTTGTTCCTGTGCTGGGTTTATACAGAAGCTGTGAACCAATCAGGACTCCCCCACCCCCCATTTTGCCAAAAAGATTCCTGGACTAGAGTCCTCTGTCATGGTTTGGCTTCTAACCTACAACTGCTAGCAGGTCACTGTGTGGCAGGCTGGGAACCTAGTAGCTCCTAAGAGCCCTGTGAACCAGCATTCAAGACCTGTGGTCCCTGATAGTTGGCAGAGTAAGAGCACTTCTGCACAGGAGCCTAAGAAGAACAGACGAGCTCTCCCACAATGCACTGCAAAACAATTAATAGAGTAGCATAGTTTAGTGCAGTGGTATGAACCATGGGATATGCCTCCAGAAGTCCAAGCACCTCACTGAAGTTACTGCGTACCAGCATGAGTGTGGCCCAGCAGTGTGGACACTCATACATATACAAGCTAGGCTAATCAAATAACCAGAACTGGGGTAACTCTGACATGAAGACATACCACATGTTGCATTCTCAGACTAACCAGATTCCCCCTCCCTAATCTAGTATGTCAGCCTGTGTGCTGTGCTCCAAGGTGTCCCTCAAACCATGATCATGCTGTACTCTTGTGCTGAATCTGCCCTGCTTCTGGTTCATTATCAGTCGGTAAATAATGCAAAGAAATTTACCTACTGAACTCCTGAGGTCAATGTGCTGCTGACCATCTTCCAGCCATGTCTATGAGGCTGCTTTGCCCTGTTTACCCAGGGATGTATCTCTGCATTATTATGTCCAGGCCATCTCTTGTCCCAGAAGAGAAGAAAGAAAGACATCTGTTCCCCTCTCAGTCTTCTTTCCCTGCTCTTATGATTCTGAGTGATGAGGCCTACCTGAATGACAGGCCTCTGTGCTGCTTAGTGTGTCACCAGGTATCTGACTGGATGAGTGACTTGCAGTATTGTTCTAGCCTTGTTGGTCCCAGGATATTAGCGAAACAAAGGAGGTGAGGTACTATCTTTTATTGGGCCAACTTCTGTTGGTGAAAGAGAGACGCTTTGAGCTCTTCTTCAGCAGGAATGACGGTCAATGTGAGTTGTTCACACCTGCCCATTCCAGTGCTTATGTTTAGAACTGGAGGGAGAAAGGAATTTCTGTTTCATGGAAGATTTTGCTATTTCAAAATTGGTTTAATTCCAGTTCAGAATGAAAACCAAAAATTCTGAATTTCTCCACAAAAGGGTAAGGAGCCCCAGCACCAGTGCAGTCTGTCTGGTGGGCTGCCCCAGAGCCACAGACCCTACAGTTCTTTCCCACCTCTATACACATCCTTATATCTCAGTGGCCCCAGTGGGTAAGCATTCACTGGAGGGTAATTGAAGTTAATGGAAAAAAATCCCACTGACTTCCATGGTGCAGGATCAGACTCTATGATCCAGATCCTCAAAAGTATTTGGGCACTGGGCCTACATAATTAGATTTTATTCAGTAGTTCCAGTCCATTGTTGAAGGATGAGGAAGATAATAACTTTCTCCATTTTTCTAGTTTGGACTCCTGACCTGTTTATCTTCCCCTAGTTCAATTCGGACCAGTCCATAAAGGGCAATGCCTGATTGTAGAGAAACTTCATGAGAAAGTTTTAGGACAAGATCAGAGATCTGCACAGCTAACGTCTAGTTTCATTTTAGAAAAATAGGAAAATCTTTCTCTCCCTTTTACCTTGCAGTCAGCTCCTATCTCAAGCTGCCATCATAGGGCATGATTCCGCTCTTGCATAATTTGGGATAAATCAGGGGTATCACCACTGTGACCAAAGTCACACCAATGTAAAACCAATATATGTGAGATCACACATCATCAGACCCACTGGCTAACAGGGCAAACTTTATGGGATCAGGATGGCGTTTCACTTTGATTTCAGTAGTCAGTGGAACACAGCAGTTTTATGCCATGATTGCAGACTAGAAGCCAGCCCTATTAAAGCTCTTTCACTTTTTGTCTGCTTGTATTTCTTTGCCTTGATCCAAAGATCTAATACAAAAGTGATAATTTTTTTACTCTGTGAAAACTACAGTGGTGCAAGAAAATCAACCCAAACAAAACACCAGGGGCTTACTCCCTAGCTGTGTTACTCCAGCTTTATGCTAGTAAACCTGCATAGGTGATTCAGCTCTTGGTTCTTGGTCCAATTTGGTTCTTATTTAGTTAATTCAGAAATTCAGCATACTGTTTTGACAAAAAAAAAATGGTATGGTTCAGCATATTGTCAGTTGCACTTACGGTGCACTATTGATTTGAAATAATGTAATTTATACATGCAGACTATTTCACTTTATGCAATTTTGTTTATTGCTACCATATCCTGAGTCCAGCCAAATCCAGAGTGTTTTCCTTTTATATTTTATATCCTTGACATTCATGCCCCTCTTACACATGTAACTTTTTCTGTTCACCTGGCATTATGGCAGGTAGATGTATCCATTGAAATTAAAATGTAAATATTGTTAGTGCATATTCTGGGTGTTCCAGAATAAACTGCATAAACAATGCTTTATTAATTACATATAGTATAAATCCCCAAACATTAATCATCTTTAAAAATATGTTCACTGTTGGCAGTTACTCATAGTCTCTGAGGAAGTCAGCATTGAACTTTTTAAAAAGCTTTCCTTTTTAATGCTTTTCAGCTGCACAGAATGCCAAGGAGAAACTGCTTAAACAGACAGAATGAAAAGCAAATGGGATGCATTTGGCCAGATCTAAAAGGACTCGTTAAAAAAATCCATGAAGAACATTTAGATGATTAACAAAGGTCTGGGTCCAGCAGCAGCACGCAGAAATGGCCTCTGTGCTTCACTTATGTCCAACCAGGCTTTAAGAACAGCAGGCAAAGAGTAATGGGGGACTCTAATAAATCTGGTGCTTACTGGGTGGAAGAGATCGAGTCATCTCAGACAAGAAAAGGGAACAAAATTCTAGGCGCAAGTATTATAGTTCAGATCAAGATCATAAATGATCTACGTTTCCTCCCGATACTATGGTTGTTCTGTTCTGTTTCACAACTGGAAACTCTTTTTCACGACTGGAAACTCTTTTTGTTCGATGCTTGTACAGCATCTAGCACAATGGGGTCTATGACTGGGATTCCTACATGCAACCACAATACCTCTGGCTTTCCTTGCCATTTATAGCAAAGGGCCCCAAGAAACAGCGTGGTTCTATGCAGCCTTTGCTATTCACCCTTGGGAAAGCATGGCCTGAATGAGCCGTCTCCTAACATCTAGCCATGGTCTGGTAGAAAAGACCTCAGGAACAGAAGGTATTTGCATAGACACATCTACTATGCCTAGGTGATCAGCAGACAGACCTGCTTTGTCAAAGTGATCAGTTTTGGCTGTTTTGGATGAAAATACAGTCCTTGTTGCTGCCAACAGCACCTGGTAGAAAAGATAAACTAAGAAATAAGAGGGGGTAGAAGCGTAGTGTTGCCAACTCTCACAATTTTATCATGTCTCACAATATATGTTTTTCTTAAAGCCCGAGCTGTTGAAATCAAAATACTAAATAAATAAATAAATAAATAAAAATTAATAATACAATCAGGAAAAAGTTTCACTGGACACGTATTCCAGATGTATATTATTTACAGTGGTACAGATGAGCTGATAGGTGTTACCTGTATTATGTTTTTTGAGACATCCTATTGGTATTTCAATAAATTTTTTGAGAATTAAAAATACCATATTATTGGGGTTTTTTGCCTAATGGTAACAATGCGTCCTTGACATACTTCAGAGCAGTGTTTTTCAAACAGGGGTATGTGTTACCCTGGGGCTATGCAGAGGTCTTCCAGGGGTATATCAACTCATCTAGATATTTGCTTAGTTTTACAACAGGCTACATAAAAAGCACTAGCAAAGTCAGTACAAACTAAAATTTCACACAGATGACTTGTTTATATTGATCTATATACTGTTCACTGAAATATAAGTACACAAATCTGACATCAGGAATCATAACACTCAAAAACCAGTAGGAGAACACTTTAACCTGTCTGGTCATTCAATGACAGACCTGCGGGTGGCAATTTTGCAACAGAAAAGCTTCAAAAACAGACTCCAATGAGAGACTGCTGAGCTGGAATTGATATGCAAACTAGATACAATCAGCTTAGGCTTGAATAGGGACTGGGAATGGCTGAGCCATTACAAACATTGAATCTATCTCCCCTTGTAAGTATTCTCTAGGGTTACCATTCGTCCGGATTCCCCCGGACATGTCCGGCTTTTTTCAGTTAAAAATAGCATCCGGGGGGAATTTGTCAATGTCCGGACTTCCTCCCCCCCCCATGCAGAGCGTGCGGGGCTTACAGGGCAGCTGTCCGGATGGTGCCACTCGCACGGGGCTCCGGCAGCCAAAGCCCCTCCTCCACTTCCCCCCTCCTCTCCCCTGCAACTTGACACCACTCCCCTCCTCTCCCTCCCTCCCCCCGCCCTGCATTCACAGATCGCCGGCTGTCTCCTCGGCCTCCGGCAGTCTGGAGCTCCGACCCTGCTCCCCTCCCCTGCTGCTGAGCGCGCTGCTCTGCAGCACGGTAAGGGGGCCGGGGGTCAGAGAAGTGGCAGGGAGGTTCGGGGGGGGGGGGTAGTCAAGAGACAGGGAGCAGGGTTGGATGGGTCAGGAGTTCGGGGGGGGCTGTCTGGGGGTTGGGGGTGTAAGGTTTTGGGCAGTCAGAGTACAGGTGGGGGGGTATCAGGAGGGGGCAGTTAGGGGACAAGGCACAGGGAGGCTTAGGTAGGGGGTGGAGTCCTGGGGGGCAGTTAGGGGCAGGGGTCCCAAGAGGGGGCAGTCAGGGGACAAGGTGTGGGAGGGAGGGTTGGGGGTTCTGAGGGGGCAGGAAGTGGGAGGGAGTGGAAGGGGAAGGGGCGGGGCTAGGGCAGGATAGGGGCGGGGCTAGGGCGGGGCTCCTCCCGTCCTCTTTTTTGATTGTTGAAATATGGTAACCCTAGTATTCTCACACTTCTTATCAAACTGTCTGTACTGGGCTATCTTGATTATCATTTCAAAAGTTTTTTTCTCTTACTTAGTTGGCCTCTCAGAGTTGGTAAGACAACTCCCACCTTTTCATGCTCTCTATAGGTGTATATATATCTCCTCAATATATGTTCCACTCTATGCATGCAAAGAAGTGGGCTGTAGCCCACGAAAGCTTATGCTCAAATAAATGTGTTAGTCTCTAAGGTGCCACAAGTACTCCTGTTCTTTTTGCAGATACAGACTAACACGGCTGCTACTCTGAAACCTACAATATTTATATTCCAATTGATTTATTTTATAATATGTTAAAAATGAGAAAGTCAGTAATTTTTCAGTAATATGTGCTGTGACACTTGTATTTTTATGTCTGATTTTGTAAGCAAGTAGCTTAGTAGTGAGGTGAAACTTGGGGGTACGCAAGACATATCAGACCCCTGAAAGGGGTGCAGTAGTCTGGAAAGGTTGCTTCAGAGTACCCGGTAATACTACTACTACTACTTAGTGCCATTCATCTCAAATTGCTTTATAAACATTTTTGCCCCTTTTTACAGATCTTGAAACTAAGGCTCAGAGAGGTTGAGTAACTTGCCCATAGTCACACACGAAGTCAGTGATAGAACCAGGCACAACACTTACGTCCCTGGTTTCCCATATTCTATGTGGTAACCATGAGATCACGCTTTATTTTCTGATTAATAATGACTAGGCATTTCTCAAGCATGTTGCAGAAGCTGCATGTGGGGTCACCTCATGCCCCGCTATACACCTGAGGACTGTGCTGCCTCATAGGCAGTCATGTCTTATTTGTTGCTTCTGCTATAAAACAAATACTTTCCACTGTAATATCATGTTTGCACTACAATAGTTTTCTCATCAGCTTTTCATTGATTTTCTCATTTGCTTTAAATCTGCTGGTGCTCAGGTTTCTTACGATTTTGTTTTTATGTTTGCTTTCTCACCAGCATGGCTTATAACTGGGCTAGAGTGTGAGTGGTCCTAAAATGGCTGCCTATAGGAGTAGGGACCTGTAAGGATCACACCCTTGTGTGATTGTTCTGGGTCTATCTGGATCTTAGCTCTGTCTGATGAGGGGCTTGTAGACAGATGCTCCACATAGGGAGGGTAGTGGACAGAGGCATGGCACCATACGCCCTAAGCACTGGCCCCACAGTCTGGCTGCATGGAGGTAGGAATAAGCTACACTGTGAAATGCTATGTAGCAAATGTCTGCCCCCTCTCCATGTCAGCATAACCGTGGGTCCTCCTGAGACAATGAAATTATGCACTGCCCTTTATTCAGGGCTGAATAAGCAAACCCTTTGTTTACAAGTACCATGCATGGTACTAGATGCTACATTTTTATAATAATAAATTCTAACGGCAATACCATGTGTCTGGATGATCCAAGTAATAGCTTGCGCAATATTAGCTTGCAAAGGTAAGAGCCTTCCTCATGTCTGATTCAGAGCAGAATGTGCATGTCTCCCTTAAAGCCATGTCAAGGGAAAGAATTATAGTTCCTAATAAGTGATGCTATCCTTTCTTTTTATTCACAATGTGCAGGGAATACAACATTATTTTGAAAAATTACATCAGTCCTACCTTTTTTTGCCTTCTGTTTCAGTCTAAGAGGGTCGAACCCTGAAGGAAATGTAGGTAGGAAATATTTAACATTTTTGAATGATATTAGAGTTCCCCTTTATTGTTCAGTTTCTGTGAGTAAATCCGGTGGGATTTGTTCATTTAACTCTCAAAAACGCTTGCTATACAATAGAGGTGAATCACAGTTTCCAGTCTGCAGGAGCTGATGCCTGAGCAACTTATAGCATTGATTTTATGCATCGTTCACAAAATAGCCTCATTTTTTCCCCTCCCCTAAGAACAGTCAAATAAGGTTTCTACAGCTGAAAAGCGTTTCTGATTCCTGTAATTTGTATGAGATGGGATTCAGAAGGATTGTTTTTTCCTGCCCATAATGACTTCCTCATCAGTGGGTTCAGTACACTCCAACAAAACAGCAATCGTATCCTTCAGCATTTTACTTTTTTCTTCCTGTGGGAAAAATGGCTCTGAGCCCTTTCATCTGATTTTACCCATGTCTGAAAAGGTTTGTGGCTTATTTGACTGCAGCAGAATTACTGCATATGAATATATAGGCTTATCAAACAGCATTCAGAAATGAGCAGGCAACTGCAAGTTTCCTTTCAGACAAAAAACTGCAGTGATTGAAACCAGGAGAAAATAAAAATGAGACTAGATGCCAAACACATGAAAGACACAACTAAGATCTAAGTGTTGCAAATAAAAATGTTATTTGGAAATTTACCCTTGTTGTTTGTGGTGTTGGAAATTTAGGCTTTCAGTGTGTTAATTAAAAAAAAATCACATTTAATATTAAAGTTTTGTTTATAACCAGTTCATAAAGGGTTAACATGATGTTAGAAACATTTTACAAACATAAGTAGTATGCGTTATAGATGGCTATTAAAAGCACAACAGTAGAAAGATATAAGCTATAGTTCTGAGCAACCTATGAACCTGTTGACTGTATAACAATTGAATAACCAAACATCTATTAATCATGTATTAACCCCTTATAAATTACTTATAAATGGACCGTTATTATAAAGCATGATAAAAATAACCCCCTTCAATATCCCAGAGTAGTGATACAGGAGAATGCAGGCTGCAATAGACTTATTATACTGTCAACAACTTTTACTGTAAAGTACTGTAAAGCCATGCAGTGTGTTTTCCGATCAGCCTTATAAAAGAACGCAGTGTTGGATATGTTTATGTGTTTCCATTCCACAGGAATGCAACATATAACTCAAAACAGTGGTATTTGGTTTTGTTTTTCATTAATAAGCACTCACTATAGGCCAAAAAATATTCCTTTGTCAGAATTTCCACCATCCAGTAGTTGAAATTATACCAGATCTGGTTTTCTCACAGTTGTTTAGCATCATAAAGGGAGTTTTGAGGTATTACAAAAGCTCGTGAACAGTACAAACAGAAACACACATTCAGATACACATAACTCTGCATACACTGCTTTACTGAGGAACTTGACACTGGCATACTGATATATGGCTGGATGGTAGAGTTATAATAATATTTTACGTTTACATTACACCTTTTATCCAAGCATTTTGGTTTAGGATCCTTTGATCCTCTGAGCCAGGAAATTAAATATGATCATCCCCATTTTACAGACAGAAGAAAAAAGGTGGTGATTTGCTCCAGGTCATATGGATAGAGCAGAGCCAGAAATAGAGTATAGTCCTAATTTGGGCCCTGACTCAGAAGAACACTTAAGTAAATGGTCAAATTTTTAGGAACGTGCTTAAGTCTGACTGAAGTCAATAGGACTTAATCACAGTTAAGTTCACACTTAAGTGGTATTCTGAACAGAGATGTGTCCAGAATTAGGGCCTTGGTGTTTCCTGCTTTTCTCACATTTGACATCATTGTTCAAAAGAAACAGTTTCATCTCTGTGCTGCTATTCCTGCTGTATGTTATCCCCTCTAATGATATGTCAGACACTGTTAACTTTGCAATTCCCTAGATGACATTAGGCATGCCAGTCAGGGTCACACAGAAGAGGGAGGAATTTTATATCTATCTGCAGATAGACAGATGGTTAACGAGTGCAATTTACATTTCACCCACACACCAACAAGAGAACAGATAAAATAATGTAGTGTGCAGATTCACTCGCACGACGTTAACAAATGCAAATGTACAACACTGTCTAATTAGGCAATAATTTAGTGCTGATCAGATGTTATCATCTACTTCCTTGTCAACAGAAAGCATCGAGTATGCCATTATTAAAAACACAGAAGTCATTATATATGCTCTTAATAATTATATAATGGACATAATTCAGGAAAACCATTTTTATTAATGAACCAAAAATAGTATCTTACGTTGGGGTATATTAAAATATGCTGTACTCATTGTAGGACACTAGTCAGCTGGGACTCAGAAATCTGCAAATAGGCTCAAAAAAGAGCTCACGAAATATGTATTTACAATTCAGTCTTGATTACAGCAGCATTTATGAATGATGCATTGAGACAGCTATAAACTGTCGCCATGTAACCAGTGCATGATTGCTGTTCACTGTACAGAGCCTAAATCCTGCAAAGTGCTGCATGCCCACAAATTGAACGCAAGGCAGAGCTCAGCATATGGCAGGATCTGGCCGCACAATGAAGCTTGCGAACTTCCCGAAAGTGACAGATCCAAAAAATGCTGCTCACAGTAGGGGAAAGACAGAGACAGAATATTTTGTAAAGCATGTTGTTAACAAATATTTAACCATAAAGGTAGGGGAATAAAAATAAGGGGGAAAATGACACAAAGGGAGTAGTGAGTATACCGTGTGCTGGAGAGAGGCTAAGTGTCTGACCCCATGGTTCATTTCACTGGGTAATATAAGCAATAAGTGTAATAAGTTATAGGGCATCTGGATAGAGAGCTAGAAGATCCCCAAAACAAGAAAGGAGTTAATGGTAGAAGATGCAAATAATTAACTGCTCTGTCAGATGTGAGGATCCCTGACATGATAGGTTGGCTAGGATCTAGTTTCAAAAAACAACCTATCCGAAGCTAATCCCGCTGGCTAATCATGCACCCAAACTTGCACCTGCGTACAACTCCCATTGATTCCAGGGCCTAATTCCATCTTCCGGTACATAGGTTCAGCTACCACTGAGGAATCTGGGGGAAGCGTAGGACATAAAGGGACATCTTCAAAGGCGCAAAGGTAGTTAGGTGCCCAAATGCCACTAAAAGTCATTGGAGTGGTGCACCTAACTCCTATTAGGGCCTCTGAAAATCTTGCGCTGAGCATTTATACGCTACTTTGAAAATAGTTCAAAAAACTGTACAGTTATTTAAGGCCAAAACTTTCATTATTGGGTGATTAAAGCTTAGCTACTACGGCTCTGTTTAGGGACCTAAGTGGCCTGATTGTCTAGTGTCCTGAGCACTGGCAGGTCCTGTTAACTCAGCCAGAAACTGTGCGTGCTCAGCATGTCTGAAAAATCAGGCTACTTTTCTTGAGGTGCCTAATTCAACTGTTTTGGTCTAAGTCATTAAGCCACACAACACTCCTGCGGTGAAAGTAAACATTAATATCCCCATTTTGTAAGATTGAAGTGTGCTCAAAGTCAAGCACAAAGTCAGTCAGGATTAGACAACAGCTACTGCTGGCTCTCTAAACTGCTCGCTAGACCATTCTGCTACTCACTGGTAACTTTTCACTCACTCAGCTCCCTCTCACTATTTCTAGCACTCTTACCCAGCAATAGTCATCACAGTTCTAGACAGAAGCAGAACAAGTTACACCAAGTGACAGGCCTCTATGAGTCCTAGGAACAATGGGGTGGGGGAATGCTACAGAGGCAACTGATTGTCATCTTTTACATATAACAGGGAGATGCCTCCATAGGCTGATATTAGGGACATATTTTTTTGTATTGGTATGTTACTTGATTTAACTTCAAAAGAGTGTTCTCTTTTTACAAAATACAGGCCTAAAATAAATTACTAAGACTGAGTTTTCAGATCTGTGCACAAAAAATCTGCAACATAGCATTTCACCACATTCATTTCCAGTGTCTTGGATATGATACCTCTGTGGTGATTTTAAAAACAAGCAATACTTTTGTTTAGCAGACAGCAATGAGTCCCTTCCCTTTTCCAAAATTAATGGAAAATCTCAAATTCACCAGAATGATATAGCTCTCAGGCTGTGGTAAATGGAACAAATATATTTGTTGACTTTTATTTGGTATTTTACCATCCACCCACAAAAATAAATAAATCCCTGTGGGTAAGTTTCTTTTTATTTTCTTCTAAATTGATAGAGTCCCGTGTGGATCTAAAAGCCGGATAATTCCAGCAATGATTGCAGAGTTCAAAAGGAGAATCTCTTTAATTTTTATTGTTTAGATGGGATGGGCGATGTTTAAGGCTTCATTGAAGTCTATGAAAAAGAATTGCATTGGCTTCAGTTGGTTTTAGATCAGGCCCTTACAAGCTAACGTAAACTAGTCATATTAAAAATATTCTTATTTTTTATTTACAGATAGAAACATTACTGTGGATTACCTACAAAGCCCTTTATGTGCCCACAGTTCATTTTGGAAAGATTCAAACTCTGTTCTGGGTTTCCTTCTCTTTCATCAAAGCTTTCTATAAGTCCACATTGAAGCTTGTGTAATACTGACAAGATTTTGAAGTTACAACTCAGCAAATAGTTGAGATTATTTCAGTGAGCCTCATCAAGAATTCTAAGAAAAGATGAAAAACCACATGCAGCCATGGATTTTTTTTCACTGCCCCATTTTCAGTCATTACCGGTCAGTGGGATCTGTATATGTTAGTGAACTTTTCTAAGCAAGCTCATTTAGAATATATCCAGATTGTGTGACTGGGAACTAATTGTGTGAACTTCCGACATTTTAATTGGGTAGCATAGTCATTTGCAAACATGCTTTCAAGTACAAATATCGGCAAAACCCACCCAGTTTCCAGTGTTTCCATTTGCACACACACACACACATTAGCATTATGTTTATTCCTATTTTTTGGGTTAAATATGTTGAGATCCTGCTGTAGTCATAACATTGTGAAAGGTAGCTTTAAATCTGTCTTTTGACTGCAGGATCTGTGGAATGTTTAACCAGAAGAAATGCCATTGGCTATTGCTTCATTGTTTTAGTTTCATGTCAGTAGAAGAATAAATAAAACAAATTCACCTTATACACAGAGAGGCTGTGGCTACCATAAAATGATGTTCTCATAAACAAGGTATAATCAGCAATGTCATAATTCTTCTCCTCCTTTAGGTTTTCTGGCCTGGCAAATACCACAAAATTTATTTATTTCACAGCACCTAAAAGCATGGTAAGTGCTTTCTAAAAATCACGGGACAATGGACATCATGACTACAGAAGGGACAAACTGAGCCAAATGTTTAGATATAGGGGCTGAAGTACTTTTGCATCACCCACAAATGACTCATAGATGCTAAAGCCAGAGAAGTATTGCCAACTCTCACAATTTTATCACAAGGCTCACAAGATATGTTTTTCTTAAAGCCCCAGCTATTGGAATCAAGGGATTGCATGAGAATCTTGGCTTTCATTATACAATTTATTTTTTTAGCTCTCATGGTTATAAAGAAAAGTTTGAAAACATAACCCAAGTGTAGCCCTAAGGCTCAGAAATCAGAAGGCAAATAAAAAGAATCTCTCAGGTTTTAAAAAAATCTCTTTATTTTACAGCCATTCACATGATTCTTACATAAAGAGCACAAATTTCATGACAGGGCCAAAAACTGTGTGTAAAAGGAAGCTTAACATTTTTCATTACGAACATACTTTAACTGAAGGTGCTCTAAAGTAGTTTATGAACTAAAACAGTTCGGTGCAGTGTCCACCAAACAGAATGCATATATTAAAGTGAATGATTCTGCAAGTGATAGTCCATAAAATAAATTCAGTGGAAGGTAAGAAAAACACTAAAAGAGACATCAATGAATTTTAAAAGGTTAAAGAGATCACAAGAGAAAAATCAAGAACAGTGAAGCAGCCTGGGATTCAGGAAAACAATCAGCTAATACAGACCATTTAGCAGGAGATAAGAAAAGTAGTGATTATTGGTGATCAATAAACTTCCCAATGCAGATATAACACAGTCATCAGATCAATCCTAAAAATAACTGCATAAAGGTGCATGGTTGTTAATTGTTTATTTGCTGACATTTTTTATTTTAAAGCACTTAAATGTAATTCTAAAAATGTTAACGGTAGTGTTTTAAAGGTAGTTTATCCTTCCAGTAAATATCTCTCACTATCCACATTCAAATCACTCCTCAAAACTCCTTTGCCATAGTGCTTACAATAAACTTGAAAACCAGTTAGGCTGCTGGCAGTTGTGATGACTATCAACATAATTGTTTCAGTCTATCCTTGTATTCCCCCACCTGTCTGTCTCCATCTATTGTCGCTTGTCTTATACTTACGTTATAAGCTCCTTGGAGGAGTGGCTGTATTTTTGTTCTGTGTTTGTACAGTACCTAGCACAATGGGGTAATACAAATAATAATGTCAACATGCATGCAACACGTAATGATAGACACTTCACATCCCCAAAGCATGTAACTAGAATCAGTCAGCAGCCAGCACAGAGTCACACTGGGGTGACTTGTGTCTCTGTTTTAGGGAGCAGCCTGCTTCCAAGTCCAGTTCCTGCAAGGTTACATAACTAGTGTGGTGGATCCTACTTGTAGGCACTGACAGCTTCCTCTCGTCATATCCTTTGATGTGCTTTAGTGCAATGCAGCAAGCCCGGGAGGCATGTCACCTCTTACCATGCCTCTTTCACTTAAATTTATTAAAGACACCCAGCTCCTGCCAGTGGGATGTCCCTAAACAGTGGAAACATGACTCCCTCTGTTTTATTTGGATTCTGTGAGAGGTGCCAACCTGTGTCATTATTGTCTTCACCCCCTCCTGAGGCCTTTCTTCCCAGGAATAGTACATGGAGGCAGTTTATTTTCAAATTTTGGCACATTTTTCTTTGAGGATTCTAACAAGGGAGCCGTCTCTACAGCTCCCTCTAATGGCAGTTCCTTCTTATTCATAGAATCATAGAATATCAGGGCTGGAAGGGACCTCAGGAGGTCATCCAGTCCAACCCCCTGCTCAAAGCAGGACCAATCCCCAAACAGATTTTTACCCCAGTTCCCTAAGTGGCCCCCTCAAGGATTGAACTCACAACCCTGAGTTTAGCAAGCCAATGCTCTCGCCACTGAGCTATCCCTCCCCCCCGGATAGCATAACATTCATAACATTCAACAGCCTCTCTCTTAGTTCGCTATGTTTTGCACCAGAAATAAGTTGTTCTCTGAGCCTCTTTCAGAAAGTTACCAAAACCATAAGTAGCAGGCAGATTTTTTAGACTTGACAAAAATTCTTAGACCAAACATTTATCATTCTGTTAAAAAAACTGAGGTAGGCATGTAATGCTTCTTTAGAAGCTCTATTTTGTCCTTATACTCCGTCAAGATCAGGTTCATGTGGAAAACATAAATTTTTAAGCACTGCAAATACTGATTTTCTGCTGTCAATCTTAGAAAAACAGCCCTTTGTTTATCAATGTCTTCTATAGCATTTGCCTAAAAACACTGATCAAGTCTCTGATGAATATATGTTGCAAAAATTTCCTCTTTTTCATTAAATTGGAAACTGTCCCTATTGCCATATGCAGCAATTTTATCTTTACTCTCTTCTTCTTCTTCTTCTTCTTCTATTTTTGTTTTTAATATCTCATCTTCACTGCCAGTTTTCTCTGTTATGTTCATGCACACACACAGAGAAGTTAGATAAAAACATAAATACTCTTTCTGGAAGGTTGCAATGTAACACTACTTTATTTCTTAGAACTGAGAACACGAACACACAAGGACCACATAACAGAGAGACAAAGCAGGCTGCTCCTTAAAACAGAGAGAATCAACTCACCCCACCTTACTCTAAGCTAATTATCTACGGACTGACCCCTCCCTACAGGAAGAAGGGCCAGGAACCTCCTTACAAATTAAAGGAACACCCTACAATTCGAACACAGTTTTCAAATACACCAGATGGCTCTAACTACTAATTGACTCTTCCTGGCTCTCAGAGACCAGCTAGAATCCTGCTGAGAGGATGTATTGGGACAGGTATGGGAAATTATATTCTTACACTAGCGCTAATAGAGAAGACAATTTACAAAAGATATAGGGCCCTATTCAGCAATGGCTTATATCCTGTCAAGTCCCATCGACTTAAACAGGATTGCACAGGGTATATGTCAGCATAGGATCTGGCACCTAGTTTCTACAAATACACTAAATTTGCTCCCTGTAAAGAATAAAGGAGGCTGGAAGCGTTTGTATTAATAGAAGACAAGTTTTGCCTGTGGTGTTTAAAGCAGCAATAGCTTTAGGCTTTTCTAGCTATAGGCTCCTTTCAAACCCCCACTGGAAACAGTGCAGGTGTTAGCCAGTTGATGGTTTTCATAGTCACTGTGACGATGATAGTCTAGGCTCAGGAGGACTAATCATTAAAATTACATTTCCAAGAGGAACAGAAGCAGCAAGCTATGTGTTAATTCTATGTCATTGTTAATTTCTCATTTGTCCTAGGTGCTGCAGACTGTGAACACAAGGCAGTTCACACATCACCTTGTAAGAAAGCATATTTGAGCAAAAGAAACTTCTTTCCCTTTTTTCAGTATGCCGGCACTGTGAGAGATACAAAATATCAGATGACTGCTATGGGGCCAACTGTGTCCTTGGATATATGAAGTGTGCACAGTTATAATCAATGGGAGCCTGTCACTCAGAGCCCAGGGCAGAACGTGGGTCATAATAACTAAGAGCCCGATTCTGATCCCATTTTAGATGATGAATAACTCCAAAGAAGATGAAATGTTGAGAGATTAAAATCTGACCCAAAGTATCCAGGATTGTGTCAAAATTCATTCCTTCTCAGATCAACTGACCTATGCCATGGGAGTGGTTAAAGCTGCACAGAATGTCAGACATAAAGCCAGCCTGGTGACTTGTTAGTATTTGATAAGAATACTGTGCATTTCTATAGCCTCTTCCATCCAAGGATCTCCATAGGCTCCACAAATGTTAACAGGCCAGATTTTCCTCTTTCTTAGGGCCCAATTCAACATACCATTGACATTGAATCAGAACATTAGTTCAATACCATGTAACTCCACTGACATTATGAATGTGTTAATAACATACCGTATCATCATATAGGAGGCAGTGTGGACTAAGAATGAGACTGGGAGCCAAGAATTATTAGTCCTGCTTTATGCTGCTCACTTGCTGAATGAACATGTTCAAGACAATTGGGGGAATTTTGAAAAGCACAAATGGGAGAGAGGTGTCCCGTTCCCATTGATCTACAATAGGAGTTGGGCACCTGACTGTCCTGTGCTTCAGTTTAGCCATTTGTAAAAGGGGGACAGGACTTCCCTACAACAGTCACCATTAAAATGCTGACATTTACTGCTTGCAGGTGATTAGTACTATGGTGGCATTACTCTTCACTAAACACTTTAATGAGGATGACTGTTATTCAATGTTTACGTGCTTTGAGATCCTCAGATAAAGGAATTCGATGTGTAAGTAAATGCAGATACAAGAGCTCTCTGTTCTGGCCTTTGGTTGAATAGCATTATGGTAACATTATTTTGGTTTTCTTTGTAAGCATCCAGCACAAATATATAGAGAGAATCATGAGTTGTGTAAAGCCTCAAAACGATCTCCATTCATAGGGTAAAATCCAAGACTAAAAGTATGCACCTACTTAGAGAAACTGAAGATGAGCACTGTGAGCTATCACTGTGCACCTATTTCTAAGCCTACATCCCTCACCTTTCCTCTTTTGCTAGGCCTAATTCTAAGGATTATTCATAAATTCCAAGGCCAGAAAGGACCATTGCAGTCATCTAGTCCAGGGGTTCTCAAACTGTGGGTCGGGACCCCAAAGTGGATCGTGACCCTGTTTTAATGGGGTCATCAGGACTGGTGTTGGACTTCCTGGGCCTCGGGGCTGAAGCCTGAGCCCCACCACTTGGGGCCGAAGCCGAGCCAAGGTCTTCAACCTTGGGCTGCGGGGCTCAGGCTTTGGCTTCAGCCCTGGGCAGTGGGATTCAGATTACAGGCCCCCTGCCTGGGGCTGAAGCCCTGGGGTTTGGCTTTGCCTCCCGCCCTGCATGGGGTGGTGAGGCTTGAGCTTTAGCTTTGCCGCCCCCCCCTCCCCTGAGTGGCAGTGCTCAGGCAGGCTGAGGCTTGGTCCCTGGGGTCGTGTATTAATTTTTGTTCTCAGAAGGAGGTCGCGGTGCAATGAAGTTTGCGAACCCCAAATACTCTCACTGTTAAAATGTATCCCTTTGATTTGTCTAACTTCATGGTTTACAGCAGTTCTCTATACTTAGAACTGGTTGCACATTCAAGTTTTGAACTGTCAAAGCGCAATAGATTAGCCCAGAGAAAGGCCAACCTATACTGTGTTTTTTAAAAAAATAGTCTTTGTGCCTCTTTGATAAGCTCCCATGAAGCATCCAGCTGTATCTCTGCCCTTCTTAGCTTTATCTTCCTTGCATAATTCTGCATAATCTTAGTACACTGGAGCAGAGTTTCAAGTGGGTTAGTGGTGGTGCATAAATCCTAAGGGTGCATATGATAGTTAAAGAATATTCAGTTGTAACCGGCTTGGCACTTAATTAAAAGTCAATTAAGAGTTTCTGTTGCATCAAAACAAAACAAAAGAATAATAATTATGTTTTGAGGTGGGAGGGAAAAGGTACAGTAATTGTTTCTGCTGATAGGTGTCTTTCAAGTTGCAGGTAAGGGGAGAATACAAAATAGGCAGCAAAAATTATGTTAAAGAGGATTGCAAGGTACACTTGAATTTAAGGTGAGGACTACGGCTGGGGCAAAGCTACATAGCTAGCTAGGAAATTAAGTAACAGTAAAGATATTAAGGTAGCAGATGTTAGACTGTGAGGCCTACAGGAACCACCTTAGAAAAGAAATGTTAACTCTTTGTGCGCTTTTCAGCTGTACAACATGGGCCAAAGTCACGCTAGGTGACAGCAGATGCAAATCTGTTTACTCAAATGGAATTTCACCTTCTTACACCAGGTCTGAATTTGTCCTCACCATCTTTTATAGCAAAGTTTTAAAAAGTGTCACTCTTCATGTGACAAGCCCTCATTCAACATTCCTGGTGGACTCAGGGGAGAGCCAGACAGGCAGAAATTCCAGTGTTATTTATTCAGGCTTTATGACCCCAGCCTGGATTAAATTAATTGTATGAATTTAAATTCATTGTATTCATTGTATGAATGTCAGAGAGAGTGACTGGCTGCCTCCAGGGTGAGCTTTTAATTAGCCAGGCTAATATCTTTAATTACTAGGGGGTTGATGGGTAACAGCGATTCTGCCATCTCCTCCCATCATTGTTTCACTTCCTGTCATCAGGGACAATTCTTCCCTATTTCCTGCCGCTGTAGAGTATCCTCATTGGTTTCAATAGCAATCTGGCTGAGGGAGAGTAACTGACTCCATCCCTCGAACAGGGGTGAAAAACAATACTTTGTTCATGGCCTCTAAGGAGGGGTTATTTCTTCCAAGAACAGGACGTAGCCTCCTGAAGCTGAGCTTCTGAAGCCAGTAACTAAGGAGACCAATTTCTGTTAGCCTTCAATGATGCTAGTTACTTGTCTCTATTGATGTTTCTATTGCATCAGCTGTTCTATTATAACAATCTCCTCTTTCCATCTCGGTCCGCTGTCACTGGATAGAGAAATTTACTTGGGGCTAGAACGTTGCCCGAATAAGGAGCTAGTAAGAAGGCCCAAGAGCCCAGTCTGTAACAACTCTGAATGACAATAAGTTGGGTCATTGTTAGTTCCAGCCCCTGGCTCCTACTGACTGAGAATTGGAGAGAGCTGGCTGATGGATTTTTATTGGCTTATATGAAATGAGTGTGGTTACAGTGTAGTTCCCAGTGGATGCATACATTTTACAAAAGCCAACACCACAATTGGCATTAAATGGCAACCCTGCTGGCAGTCACAACAGAACGGACCAGGAGTGATTGGACCAGGGAGCCTGAAGTAATCTCTCAGAAGGGTGGCCACAGACAACATGGTGGGGAAAGTTTGCTGCTGTTGCTTCCTGTGTTATCTCTGTTCTGTAGCTAATAAAGGGGCCTTCTCACTCCACAGTTGCCAACCTAGTCCCAAATGCATACTTAAAAAAATAAAAACAAAATGTGCATGTTTAAAATGATGGGGGGGGAGGTGTTTTCTTTGTTTTTTTTGGCAGGGAGTTGTTTTTTTCTGGGGCGGGGAAGGGGAGACCAGATTTTAAAAAGAGCTCAGCTCCACATAGGCACATAAATAAAGTGGGCAGATTTTCAAAACTGCCGAGCACCCAACAGCTCCCATTGAGAATAATGGAAACTGAAAGGCACTCAGCACTCCTAAAAAATCTGGCAACTTCATTTAGGGGACTAAATTGGAGTGGAGCTCTTTTGAAAATCTGTCCTGGAATCCTTATAGTGCTAGTGAATACAGTTTAATTCAATGAGATTTTAGTAGCATGGCAAGCTATACAAGTGTAAAAAAGAGACTGAACCTTTGGATATCTGGCTGCGGTATGTTAGATCCACTCAGAATAGGGCTACTCTTATGTTTGGTAATTTTCACTCCATGCATCTGAAGAAGTGAGGTTTTTTACCCATGAAAGCTTATGCCCAAATACATCTGTTAGTCTTTAAGGTGCCACTGGACTCCTTGTTGTTTTTGTGGATACAGACTAATACGGCTACCCCCTGATACTTGATACCTATGTTTGTTGTTATATCCCCTGTATCCATTTATCAATACTGCCTATTCCTGATCCAGTGGCAGTGCCATCTCTGCCACCTCTCTCTTTTTCCCAGACTCAGACACAATTTTTGTCATCATTTTGTGATGACTATAATTTTACTGAAGAATTAGAGAGGGTTCTGAAAAGGGTGACAAGAATGATTAGGGGCATGGGAATCCCTCATATAAAGAGAGATTGAAAAAAAATTGATTTGTTTACCTTAGAAAGGAGATGAATAAGAGGAAAAATGATAAAAGCGTTTAAAATTAGGAATGGTCTATTGAAGACAGTCTGGGAACTTTAGTTCTCCCTGCCTTATATCACAAGAACAAGGGACATTGAATGAAATTAAAAAGGTGGCACATCAATACCGATAAAAGGAAAAAGAGTACTCTGGGATAAGGTGGGTGGGGTAATATTTTTTATTTGACCAACTTCTGTTGGTGAAAGAGACAAGCTTTCAAGCTTACACAGATTTCTTCTTTTTTTTTTTTTAAATTGCTTAGCAAGTAGATGTTGCTGTTAAGTTTGGCTTTCTTCATGTTGTGGAGTTTTCATTTCAGACAGCAAAATTTGATATCCTCCACTGCACTGTTGTTTTGCAATGTTCTTGTAGCCCACCTTGTCTCTCTAATATCTTGGGACCAACACAGCTACAACACGGCAAATAAGTAGAGTGTAACTCATTGCCAAGGCCAAGAACTTACCAGGATTCAAAAAGGGATTTCACATTTATATAGAGATCCAGAATATTCAGTTAGCATTAATCAGAATATTCAGGAAGAGATGCAAGTTTTATTGCTTCAGGGTTTAAGACAATCTCTAACAGTTAGAGACCAGGATGAAACCTAATGTGAGGGACAGAGTATCTCACATATGCCTACTGCAGGGTTCTTCTATCTTCCGCTGAGCCTCTGGTACTTGTCACTGTCAGAGACATTTAAACATGTAAGGTGTGTGTGCTAAATACTTTCATTAAATATGTTATGCTGTGCATGTCTACACTGCTGGTATATCTGCCTGGGTTTGGGGTTTTGTGATTTTAAGGTGCCAATCTGCATAAAATGTGCTAGAGTTAATTTTAGTGTTACTTAGTAAATCGAACCTTTATGATGCCAAGCTCTAATGTCTGTTAGTTTTGTGCTAATGTGAACCGTTTGCATGTAAGGCCCAGGGAGTGCTTAGTTTAAACAGGCTCAGATCTATAAAGATCAGACAAGTAAAACATTATAAGTTCTCCAGAATCACCCTGTGGTCTGGAACTCATAAAAACAGCAACAGTCAAGAAAAAAAGACTTACTTTATTCATTATCTTCTCAGCCATATGAAAGGCAGAAACAGAGGATTGGGAGCTGATTGGCATGTTTATACAGACTCCGGAAGCTGGGGAACAAACAAAAGAAGTGATTTTACAGTTTCAGTTTTTTTGAAAATAAATTTTAAAAAAGGAGGAAGCACTGATAAAACAAATGTAGCCTGTGGCTAGTTTCCATATTCTAAAACAAGAAACACTACATGAAACCCTTTGTTTTTGTGAGGAATTTCAATGAATTATATCACATGGACTGTGAATTAAGGAATGCGAGGACTCATGATAAAAAGACTTGCATAGAAGAATAGTCTGCTTCCTGGTCTCGCGTCGGAGATGGCATTGATGCCACTCACCTTTATTTCCAACAATAAAACAAGGGGAGACTCAGAAATTCAAAGGCAACAAATTAAAGTGGTAGAACATAATACTTTTTATACAATGCATAATTAACTTGTGGGACTCATTGCTACAAGAAATCATAGTGCTTAAGGGCTTAGTAGGATTTTTCAATGTTATGTAGAATGAAAAATTCCAGAGTTATCTTAGGTAGCTATAAAAATGATAAGGGACATAAAATGTCATGCTTGAGGGCATTAAAAACTAACTGCCTGTTACTAGGAAAAAAACCTTCTTCTATACACAAGCCATTCCATAATTGTCTATTATGGGATTTCTTGCAACTTCCTTTGATGTATCTGGTACTGGCCCCTGTCAGCAACAGGATGCTTCATTACACTCACCATTTTGATGTGATCTAGTTTATACTTTTCTTATGTTATAACTTTTCTTATGTTATACTATCTGAAGCACCCACAGTACCAGATATTTGTGGGATTTATATGAGGTAGAACCTCAGAATTATGAACACCTTGGGAATGGAGGCTGTTCAGAACTCTGAAATGTTCATAACTCTGAACAAAACATTATGGTTGTTCTTTCAAAAGTTTACAGCTGAACATTGGCTTAATACAGCTTTGAAACTTTACTATGCAGAAGAAAATGCTGCTTTTAACCATCTTAATTTCAATGAAACAAGCACAGAAACAGTTCCCTTACCTTGTCAAATCTTTTTTTTAAAACTTTCCCTGTATTTTTTTAGTAGTTTACATTTAACACAGTACTCTACTGTATTAGCTATTTATTTTCTCTCTTTTTTTTTTTTTGGTCTCTGCTGCTGGCTGATTGCGTACTTCCAGTTCCAAACGAGGTGTGTGTTTGACTGGTCAGTTTGTAATTCTGGTGTTTGTAACTCTGAGGTTCTACTGTATGCCTTCTCTATGTATCATACCTTTGAGATAGTTCTGTTTCTTACTTTAGCCATCACCCTTAATATTGTAATAGGATTCCTCTGCCCCAGTATGTGGGCTGCAGGTGGTGTCTTTGAAAGTGAGGCAGGAATGGAAACAAAGTGTTCTATTGGAGTGACTTTAGGGTTGCCAGGTGTATGGTTTTCAACCGGAATGCCCGGTTGAAAAGGGACCCTGGCGGCTCCAGTCAGCACCATCAACTGGGCTGTTAAAAGTCTGGCTGGTGGCGCAGTGGGGCTAAGGCAGGCTCTCTGCCTGCAGTGGCTCTGTGTGGCTCCCAGAAGCAGCGGCATGTCCCCTCTCTGGCCCCTGGGCACAGGGGCATCCATGAGGCTCCGTTTGCTGCACCAGCCCCGAGCGCCAGTTCTGCAGCTCCCATTGGCCAGGAACTGCAGCCAATGGGAGCTGCGGGGGCGGCGCCTGCGGACGGAGACATAAGAACATAAGAACAGACATACTAGGTCAGACCAAAGGTCCATCTAGCCCAGTATCCTGTATTCCAACAGTGGCCAATGCCAGGAGCCCCAGAAGGAATGAACAAAACAGGTAATCATCAAGTGATCCATCTCCTGTCGCCCATTCCCAGCTTCTGGCTAACAGAGGCTAGGGACACTAACATGCTTGTTGACCCCCTCAAAGAATTCTAGTAGATTGGTGAGGCATGATTTCCCTTTACAGAAACCACACTGACTATTCCCCAACAAATTATGTTCATCTATGTGTAGGAGGTGGGGGGGGGGGCGTGCCACTGGTTCCAGGAGCTGTCTGAGGTAAGCGCTGCCTGGAGCATGCCCCCCCCCCCCCCGCATTACTGTTCAAACAATGTAGGCTCATCCATAGATACCGCTGCGTCCCCATACTGGGGGTGCACAAGCTAAAGGGGAGGAAACGTCACTGCCCCACAGGAAACTGTCTCCCATGCCCAGTGACCCCTCCAACGCTGCGCCCAGCCTGGTGCCGCAGTGCTCTTCCCGCCCCATGTTACCTTCAGGGGGTGGTGGGGAAAGAGGCTCTGTCCTTCTCTCCCTGCTCCTTGCCTTCCCCGCCACCAGGGGTGGCTTTAGGCACCAGCAAAGCAAGCATATGCTTGGGACAGCCCATTTGCAGGGGCAGGGATCCAGCATGGGAGCTGAGAACCAGCAGGGGGCCCTGGGATCTGTAGTTCCTTGGTTAGCTCCCTGCCTATAGAGCCAGCCTTGGAGCAGGGAAAGAACTACATTTCCCAGCATTCCCTTGGCCACTACCAACAGGAAAGAGGGGAAGGGAGGGAGGAAGCTGAGACCTCATGCTGCAGCCTGCTATGAATGGAGAGCTGCACTCTGAGTAGGGATTCCATGTTTTAACATTCAAAAAATAGGACACTCCACAGGGAGGGAGGGTAGCCCCACCCTGCCCCCATCCACTCCCTCCGACTGCCCCCCACAGAAACCCCAACCCATCCAACCCCCCTGCTCCCTGTCCCCTGATCACCCCCTCCCGGGACCCCTGCCCCAACAGCCCCCCAGGACCCCACCCCCTATCTAAGCCCCACTGGTCCTTGTCCCCTGATTTCCCCCTTCCGGGACCCCCACCCCCTATCTAAGCCTCCCTTCTCCTTGTTCCCAACTGCCCTCCTAGGATACCACCCCCTACCTGTCCCCTGACAAACCCCTGGGACTCCCATGCCTATCCAACTGCTGCCTGTCTCTTGACTGCCCCCTCCCCAGAACCCCTGACCCATCTAACCCCCCCTTCTCCCTGACCCTTGACTGCCCCCCTGGAACCGCCTTCCCCAACCCCTCAGCCCCCTTACCGTGCCACTCAGACCAACGTGTCTGGCTTCGCGCAGCACCAGACACGCTGCTGCATACATGCTGCCATGCTCCCCTGCGGAGCCACAGCTCCCCCCAGCACCTGCCTTCCAGATTTGAACACCTCAAATTCAGGAGTGCTCAAGCTCAGTTTGGGCGGCTGTTACTTCATTTCTCCCAAATCAAATATACTGATCCACTGTAACTTGCTGTAGAAAAAGTAGGATAAAATTGAGCAAGAAATGCTTCCCCATAGTTATTAGGACTGGAATTGCTATTTTCAACAGCCATTGCCTTTTGTTTTTGTTTGTTTGTTTGTTTGTTTAAAAGGAAGACAGTGATATTGCATTGGCAATTTCCCCATAGAAAGAAAGAGTGGAACAAAAGAATAAAGGCACCTGAACTTTTCCTCATTTTTGTAGGACAGTCTTATAATATGCATCCAGATATCCTCCAATCACACAAGCTGAAAATTGTTCCACTTTACTGCAGTTCTGTAACCATATGGGAACCAATCCTGTCTGTGTTCTGTGCACACCCAAAATTCCTGCTGAATGACCCGCCCTGGGAGCGAGTTACCAGTGACCCAGGGCTGCGGCGGAAGGAGGGTGCAGGGCGGGGGGGGGGAGGGAGAGCCTAGGGCTGGGGGGGCAGGAGGTGTGGGGGGGCAGTGGTGGGGGGGTAGGGGGAGCCCAGGGCTAGGGCGGCAGGGGGGTGCGGGTCGGGGGGGGGAGAGCCCAGGGCAGGGGGTGTGGGTGGTGGGGGAGAGCCCAGGATTGGGGCGGCAGGGGGGTGCGGCGAGGAGCCCAGGGCTGGGACAGGGGGCAGCCAACATTTTTTTTGCTTGGGGCAGCAAAAAACCTAGAGCTGGCCTTGCCCACCACATTTGGTTGATCTACCTGGCAGCCGGGCAGTGAGCAGGACAGAGCTGCTTCTGCCTGAGAGAGCCTGGCTGGGAGGCAGAGCTTTCAGGCAGAAGCGGCTCCGTCCTGATCCCCACCCGGCTGCCAGGGAGAGCAGCTGAACATGCTGGGGGAAGAGGCGCAGGGAGAGGAGGACAGATCCCCTCTCCCTCCCCACCCCCAGCAGGCCAATCTGGAGGGGCACTTGACCCCTACACATCGCCTCCGATCTCATCTCATTCCTTCTGATACCCCTGCTATTACAATGTTATATACAATATTACACATGAAGAACTATGATGAAAGAATATTAAGTTAGCAAAGTCAAGCACTCAACAGTTCAGAGACACCAGATTTAATGTTGCCTGTGAAACTTCAATTGGACCCCATTAGACATATGAATTATGATACAATTTGTAATTGCACAATCACACACTGTTTTTTCCATAGGACCCCTGCCTCGTTTAGCACACACGATGGACGGTGCTCATTTAATGAGCAGCTAGTCAATATTTTTTTTCCTCATCATTGTACAATGTGTGGTCCCAGGCCTTATTTACTGCACATTGCTCAAACCCTGCTCTGAAGACAGACTTGTTAGTTTCCTCACGGGCTTTGCTATGGTGCTCATCATTATAGTACCTGAGAGCTTCACAAACATTAATGAATTTATCTGCACAAACCCGCTCTGAGCTGAGGGGATAATAATATTCTCCTTTTCCAGCTGGGGAATTGAGGCACAGAGATATTGTGGTCAAATGTGTGAACTAATCTTGCATTGCAAATCTGAGAGAACTCGGACCAGATTTTTCAGTATACTTAGCATTATATAGCACAGCTCCCGTTAACTTCAGTTACAGCTGTGTCCGTTCAGCACTGCTCCAAATCAGACCCCAAGGTCTCACGTTGGGCACGCAGAAAATGGGGAACACAAAATTAGTGACCATTGTGAAACATTTCGCTTACGTGACTTGCACAGCATCACACAGAGACTCTGTGGCAGAGGCAGGGATAGCCTCCCAGTCCCCTTGCCCATGAAGTCCTCGTTTCCATCCCCCAGTCAGCCCCTAGTTCCAGTCTCCTTGCCCAGCCAATTCCAGTGTCACCCTCCTCCCCACAGGCATAGCTTCTTTCTTACCTCAGTCTCATCAGACTCATTTTCCTAATCTCCTCCTTTTCCTCTTCCCTGGTCTGTCTATTGTCCCCTCTGCATTTCCTCCAAGCATCTCCTCCATGCTGCCTGAGTGCAAACAGTGGGTCACTGATAGGACAGGAGAAAGAGGCTCCCTTCTCTAAGTTCCAGTGCCAAGCAGCAATTACAGGGAAAGTCCAGCTTTGCCCTGGCTGCAGCATGCATATTCACTCTGTGGAGATGGCACATGTACAGTCTGGT
Organism: Malaclemys terrapin pileata; assembly: GCF_027887155.1. Classification (NCBI taxonomy): domain Eukaryota; kingdom Metazoa; phylum Chordata; order Testudines; family Emydidae; genus Malaclemys; species Malaclemys terrapin. The sequence continues at coordinate 319,109,003 of NC_071505.1, forward strand.
CACACCCAGGAGTTGTGAGGGGCTGGCACATGCTCATTATGGACAGAGCCTTAGCTCCTACAACTCTCTACTGAGTACATACAAACTGAGATTTTTTTAAAGCCTTACAACTTGGCCAAATTTTCATGAGAACAACAAAAGGCTCATCAGTGATATAAAGGCCACCCCCTGCCGAATTTCAAGCCTCTACTCCAAAACATGCAGGCGCTTAAAAGAAATGGTCCAAGAATATTTTAACATGAGCAAAATAGCATATTTTCCTACCCTCTGTCTCAGAAATAGCTGAACCATTTTGGCTGAAACAGAAGGAGGGAAAAAACAGCCTGAGGCAGATATCCAGCTTAGAAAATATGAGGCCAAATAGTTGAAGTTTGGCAAAGATATAAGTATCTAAATCCAAGGTTATATAATGGGAAGTGTCAGGGATTGTAGGCTTAATCATAGGCTATGATACCAGCCTCATCTGTAATAAGTGTCTAGTGATGCCTAAATTACTAACCTTATTTATGCAATGCATAAGTTTAGGGGAAATATTTGTAACAATTTTATTCATATTCCAGGAGTCTGGTTTGGATTTTGTTTTTTTCTCAGTCATCAAGTCAATGGACATGCACAGAAGCAACTATTACAGTAATATTCAGGAAATAGCTGAAATAAAGTCCAATTTGTAATGCATGTGGAGCCATGTTCACCTATCTCAGTACAGGTGCAAATGACTGTACTCTCATTGAGTGGAGTGAGTTTTATCAAATTTGTTACTCACTTTCCAAGTGTCAAGTACTACGTTTTTTCCCAGGTCTCTAGCTTCATCTCCCCTTCAAAGAGTTAGTTTAAAAGAGCAAAAAAAGTGACAGTTGATTCAGTTAGATGGAATTCCAACTTAGATAGGAAAAAAGCAGGTTTGTGTGTTTATAACAATGAATGCATGCTGCAAAACAGAATGGGTCCAATACTACCTTCAAATATGTGCACAAATTCACTTGATTTCACTGAGAGCTACATACAAACAACCAAGGACAGAACTTGTTTTATAATAACTTCTTGTTTTGGTGGATCTGAAGACATATTGTTCCTCGATGTAAGTATTGACTTCACCCTGGTCAATAAGCATTGCTATTTACCACAACAGAAGTCAATATCTGCTTTTTATTTGCTATACAGATTCAGGTAAACTAATCGTGCTTATTATAGGAGAGAACAAAAGAAAAACTGTTATGAAGTCATTATGATGCAAAATTAAAATGGACAAATACCTGCATCCACTTCTTTTGTAATAGATCCTGGGGGATGAAATGGAGGGGAAGGAGAAATGGGTAGAAGAATAAGAGTTTTCCAGAATAATGCTCATAGTACCAGAATCATTGTACTAGTCATCACACGAACCTTATAAGACAGCTTACAGAAGAGGGCATTTGTATAGTTAGGATTTGAACTGAAAGATAATTAAAGTTCACCTGCTGGAAGAGGATGAGGCCACTGGCAGCTGAGCTCAACCCGGCCTAGCCAGGCAATAAGCTAAAGTAAACGGCAGCACAGTACCAGTCACTCACTGAGCCAACCAACACAAAACAATAGTTACAAGAGTCTCTGTTTTCATTTTTGTAAGGGGGATGGGTATGTATGTGTGCGCGCACCTTGTTTTCAACACTGCAGACTGCTCTAAACTGCCGATGGCAGGCCAGCCGACAAAATGTCAGAGTAGAAAACAAAGCTGAACAGCAGAAGTCTGGTTGTCTCCCTAAATCTCATCAGCAAATGAGTCAATATCCTGCTTGAAAGAAAACAATGTCTTCTGCCCCAACTTTCCACTCATGGTGGCAGCCTCCAATTGGCTGTCTGACCTATCAGTGCAGTGCCATCAACCCCTGGGAAGTCTTCTGTGCATAGCTATTCAATGGCCAGTAATTAGGCAAGATTGTCCCATACAGTTGCTCAGTATCGGTATTATTCAAGATTCTGCATTTTTCCTATACTTTGAATAGGAAATAACTACAGTAGCATTCGTGTGTGGCAATGGTTAGTAAGTGCTGACAGTTTAACATTCACCACTGTCTCTGAGTCATTAAATAAAGTGTGGGGTCTAATGAAGCCCTCCAATGGACAGATGCAACTACACAATTGTACCATGTATATACAGGCAGAATTAATCCTTTTATGTCTACTTTGTGCTTCATTTTTCTGTCTAATCCAAAACAGGCTTCTCTGAAGTACTGTAGTCCAGTGTTGACTAGGAGTCAAGATTCCTGGGTTGTATTTATGACTGTTCATTGAATCACTTCACTGTGCCATCACTTAACCTCAGTTCCATCACTTAACCTCTCCACGTCACACCATCTGTAAAATAATCAGCAGGTGGTGCAAAGGAACAAATATTGGAATGAGGCTTAAGGAGGAGAGGCTGAAGGTTGCCCAAGCCTACAGCAGTGAGGATTTTAAAAGCCAACACTGTCCAATTGAAGTCAATCTGCCTCTTTATAAGACAATCATGGCTGGTTAAACCATTGAGTAAACATGCTGCTGCCTTTTGAATAAGTTGCAAGTGACAAAGACTCATGGCTGGAAGCTGTGCTAAGAGGGATTTACAATAACTGAGTCTTGATGTCAAGAAACTGCACAGCGAGTGCAACTAAAAGAGTACTGTCATCTCAAATTCAACCCAGGGTTTTACAGAGAAAGGGCACGGTCAAAAGGGATGACTAGATTTTTAATGAATATAACTGACTACATTATCTGCCTCCTCCATGGGGTAGGATCATGAGATCTAATTAACAGTTGAGATCCTGCGATACCAAGCATTATATAAATGCAAATTATGATGGTTTCTTTACCAAACATAATCAGCCAAATTCATACTTGATTTAATTACAATAGAGCTACATAGGAGACAAATTCTGCCCAACTAAAATCAGAATAATAATTGTCATCATCATTATGATGTTCCCATTACGACTCCTGTGTTTAGGGCAGGGACGAAGCTCCTCCACTGCTGTCTGTTTCTGGCAAGTCTTTCAATGGTTCCCCAGCTGTGCCCAGTGTTTTTCAGCTTGGCTTCCACAGCTCTTCACCATGTTGTTTGCAGGCAGCCTCATTTTCTCTTGCCTTCAGGTGTCCATCTTATTGCTGTTCTGATGATGGAATCAGTTTAGATCTGAAGCACATGGCCAATTCATCTCCAGGATCTCCTGGTAATGTTGGTGCTCATATCTTGGCTGCACTGGTGAATAGGTCTTGGTTTGAGATTGTTCTGGGCCAAAAGATATGGAGGATTTTTCTGAGGTAGGTGGAATGAGGCAGGAATGAAGACAGTTTGGACATGTCATACTTTCTCATTCCCCAGCATTCTGCACTATAAAGTACTGTTGACAGTACACAGCTCTGATAAATCTTGTGTTTGGTTGTGGTGTTGTATTTGGATGATTTCCAGACTGTATTTAAGCTCCTGAAGGTGTTCCTGGCTTTATTGATTCTGTTCCAGATGTCCTGGCTTGTTTCACGATCCTGGCTGATGGTGCTGCCCAAGTATGTGAATGTTTCTACATTGGTAATAATTATTGTAATTAGCATTATTTGACAAAACTTCACTTGAAACTGCAAACTTCAAACTGTATATCAAACCTATGTACCATTTGACCAAGAAATACAGTACATAGTATTCACCTACTTCTCACATTCTATTTCTAGCTATCACAAAATACATGTAGCTCATACTATACATAGTGAAAGCAATTTCCATTTGGTTGTGTTCTTACACGAGATGTTCAAAGGAGTTTAATTAAAAAGGAATATTTTCATATATGAGTAAATCTGTAACATATACTTGTACTACTTATGTAGGGCCCAGTCTTGGTCCCACTGAAATCAGTGGTACTTTTGCTATTAACTTAAATACCTATATTGTTACTGTATATGCTAAAAATGCAAAACTACAGCTTTGGACAAATAAAGTCCATTCATCAGCTTTTGGTTCCCATGTTCTCCAGGGAATGAACAAAATTAAATGTCTAAGAGCCAGAGTTTGCATCTCAGTTGCTGATTTAGCGGAAAAATGCATAAAAGTCACTGATTGGTGAACATCAAACATCTCAGTCATGTACGTCAATTCCATTCAGCTAAGCCCTCAACATCAAAATACTTCTCTGAACCATTTGAGCCACATGGAGTTGCAAAAGTGAGCTGGAAATCTCAGATCAACAGACTTTCTCCTGAGATTTCATCATTTCCGCTTCTGACCCAGAACCGGGAATTGCATAAATTAGGTGAAAATTACAATCCTATTCACAATCATTTATATAGTACTCAAAAAAATGGCATAGCATTTTAAAAATAATCAGGACCAATCCAGGAAGTGGGACAAGTCCTGGCGGGCTTATTTAGTTAGCATTCTGTATTTACTCAGTTCTTACTGAGGCAAACTAACTGCTATCAACTACAGTAGGGAGTTTTATTTGAGCAATAGCTGAGTAAGGACAACTGGATTTGAACCCCACTGTGTAGAACTCCTGTTGATGTAAGTGGGAGTGTGACACACCAAGGGTATGTCTACAGTACACTTCAAGCTGGAAGCGTGATTCCCAGCTGGAGGAGACATAGCTCTGATAGAGCTAGCATGATAAAAATAGAATGTAGCTGTGGCAGTACAAGCTGCGGGAGGGGCTAGCTGCCCCAAGTACATATCCACCAGAGGCCCTAGGCATGTACTCAGGATGGCTAGCTCATCCTGCTGCTTGTGCCATGGCAGAAACACTCTATTTTTAACGCACTAGCTTGATGAGAGCTAGCTTGAGTACATCTCCTTGAGCTGGGAACCACTCCCAGCTTGAAGGTCTTAGGGTAGACCTACCCTAAGAACATGTTTCCCTCTGGTGGCTGGCCCACTGAGGATGAAAGCCTACTACCATCAGTAATTAGAACTCAGTGAATAGAGACTTGCAGTTTTTACTCCTGATCCACGTAAAAGCCAGTGGAAACACTCCCAGTGATTTCACTGGGAGTTAGATCAGGCCCTTGCTGCTGAAAGTCCCGGGTCCCATACTTACGATACTTAGCTGGAGTTGTTGCCTGAATTCTGTACACAGAGGGCTTTCATGTTCCATGACCTGATCTAACAGGATTTACAAATGGAACAAAAGTTAAATGAATTTTTAACCCTGGAGTTTTGGCCAAGGTCCAGGTCAATTCTTATTTTGTCTGAATTAGTTTACCTACAACTAAGAGCTGGTGTTTGGATCCTGATTAGAGTTAAATTAGGGTTCATGGTTTGTGTTCAAACACATCAACATTTCCCCACTAATTCTCATGAGATTTCCATCCTAAATGTTGGAATTGTCATGGGGTCATCTAATCTTATGAGACATCTGTTTTCTTGAATGGCAGTGATGTCACAAGAGCAGATGTTCTTTTGAAACTGCCTTCACCATGCATTCAAATCGATGAGAAGTGCCATTCTGGTGCAATTTCAGTAGCCTCCAAACTGAAATCTGAGTACACTGCAGGCTTATTCCTGGTTTGCATCCAGCTCAGAACCAATATGATATTGGTGGGTTCAGATCTAGGAATTCACATATAACGCTCTGGAATTTAAATGGGTTCAGCTTAGAGGTCACCTTTTGGCACATCTTGAGATACTAGACATACAACAGAAATGAAGTGTGTGAGGACTGTAAGAGGCCTATAAGTGAATTATGAAAGCATTCATAAAGGTTTGCCTCTCCCCCACCTCTTCCATCTGTTCCTCTCCTAACTCAATTTTTAAAGATGGGTCATGGGGATGTGTATCTTTTATTGGGAAAGCAGTCCATGTTACTTAATGGCCTGGAGGTACTCTGATATTGTGAGGTATCCAAACCTGCTCAGCCATCTCTAATATTAGTAACTGCAATTTTAGAACAAATTGCCTTTCTCATTGGGTGAAAGTGGCCACTACAAAAATTTGTCTCACTAATGAAGCCAGAGAGCTTCAAGTGGATTAATGCTTACTTAAGTGCATTTTAAGGCAGATAGGGCTTCAGATACTTTGAGAGATCAGAAAAAGGATCTGCAGACAGAATGAACAAATTGGGTAGAGATATGAAATAACAAACACGGACATTTGGCATTCCTATAAGAACAGAGTAGTAATGTTTCCATTGCAAATAAATTCATTTGAAATACTGAAAGGTTCACAGTTGGTTATAGCATGTCTGAAGTCCAAAGAACATGCTTGTCCACCTTGCACTGTATTGTATATGCCTCTCAGTAATTTCATTGGGCATTGAGGGTACTCAGTACATATCAGTATGTTGCAGGATGAGGTCTATAGGAAATAGCTTTGGGTATGTACAGAGATGGGAGAACCAGTTTAGCTTAAATAACAATTGTCCTTAATCATCATCCAAACATTGGACTTCATTTGGATCTCATTTGAAGTTCAAAATAGCCTGTGTACCCCACTTCCTTTTCCTTTTCAGATGCCACCAACGAAGGCCAGGAAGTAAAAAATCTGTACTGAAATACAAGTCAGGGCTAAAAGTTCTACATAATCACTGCGAATTAAACCTGCAAGTGAACAGTCTTTTAATAAAGATCTAAAAGGACTCACAATATGAAGACTGTATGAGACCTTTCAGGTTTATTTACAAAGGTCTGTGGTGTGTATCATTATTATCAATCATAGGAATGTATGTGACAGATAAATATCAAAGGTGCTTGAGTTTGGGTATAGCCTAAAGGTCTGAATTATCATCTAAAATCTACTGTCTAACTTATTGAAACACTGGACTAAGTTCATTTCTTGTGTAACTCCACTTAAGTCCTTGCATAAGGGATTGTTTGATTTTATTTTCCCACACACAAAAAATGCCAGATTTCGTTTGATCTACACTATGTTCCCTAAAACAAGGAGCACATTCCCTGCAACCCCCCGCAGCACTAAACTATGTGACAGATGTGTGGAAAAGCTAACCAATCAAACATTAGGAGACTCTGGAACCTGCAATTAGTGGAAAGCCTGGACAAAAACGAATACGACATACCTTGCACTCAAGCCAGATTTTCAAAAGAACTCAGCACTCAGCAGCTCAATATTGCTTCATTGGGACCTGCTGAGTTCTTTTGAAAATCTAGGCACTTCATTTAGAGGCCTAATAAGGAGCTGAGATCTTTTGAATATCTGGGCTTAAATAAAGCCAGGCTTGGAGTTAGATTCACATCTGGCAGATGCAAATTCCAGAGGACAAAGCCTGCTACTGAAAACAACTTTAATGAGTTTCTCCCTTGAAATGAGCAACTACAATGTTCCAGCCTAGCATAAGGGTCATGCCAGGGCACTGGAGAAGCAGGCTCTCCGGTTTCTCTCAGAAGAATACTTGGGAACTATTGATGAGTACTGTTTCACTTAAGTGGAGTTCATGGCTGAGCCGCAGGGTAACCCAGTGCTGGTTTGGGTAGGAAAATTAAAATGCTGATCTACTCCAAAAATTGACAAGCACTTGTTACTGAACAGATTTCCTTGCGGAATGTATTCAGAGTTGTCATTGCTGGCATTAGTAAAAATTAGTGATGGCTTACTTTTGTTTATGTTTGTTGTCAGGAATGAGGGCCTGCAGCAGAGCTAGTCTCCAGGTAACCTAAAGAGAGCAGTTGGCCAGCAGCAGGCTGCTTGATTGGCTGACTGGCTCGAAGGGCCAGCACTGGCTCTAAAGCAAGCAGCAGCTCACTGGCTAGTCAATGCTCATATACACCTCTGTGACTACTCTTGTGATGCCTTGTGCATCTGCCTTGCACCCAGCCATGCCTCCTACCAGTCCCTGCCTGAGACCCCACCTTGCCTGTTACCCTGTTTGCTCTTGGTGGTTCCAGTTTTGACCCTTGGCTCTGGTCTCTGAATGCTGCCTTCAGCTTTGACTCTTGATTCTTGGACCCAGTTCCTGACCTTCAGTTTGATCTGTGGCTCTGGCTTCTGATTACTCCTCCAGCTCTGACCCTAGCCCCTGGTTTCTGATGCTGGATTCCTAATGCCTGTTCTGTCCACTGGGCCTGATGCCTGCTCTGTCCTAGGCTAGCCCATCCTCATCCCAGTCGCCTACTATGTGTGAGCCATGCAGAGCCAGCGCAGCTAAGAGTATGAATCCTGTGGATTCTATTCCTTCTGGTGCATAATCAAAAGAATTGCCTTGATACTGGCGCTTAATGCTCCAAATCAGTTACATCTGTGCAAACCTAGTGATGGCAATTGGCTTGCACAGGTGGCACTAAGGGCACAATTTGGCCTGCAGTTCTTTTTTTACTTGTGAGGATGCACCAGATGCATTTTTCTTCCCAATTGAGCACATTTGATATAAAAATTGAGAGAGAATACACGTGGAACTGTACGATGCCATTTTAGAGTCACTATTCAGAGCAATTCTGCGCTTTAAGATCTCTCGATTAAAGATTATGATTCTAGGAAGTTTAATATCTTTCCCTGATGACATACTGATGATTGATTCATTGAGTTCTGGGCACACGTCCGTTCAATATTTCAGTAGGTAAATGATCAATGCATTTCTCTGTGGGACAGAATTTTCCAAACCTCAGAGGACTGAAGAATCTCAAAGTGCCATATATATAGTGTGCTCGAGAGTGACTTTAGCCCATGGGTGGGCAAACTTTTTGGGCCGAGGGCCACATCTGGGTGGGGAAACTGTATGCAGGGCCGGGGCAGGGGATTGGGGTGCGGGAGGGAGTGCGGTGTGCAGGAAAGGGCTCAGAGCAAGGGATTGGGGCAGAGGAGGGTGCAGAGTGTATGAGGGGGCTGAGGGCAGGGGGTTGGGGTGCAGGAAGGGGCTCAGGGGTGCAGGGTGCAGCAGGGGGCTCAGGGCGGAGTGCAGGAGAGGTGCGGAGTGTACGAGGGGGCTCAGGGCAGGGGGTTGGGGTGCAGGAGGGGTGCAGGATGTACAAGGGGGCTCAGGGCAGGGAGTTGGGCTACAGGAGGGGCGTGTGGTGCAGGCCGGGGGCTTAGGGCAGGGAGTTGGGGGGTGGGGTGTAGGAGGGGTTCGGGCTCCGGGGTGGCAGCAGCATGCACCGGGGCCAGGGCAGGCTCCCTGCATGCCTGCCCTGGCCCCATGCCATGCCACTCCATGAAGCACTGCGGCCTCTGTGGGAGGGGAGGCAGAGGGCTGCTCTTGCCACACCTTCAGGTACCTCCCCCAAAGCTCCCATTGCCCGTGGTTCCCCGTTCCCGGACAATGAGAGCTGCGGGGGGGGGGGGGGGGGGGACTGCTGCCTAGCCACTCGGTCCCTAGTCTGTAGCAGTGCATGGGATTCTTCTGTCCTAAGTTCAGGACTCTGAACTTGTCCTTGTTGAACCTCAGCAGATTTCTTTTGACCCAATCGTCTAATTTGTCTAGGTCCCTCTGTATCCTATCCCTACCCTCCAGCATATCTACCACTCCTCCCAGTTTAGTGACATCTGCAAACTTGCTGAGGGTGCAGTCCACGCCATCCTCCAGATCATTAATGAAGATATTGAACAAAACTAGCCCCAGGACCGACCCTTGGGGCACTCTGCTTGATACCAGCTGCCAACTAGACATGGAGCCATTGATCACTACCGTCAAGCCTGATGATCTAGCCCAGCTTTCTATCCATCTTATAGTCCATTCATCCAATCCATACTTCTTTAACTTGCTATCAAGAATACTGTGGGAGCCATATCAAAAGCTTTGCTAAAATCAAGGAATAACACATCCACTGCTTTCCCCTCATCCACAGAGCCAGTTATCTCCTCATAGAAGGCAATTAGGTTAGTCAGGCAAGACTTGCCCTTGGTGAATCCATGCTGACTGTTCCTGATCACTTTCCTCTCCTCTAAGTGCTTCAGAATTGATTCCTTGAGGACCTGCTTCAAGATTTGTCCAGGGACTGAGGTGAGGCTGACTGGCCTGTAGTTCCCCGGATCCTCCTTCTTCCCTTTTTTAAAGATGGACACTCCATTAGACATTTTCCAGTCATCCGGGACCCCCCCCCCCCCAATCGCCATGAGTTTTCAAAGATATTGGCCAATGGCTCTGCAATCACATCAGCCAACTCCTTTAGCACCCTCAGATGCAGCGCATCTGGCCCCATGAACTTGTGTTCATCCAGCTTTTCTAAATAGTCCTGAACCACTTCTTTCTCCACAGAGGACTGGTCACCTCCTCCCCATGCTGTGCTGCCCAGTGCAGTAGTCTGGGAACTGACCTTGTTCATGAAGACAGAGGCAAAAAAAGCATTGAGTACATTAGCTTTTTCCACATCCTCTGTCACCAGGTTGCCTCCCTCATTCAGTAAGGGGCCCACACTTTCCTTGACTTTCTTCTTGTTGCTAACATACCTGAAGAAACCCTTCTTGTTACTCTTAACATCTCTTGCTAGCTGCAACTCCAAGTGTGATTTGGCCTTCCTGGTTTCACTATTGCATGCCTGAGCAATATTTTTATACTCCTCCCTGGTCATTTGTCCAATCTTCCACTTCTTGTAAGCATCTTTTTTGTGTTTAAGATTGGCAAGGATTTCACTGTTAAGCCAAGCTGGTCGCCTGCCATATTTACTATTCTTTCTACACACCGGGATGGTTTGTTCCTGCAACCTCAATGAGGATTCTTTAAAATACAACCAGCTCTCCTGGTCTCCTTTCCCCCTCATGTTATTCTCCCAGGGGATCCTGCCCATCAGTTCTCTGAGGGAGTCAAAGTCTGCTTTTCTGAAGTCCAGGGTCCATATTCTGCTGTTCTCCTTTCTTCCTTGTGTCAGGATCCTGAACTCAACCATCTCATGGTCACTGCCTCCCAGGTTCCCATCCACTTTTGCTTCCCCTACTAATTCTTCCCAGTTTGTGAGCAGCAGATCAAGAAGATCTCTGCCCCAGTTGGTTCCTCCAGCACTTGCACCAGGAAATTGTCCCCTACACTTTCCAAAACTTCCTGGATTATCTGTGCACCGCTGTATTGCTCTCCCAGCAGATATCAGGGTGATTGAAGTCTCCCATGAGAACCAGGGCCTGTGATCTAGTAACTTCTGTTAGATGCTGGAAGAAAGCCTCGTCCACCTCATCCCCCTGGTCTGGTGGTCTATAGCAGACTCCCACCACGACATCACCCTTGTTGCTCACACTTCTAAACTTAACCCAGAGACTCTCTGTTTTTTCTGCAGTTTCATACCGGAGCTCTGAGCAGTCATACTGCTCTTTTACATACCTTTTCTGCCCTTCCTGTCTTTCCTGAACAGTTTATATCCATCCATGAGACTACTCCAGTCATGTGAGTTATCCCATCAAGTCTCTGTTATTCCAATCACATCATAGTTCCTTGACTGTGCCAGGACCTCCAGTTCTCCCTGCTTGTTTCCCAGGCTTCTTGCATTTGTGTATAGGCACTTAAGATAACTTGCTATCGTCCCACTTTCTCAGTATGAGACAGGAGTCCTCCCCTCTTGCGCTCTCCTGCTCGTGCTTCCTCCCAGCATCCCTCTTCCCCACTTACCTCAGGGCTTTGGTCTCCTTCCCCCGGTGAACCTAGTCCTGCTGCTCTACCATGTATATGCTCTCCTTCATAGAGAACTGCACTGGAAGGCTCAGAGGGAGGATGATCTTGGAGTGGGACTCCAGATACTGGGGTTCAGCTCTCAGGTCTGCTACACAGACTTTCACTGTGACCTTGGTCAAGTCACTTAATCCCTCTGAGTCCTCTATTTAGAGCCATTGTTAGATGCAATTCATCCAATGAAGGCAATCTGGACCACAGATTAATTTTCTATATCCACAGACAGATGTTTTGGTCAGATTCTCAGCTGCTTTTTAGGATAGATTTGCACCACTCCACTGGCACAAATCTGCCATAAAGCTGCCTTGTCCAGACCCCATGGGGATCTCCTCAGGGTAACAGAGATGGAAGCATCCCCTCTCAGTGCCTGATATGCGGTCACAGGCAGGTGGAAGAGGGCATGGACTCAACTTTGTTGCACTCTTAGTAAACCCTAACAGCTGCAATTGCCCCTTGGGACATTTGGCACCCCATGTGCATTGGAGAAACCATGGGACTGCTCTAACTCTGTTGTGGATCCACCATTTTTGCTTTATGTTTCTTCAAAGCAGTGAGGAGGGCACAATGGTTGAAAAGAAGCCACAACTCTTAACTGCCCAAGTAGGCAACTCTGACAGGAGTCTGTTCATGCTTCTGGAAACATCTAGTTCATACCAGGCATGTGAAGAGGTTTACTACTACTGTTAACAGTGTCACTCCCATACTAACATATCATCTCATTTACACAGACTCTAGTATCTTGATACTCCAGATTTTCTTACAAAGATGTAAGCCTGAGCTGGCATTTAACTCATTTGCTCTGTTCGTTTCACAGTTCAAAGGTGCCAATTAAAAAGACAGCAGGAGATTAAGATGACACTGCCTGTTAGCTTGGTTCATAGGGTGAATTTGTTATTAATTATTAAAGCTTCTCAAATGACTGCTGGAAATTGTTCCCTAAAAAAATGCCAGAAGCTTCAAGAAATTAACAATAAATAAGCCATAGAAAACTGTTCTGCCAACAAAACTGGTATTGTAATTTTATTGGAGATATAGATTTTGTGCCAACATTCTCAGATTGATCAAACTGGGATTAAAAATATGAATTTGTCTCAAATAACCATATCATAGAACACTGAGATGAAAAAAAAAGAACTATTAGCATGTCTAGTTCATTTTTCTGCCCAGCACATGATATCTCCCTAAAGTATATTTTCCAATGCTTTGTCCAGACTAGTTTTAAATGATTGAAGAATCTGAATAGCTGTCCACCATTATCCTTGGGTCATTATACCTCAACCTAATAGCCTGCACATTTAGGACATTTTATCCTGTTATGTTTATCTTGTTTTCATCTTTTATAATTTCATTTTATAATTCCTAGTATAACTGACTGGGTAGCTGAAAACAGTATAAGCTGTAATTTTGGTCACAGTTATATAATGACTTGAATAAAATGTATTGCTTTTCAAACACTGGAATTCAGAATAACAAATATGTAATGAACTGCCAAATGTGGCATGCCCCCTTTTAGTGGCTGGTCTACAGAAAGGATAAAAACCTATTCCTGTCACCAGCTAACATAGCAACTTCTTAATCCCAAAGAGAAGAAATAAATGTTCAGAAGTGTCTAAGTGACTAAGGAACTTAAGTCCCATTTTCAAAAGGGCTTAAGATTTTCAAAGGTATTGATTTCAATTTGGTACCTAACCTGTCATAAACATACAACTAAGGGTAGCATAAAATCCCTCTTTATCCTGTAAGGGGTTAATTCCTCTTTTACCTGTAAAGGGTTAAGAAGCTCAGGTAACCTAGCTAACACCTGACCAAAAGGACCAATGAGGGGACAAGAAATTTTCAAATTGGGGGTGTATATGTGTGTGTGGAGGGGGGGACAGGCTTTGTCTGTCTGTTTTGTGGGATTTTGCTGGACACAGATCAAGAAAGCAAGCAATCCAGCTCCTATAAAGTTAGTAAGTATTTAGCAAGGAAACGTGTTAGTTTACTTTTATTTTGGCTTGTGTTTTCCTTTGTGTAAGAGGGAGGTTTATGCCTGGTTTTGCCTAGAGGGGAGATCCTCTGTGTTCCTGAGTCTTTTGTTATTCTGTAAAGTACTTACCATCCTGATTTTACAGAGGTAATTCTTTTACCTTTTCTTTAATAAAATTCTTCTTTTAAAAACCTGATTGATTCTTCATTGTCTTAAGATCCAAGGGTTTGGGTCTGTGTTCACCTGTACCAATTGGTGAGAATATTATTCTCAAGCCTGCCCAGGAAAAGGGCTTGGGGGGATATTTGGGGAAAGTAGGGCTCCAAGTGGCCCTCCCTAAATGTTTGCTTAACTCACTTGGTGGTGGCAGTGTTACTTAATCCAAGGTATAAGAGAGAAATTGTGCCTTGGGGAGTTTTTAACCTAAGTTGGTAAAAATAAGCTTAGCGGGTCTTTCATGCGGGTCCCCACATCTGTACCCTAGAGTTCAGAGTGGGGAAGGAACCCTGACATAACCCATTTAGACACTTTTGGAAATCCCACAAAATGCTATCTGGATCTTTAGGTGTTAAATACTTCTGAAAATCTGGCTTTAAGTCACTTAGCAGCTATGTCTCACTGTCTTTTACTGGGACTTAGACTCCTAAATAGCTACTTACTTTTCAAAATGGGACTTAGAAGCCTAAGTCACTCAGGCCCAAGATCCTCAAAGTATCTAGGTGCCTAACTACCATGGAAATTGAAATTGGTGGGAATCAGGCACCTAAATAATTTTGAGGACCTGGGCCTTTGTGGCTTTTGCAAATCCATATGTAATGAACTACCCATCATGGATCAGCAGCAGGAATTGAATTTGGAACGTCCAGGTACAAAGGGCAAGCTTCAGGGTAAAGTTTTCAAAAGTGCCTAAGGCCCAGAGGTTCAGCGGTGTTTTCACTTATCTTTAGTAGAGAGATCAATGGATATTTTGTATCATGCGTTAGTAAGAAATATCTGTGCTTCTTAAGCTCTCATACAGATTTGCAATATGTCCAAGCTATCTGACACATTCCAGATTATGCATTACAGAAAAAGAGCTTTTAGCAAACTAGCTGGGAGAAATCTGATCTATCAGACTAAAACTGACAGTCAAATTCTATTTTAAAAACACATGTTTTAAGCCTACTGCACAAGAATGCCATTAAAAAAACACCACCACTGCTGGGGCCTGAGAAGGAAGTGAAAATAAGAATATACAAGGTGCCTGGAGTTTCTTCTGAAGTCAGTACTGTAGTTCCCCATACATCTCAAGACACCACAACTCTCCACACCTCCCAGAGTTGCAGACAGTACTGTGCCTTCTGTACTGAATGGAGGATTTGCTCAGCCATAGAGAGAAACAAATTTTTCCCCTCAGGATTTTGCTTTCTAACTTTTCTTGAAAAGAAAAAAGTAAAAAATGTTTATCTGCCTGCAGGGATTACATTAATTTGAATCCAAAATTAAGAGATCTTAAAAATACAAGCATCACAGAGCAGTTTCCTTTTGCAGCTTAATGCTGCTTTTTGGCGGGAGGGAGGCTATTCCCTTCTCTCTTTATTAACTGTCTAACTGTAATATTACTACCTTGGTATTTTTTCCTTTTTTTTTCAGATTTTGTTCTTTACTTTCTCTCAGTTCTGTGCTGACTTGCCTGTAGTTGGCAATTTTGTGGATTTATGTGATGCTTCTGAGTTACATTTTAATCATTCAAGTAACCTGACTCAGGCAACAAAGTTAAAAGATATTAGAGGAGCAACTAAAATGTAGTGATTGGAAAAGATCCTTTGTATCCAATAGAACTGAACAGCTGTTTTCAGCAGTGGTCTTCAAGGTCAGTATCATTTTGATCTTACTAGTTTGCAAGAGAAGTATATTTCATAAGCCTATATGGTACCATGACATTTCTCTGGGATTCTTTACAAATAATTCAAGTTTCTGTATTAATGTTTCTATCTAGCTTTCTTTTATTGCTTTCTTTTGTTTCCTCTTCTTGAAACCCAGGATTTAAACATGGGGTATTCTCTTTCCCTATGTGTTTTTCCTCTTATAGGGCCAAAGCCGAGGCCTGCAGAAGGGCCACAAAAGGACTCAAAGGCAACAGAACTAGGGCAATTCTGCTGCACAGGGGTCAAAACTATGGAGAGGCCCGGTACGGGGATCCATTACATTGCAAGCCTTAAAAGCATATACTGAGTTAGATCTCTTCATGCCACAGGGTAGTGGCAGGCATCTGGGGAAGGCCGGTTTCATGGATCTATTGGTCAAAACCTCCCAGAAAATGATCAGTGGGGGAGCACATATGGTATTACTGCTCTCAGGCTACATTAGCAGATAAGAAGCATTTCCACTGCAGCTACAGAGAAGAAGAAATCCCTAGTCTGTACAGAGGACCAGGACATGTACAGAGCTCAGGATTTGTCCATATATATTACAGAAATACATTAATCTTCAGAAGAGGAATGACTTCCTTTCTAATTAAAAAGCAACAGAGGGTCCTGTGGCACCTTTAAGACTAACAGAAGTATTGGGAGCATAAACTTTCGTGGGTAAGAACCTCACTTCTTCCGATGCAAGTAATGGAAATCTCCAGAGGCAGGTATAAATCAGTATGGAGATAACGAGGTTAGTTCAATCAGGGAGGGTGAGGTGCTCTGCTAGCAGTTGAGGTCTGAACACCAAGGGAGGAGAAACTGCTTCTGTAGTTGGCTAGCCATTCACAGTCTTTGTTTAATCCTGATCTGATGGTGTCAAATTTGCAAATGAACTGGAGCTCAGCAGTTTCTCTTTGAAGTCTGGTCCTGAAGTTTCCTTTCTAATTCTCCTTCAATTTTTGCCAAGCTACAATCTCTCTAAAAAAAATCCAAATGCCCTCTGTTTTTACAGTCATTGCAAGGTCACAACAGGGTAGATGGAAAATAAATTCAGCTCACTTCTCTCAAGGGCTATAAAGACTAGCACCTTTCCTACCCCTGTTATATGTGAAGCAACTGCAAAGTGCAGAAACAGTATTGATTCAAAGCCTGGTGAGTCACCTCTGATTACTCTAGGTGTCATAAACAGGCCAGTCCTATAGGTAGGTAACTGCAGGTTCCACATTACTAAGTAAATAGTTTGTCTCTCTTTCCCTCTGGTGGCAGTCAGATGTGCCTAATGCAAAGTGCCAAGAGACCCACTATGCCCTAATGTGACATTTCTGCAAGACTGTTTGATGACCCCAACAAGGATAAAACAAAGGAGTGGAGTGGAATCCTGGCTGCATCTGGTACTCAGCTAAATGTGACAGCAAAATTCTCTCATCAATGTTCAGTATGACTTATGTCTTCTTTATCTTGCACTCAGTGCTTGAAATGGGTGGGAGTACATGGGCATGCCATGCCCAACATTCTCATCACTGCTAATTGGAAATGCTAATTCAAAGCTTCTAAAGTGGGGAGTGAAAATGTAGGTTGTAGGGGTCAGACCATCACATTTTCTCGCAGTTCAAGAACTGCCTGCCATTTGAAGCAATGACTTGGCACTAAAGGCTAATTCTTGTAGTCCTTGTGCAACCAAATCTCCCACTGACTTAAATGCAAGTTTTGGGTGAAGATGGAATATCAGATCAGGCCTTGTGGCTACTTAAGTCAGTTTCTGCACTGTATTGCCTGCAAGAGAGGAAACTGAAGTATCCATTACAATGCATTTGCTCTGCTGCCTGGAGAGACATGATTTATATAACCTCTGTTTACTTGGAAGGTCATACAGATGATCTACATTTTAACATGTTAATCACTTCCACTATTTTTTATATATGTGAGCAGAGCTGCATGGAGAAATATGTGGGCACACATACTTGTCCCTGATTTACCTTATTTAAGGGGCATTGACATTTTATGAAGGTATCAGAGCTGAGCACATGCCCTTTCACCCCATGCATAATAGATGGGGTGGATAATAGATTTCTTCGTGGACCAGTACATCACAGTTACTCATTTCTCCTTTTGTTTCCTCCAAGGCTTTACATCTTACTCCAAAACCATTTCCTATTTTATCTTTCTGATGCAGACACTGGGCTTATTAATGGTGAGGACTCCTCCATACTAGTTTAAGATTGCCAAAATGATCTCAGTTATGGATGTGAGGCAAGACAGGCACATCTTGTTTTAAGAGACACATTTGCTTGGCATGTGTTTGTGGAAGAAAACACTTTAAAAAAATCAAATAATTTTCAGTCTTTCCCGAACCTCTTAAATTCCTCTCCTATGTCCCTCTGTGCCTCTCCCAGTTGTCAGCATGCCATCCATATAGCAGAACCATTGCCGCCTGAAGCACTAGACCCATTGCATTCTGTGGCACTACAGGTGCTTTGGTTACACATGGTGACCCTTCTGACCTCAACAGCCCCTTGCTTCTGTTCAGAACAAAGAACTTTTTTGAATCTGGCTGTAATATCCCCAGTGGATATGGTGGTGCCAGGTCAAATTCTAAAAATTTCACTCCTCCCATCAGTTTCTAGCAGATCAGTCAGGAAGTATTAGGGATACTGATTTACCTCAAACTAAGGATTCATGGAGACTTTAGAGTGATCACAAAGAGAAGGTTATTCACCCTGTGTAGTAAATGAGGTCCTTCAAGATGGTTGCTACTGTGCTTGCTCCACTTAGGATGAATCTGCATCCCTGCACTTGTAATTGGAGATTTTTAGTAACAATGCCTTGTTGGGTCGCACATGCATTGTCCCCTGTCTCGTGCCACCTCAGGGAGTATTGTTGTGTGACCAACCCTCCTTTGGTTCCTTCTCTACCGCAAAGTCTATGGTGTGAAAAAAAACTCCAAAATAGAGTGGTAGAGGGAGGGTAATGGAGCACCCATAGCAACAACCATCTCAAAGAACCTCAGTTACTGCACAGGGTGAGTAACCTCTTCTTCTTCAAGGAGTGTCCCTGTGGATGCTCCACTTTAGGTGACTGTAGAGCAGTGCCCTTCAGGGGAAGGGAGAGGTTTGGAGTTGCAGTCATGGCATATGATAAAACCACAAGTCTCAGTAGAGTGTCTGATGATGAGTGCTGCTGTATGGGATAGTGCTGTGTGAACATATGGGCTCATGCCCAAATTGCTGGTTTGCAGATGTCCATAAAAGCCACATTGTTGAGAAAGGCAGTCAATGTAGAGAGTGCTCTGGTGGGCTGGCTTGCATTATAGCAATTAGGTTAACTAGAGTAGTAATTCTGTGCTGGAGCAGAGAGGCTGTAGCTTCTAGAGAGTTGAGGTAGCTCCCAATGAACTCCAGTATCTGCACAGGTGTGAATGTTGATTTTTTTGTTCATTTATTTGTAGACCTAGCTGTGTGAAGAGAGCTACTGTCTTTTGGGTAGCTTCTAGTGCCTCTTCTCGAGTCGAGGAGTAAGCAATTATCCAGATAGGGGAATATTATGACCCCTTTTCTGTGGAGGTGAGCCACCACCATCGCAAGGACTTTTGAGAATACCCTGTGACGGGTTGGATCACAGAACCCCCCCCGGGAGCTGCCACCCGATGTGCAAAGACTACCCCTGCTCCTGTTTTCCCTACCAGCTCAGGACTCCAGCACCCTGTCTTGCTGAGCCAGCCACTCCCATCTGGTTCCAACACAGACCCAGGGTCTGAATCACTTGTCCCAAAGCTGCAAGTTTACCTGAAAACAGCTCACAGTAGTGTGCTTGTCTTTAGCACTCAGATGCCCAACTCCCAATGGGGTCTAAACCCAAACAAATCTGTTTTACCCTTATGCAGGGCAAACTCATAAATGGTTCGCCCTCTATAATACTGATAGAGAGATATGCACAGTTGTTTGCTCCCCCAGGTATTAATACATACTCTGAGTAAATTACTAAATAAAAAGTGATTTTATTAAATACAGACAGTAGGATTTAAGTGGTTCCAAGTAGTAACAGACAGAACAAAGTAAGTCACCAAGCAAAATAAAATAAAATGTGCAAATCTATGCCTAATCAAACTGAATACAGATAATCTCACCCTCAGAGATGCTTCAGTAAGCTTTTTCTCAGACTGGACACCTTCCAGGCCTGGGCACAATTCTTTCCCCTGGTACAGCTCTTGTTCCAGCTCAGGTGATAGCTAGGGGATTCTTCATGATGGCTCCTCTCTCTTCTTTGTTCTCTTCCACCCCTTTATATATCTTTTGCATAAGGCGGGAACCCTTTGTCCCTCTGGGTTTCCACCCCCCATCACTGGAAAAGCACCAGGTTAAAGACTGATTCCAGTTCAGGTGACATGATCACGTCACTGCAAGACTTTTTTACTCACTTGCCAGCACACACATATACAGGAAGACTCACAGATAAATACAGCCATCTGCAGACAATGGGAGTCATCAAGATTCCAAACCATCCTTAATGGCCCACACTTTACATAATTACAATAGGCCCTCAGAGTTATGTTTTATATTTCTAGTTTTAGATACAAGAGTGGTACATTTCTACAAATAGGATGATCACACTCAGTAGATTATGAGCTTTGTAATGATACCTTACAAGAGACCTTTTGCATGAAGCATATCCCAGTTACATTATATTCACTTATATTTTTATAAAACCATATAGACTGCACAACGTCACAACCCGTGGAACTGTACATAAGCCAAAAGAGAGTACTTTGTACTAAGTGATCTGTTCCCAGAACAAATCTGAGAAACCTCCCATGTGAGGGATATATCGTTATGTTGAAATAAGCATCCTGGAGTTCGAGGGCCGAGAACCAGTCTCCTCATTCTAGTGCTGGAATTATCATTGCTAGCATGACCATCCTGAATTGCTGAATCTTCACAAATTTGTTGAGTCTTCTTAAATTGAGAATGAGCCTCCATCCTCCATGTTTTTCTGGGTTAGAAAATAATGGGAGTAGAAACCCTTCCCTCTGTGTTGTGTTGGTACTGGTTCTACTACGCCTAGGCATATGAGATTGTTTACTTCCTGTCACAGTAGGTGTTCATGAGAAGGGTCCCTGAAGAGGGATGGGGAGGGACGGTGGGTCGTGGGCATGGAGGTAAATTGGATGGAATAGCCAGTCTCGATGATTTCTAATACCCATTTGTCCAGTGTGATGTTTCAATATGCTGGGTGGAAAGAAGTCAGAATGGTCTCCGAATGGATGGATGGTGTCAGATGGGTCCAGCAATAGAAAAAAGTGGGAGGTGTCTCTGGTCCTCGACCAAACCGTCAAACTGTTGTTTAGATTGTTGAGATGTTGAGGGCTGAGAAGAGAGTGGTTTCTGTCTTGCAGCTCTCTGCCTCCACCTTTGTGGGTCATATTGTCTATGAGATTGGGTGTAGGGCATGTATCTAGACCTTTCCATAGCGTAATACTTCCCATTTTTTCTTTTGTGTAGTCATATATATGTCTAAGGATCTCAGAGTTGTCCTGGAGTCCTTCAGTGTGTGAAGGGACTCATGCATTTTGTGTGTGAACAGCTTGGGGCCTTCGAACAGGAGATCCTCGACAGCTGATTGTAAGTCTTTGAGAAAACCCAATAGGTGGAGCCAGGAAGCTCATCGCATTACTCTGGCCATGGTGACGAAGCGTTCATGTCCGCGACTCCGTGTCTGCAGAGTTCAATGAAGCTTGTAAAGCTGTGCAAGCTAGAAGTTTATCCTCAGATATGAAAACTTTAAATTGTTCCTTTTTGTCCTCAGGTATGTGTTTAATAAAGTCAGACATTTTCAAGTAATTGGAGTGATTGTATTTGTCTATTAATACTTCACAGTTTTGATCCTGAACCGTAGGGTCACTGAAGAGTAAGCTTGATGACCAAAAATGTCCAATCTCTTCCAGTCCCTGTCATATGGGGTGGATCTGGAATGGAGTGGTCTGCCCCACTCGTTCACGGCCACTACCACCAGAGAGTTTGGCGTAGGGTGTGAAAATAGAAATTCCATCCCATTGGAAGTAGCATAGTATTTTTTATCTGCTCTTTTGCTTGTGGGTGGAATTGTTGCTGGGGTCTGCCAGATGGTCTTGGCGGGTCCATGAGAGCCTTGTTTATTAGGAGGGTAATTCTGGAAGAGTTTGAAGTCTGGAGGCTGTCCAAAACTTACGTTGGGACTCCTCAACTTCTTCCATTGGTATCTCCAGTGAATCTGTGATCTTCTTGAACAGTTCTTGGAACTGTTTAAAGTCATCCCCCATTGTGGGTGGTGGGGGCATGATAGCTTCATGTGGAGAGGAGGATTAAAAACTGGCAACTGGGGTGACTTCCTTATCCAAAGTCTCCTTCGTTTTCTTGACTGTCTCTTCCAGAGATTTAGAGGGTCCAGGTACAGAGGGTCATCGAGAATGCCTCAACCTCTCCCTGTGTGGATTGGGAGGCTTAGGATAGTGTTGGCAGTATGATGTCTATAGGTACCAGTAAGGCGACTGTGGTGGTCATGGTGTTGATGGTGGCATCAATGGGTGTCTGTGCCATCCTTGAATTTCAGGTCTGGGGTGGTGTTCATGTTGCTCTAGTGGACTTTTTCTGGTAGCTGTGCTGATAGGTGAGGAGTGATGGGAGGAGTAGCTCTCCCCTTCATCATCATCATCATCCTCCTCCTCGTCACTGGATAAAGGAGGAGTTGATCTGGGTGGTGTGGTAAGTTGACATGGTACCAAGCATACAGGAGTAAGGTCGGTACCAAGGAGTGGAGATTCCGGTGCCGAGGAGACTAAATCGTCTTTATGTCAGAGAAATTGTTGTGGTACTGAGCATCAGTACCAAGGAGGGTGTTGTCAGTGGTACCAGTGCCGTTACCATGGTTGTTGGTGTCAAGGGTTGTGTGCGATGTGCTGTGGAGGCAGAAGGTGGCACCATAGACTGTACCGCTGCTGAGTTGCATACTAGGTTTCCCTTTTGTACCTTTTTCCAAGCCAGCCCACTTAGGGTCTTTGGCTTGCATGGTACCCACAGTACCAGTTGGTTCCACTATTTCAGAGGTGGATGGTCTCGGTGTGGATGGTACCGAGGGCGTCTGATGGGGTGGAGAATGTCTCTTTTTGGTGGTTTCTTGAGAAGGGGAAGTCAGAACCTGTTTCTTTGTGATTCATAGATTCATAGATTCTAGGACTGGAAGGGACCTCGAGAGGTCATCGAGTCCAGTCCCCTGCCCGCATGGCAGGACCAAATACCATCTAGACCATCCCTGATAGACATTTATCTAACCTACTCTTAAATATCTCCAGAGATGGAGATTCCACAACCTCCCTAGGCAATTTATTCCAGTGTTTAACCACCCTGACAGTTAGGAACTTTTTCCTAATGTCCAACCTAGACCTCCCTTGCTGCAGTTTAAACCCATTGCTTCTGGTTCTATCCTTAGAGGCTAAGGTGAACAAGTTTTCTCCCTCCTCCTTATGACACCCTTTTAAATACCTGAAAACTGCTATCATGTCCCCTCTCAGTCTTCTCTTTTCCAAACTAAACAAACCCAATTCTTTCAGCCTTCCTTCATAGGTCATGTTCTCAAGACCTTTAATCATTCTTGTTGCTCTTCTCTGGACCCTTTCCAATTTCTCCACATCTTTTTTAAAATGCGGTGCCCAGAACTGGACACAATACTCCAGCTGAGGCCTAACCACAGCAGAGTAGAGCGGAAGAATGACTTCTCGTGTCTTGCTCACAACACACCTGTTAATACATCCCAGAATCATGTTTGCTTTTTTTGCAACAGCATTACACTGTTGACTCATATTTAGCTTGTGGTCCACTATAACCCCTAGATCCCTTTCTGCCGTACTCCTTCCTAGACAGTCTCTTCCTATTCTGTATGTGTGAAACTGATTTTTCCTTCCTAAGTGGAGCACTTTGCATTTGTCTTTGTTAAACTTCAGCCTGTTTACCTCAGACCATTTCTCCAATTTGTCCAGATCATTTTGAATTATGACCCTGTCCTCCAAAGCAGTTGCAATCCCTCCCAGTTTGGTATCATCCGCAAACTTAATAAGCGTACTTTCTATGCCAATATCTAAGTCGTTGATGAAGATATTGAACAGCGCCGGTCCCAAAACAGACCCCTGCGGTACCCCACTCGTTATGCCTTTCCAGCAGGATTGGGAACCATTAATAACAACTCTCTGAGTATGGTTATCCAGCCAGTTATGCACCCACCTTATAGTAGCCCCATCTAAATTGTATTTGCCTAGTTTATCGATAAGAATATCATGCGAGACCGTATCAAATGCCTTACTAAAGTCTAGGTATACCACATCCACAGCTTCACCCTTATCCACAAGGCTCGTTATCCTATCAATGAAAGCTATCAGATTGGTTTGACATGATTTGTTCTTCACAAATCCATGCTGGCTGTTCCCTATCACCTTACCACCTTCCAAGTGTTTGCAGATGATTTCCTTAATTACTTGCTCCATTATCTTCCCTGGCACAGAAGTTAAACTAACTGGTCTGTAGTTTCCTGGGTTGTTTTTATTTCCCTTTTTATAGATGGGCACTATATTTGCCTTTTTCCAGTCTTCTGGAATCTCTCCCGTCTCCCATGATTTTCCAAAGATAATAGCTAGAAGCTCAGATACATCCTCTATTAGCTCCTTGAGTATTCTAGGATGCATTTCATCAGGCCCTGGTGACTTGCAGGCATCTAACTTTTCTAAGTGATTTTTAACTTGTTCTTTTTTTATTTTATCTGCTAAACCTACCCCCTTCCCATTAGCATTCACTATGTTAGGCATTCCTTCAGACTTCTCGGTGAAGACCGAAACAAAGAAGTCATTAAGCATCTCCGCCATTTCCAAGTTTCCTGTTACTGTTTCTCCCTCTTCACTAAGCAGTGGGCCTACCCTGTCTTTGGTCTTCCTCTTGCTTCTAATGTATTGATAAAAAGTCTTCTTGTTTCCCTTTATTCCCGTAGCTAGTTTGAGCTCATTTTGTGCCTTTGCCTTTCTAATCTTGCCCCTGCATTCCTGTGTTGTTTGCCTATATTCATCCTTTGTAATCTGTCCCAGTTTCCATTTTTTATATGACTCCTTTTTATTTTTTAGATCATGCAAGATCTCATGGTTAAGCCAAGGTGATCTTTTGCCACATTTTCTATCTTTCCTAACCAGCGGAATAGGTTGCTTTTGGGCCCTTAAGAGTGTCCCTTTGAAAAACTACCAACTCTCCTCTGTTGTTTTTCCCCTCAGTCTTAATTCCCATGGGACCTTACCTATCAGCTCTCTGAGCTTACCAAAATCTGCCTTCCTGAAATCCATTGTCTCTATTTTGCTGTTCATAGAATCATAGAATATCAGAGTTGGAAGGGACCTCAAGAGGTCATCTAGTCCAACCCCCTGCTCAAAGCAGGACCAATTCCCAGCTAAATCATCCCAGCCAGGGCTTTGTCAAGCCGGGCCTTAAAAACCTCCAAGGAAGGAGACTCCACCACCTCCCTAGGTAACGCATTCCAGTGTTTCACCACCCTCCTAGTGAAATAGTTTTTCCTGATATCCAACCTGGACCTCCCCCACTGCAACTTGAGACCATTGCTCCTTGTTCTGTCATCTGCCACCACTGAGAACAGCCGAGCTCCATCCTCTTTGGAACCCCCCTTCAGGTAGTTGAAGGCTGCTATCAAATCCCCCCTCATTCTTCTCTTCTGGAGACTAAACAATCCCAGTTCTCTCAGCCTCTCCTCATAAGTCATGTGCTCCAGACCCCTAATCATTTTTGTTGCCCTCCGCTGGACTCTTTCCAATTTTTCCACATCCTTCTTGTAGTGTGGGGACCAAAACTGGACACAGTATTCCAGATGAGGCTTCACCAATGTCGAATAAAGGGGAACGATCACGTTCCTCGATCTGCTGGCAATGCCCCTACTTATACAGCCCAAAATGCCGTTAGCCTTCTTGGCAACAAGAGCACACTGTTGACTCATATCCAGCTTCTCGTCCACTGTGACCCCTAGGTCCTTTTCAGCAGAACTGCTACCTAGCCATTCGGTCCCTAGTCTGTAGCAGTGCATGGGATTCTTCCGTCCTAAGTGCAGGACTCTGCACTTGTCCTTGTTGAACCTCATCAGGTTTTTTTCTGCCCAATCCTCTAATTTGTCTAGGTCCCTCTGTATCCGATCCCTACCCTCTAGTGTATCTACCACGCCTCCTAGTTTAGTGTCATCTGCAAACTTGCTGAGAGTGCAGTCCACACCAACCTCCAGATCATTAATAAAGATATTAAACAAAACCGGCCCCAGGACCGACCCTTGGGGCACTCCACTTGAAACCGGCTGCCAACTAGACATGGAGCCATTGATCACTACCCGTTGAGCACCGACGATCTAGCCAGCTTTCTATCCACCTTACAGTCCATTCATCCAGCCCATACTTCTTTAACTTGGTGGCAAGAATACTGTGGGAGACAGTATCAAAAGCTTTGCTAAAGTCAAGAAATAACACATCCACTGCTTTCCCCTCATCCACAGAGCCAGTTATCTCATCATAGAAGGCAATTAGGTTAGTCAGGCACGACTTCCCCTTCGTGAATCCATGCTGACTGTTCCTGATCACTTTCCTCTCCTCTAAATGTTTCATAATTGATTCCTTGAGGACCTGCTCCATGATTTTTCCAGGGACTGAGGTGAGGCTGACTGGCCTGTAGTTCCCCGGATCCTCCTTCTTCCCTTTTTTAAAGATGGGCACTACATTAGCCTTTTTCCAGTCATCTGGGACCTCCCCCGATCGCCATGAGTTTTCAAAAATAATGGCTAATGGCTCTGCAATCTCACCCGCCAACTCCTTTAGCACCCTCGGATGCAGCGCATCCGGCCCCATGGACTTGTGCGCATCCAGTTTTTCTAAATAGTCCCGAACCACTTCTTTCTCCACAGAGGGTTGGCCACCTTCTCCCCATGCTGTACTGCCCAGTGCAGCAATCTGGGAGCTGACCTTGTGCGTGAAGACAGAGGCAAAAAAATCATTGAGTACATTAGCTTTTTCCACATCCTCGGTCACTAGGTTGCCTCCCTCATTCAGTAAGGGGCCCACACTTTCCTTGATTTTCTTCTTGTTGCTAACATACCTGAAGAAACCCTTCTTGTTACTCTTAACATCTCTTGCTAACTGCAACTCCAAGTGTGATTTGGCCTTCCTGATTTCACTCCTGCACGCCTGAGCAATATTTTTATACTCCTCCCTGGTCATTTGTCCAATCTTCCACTCCTTATAAGCCTCTTTTTTGCGTTTAAGATCAGCAAGGATTACACTGTTTAGCCAAGCTGGTCGCCTGCCATATTTACTATTCTTTCTACACATCGGGATGGTTTGTTCCTGCAACCTCCATAAGGATTCTTTAAAATACAGCCAGCTCTCCTGGACCCCTTTGCCCTTCATGTTATTCTCCCAGGGGATCCTGCCCATCTGTTCCCTGAGGGAGTCAAAGTCTGCTTTTCTGAAGTCCAGGGTCCATATTCTGCTGCTCTCCTTTCTTCCTTGTGTCAGGATCCTGAACTCGACCATCTCATGGTCACTGCCTCCCAGGTTCCCATCCACTTTTGCTTCCCCTACTAATTCTTCCCTGTTTGTGAGCAGCAGGTCAAGAAAAGCTTTGCCCCTAGTTGGTTCCTCCAGCACTTGCACCAGGAAATTGTCCCCTACACTTTCCAAAAATTTCCTGGATTGCCTGTGCACCGCTGTATTGCTCTCCCAGCAGATATCAGGGTGATTAAAGTTCTCCCTTCTACCCTTCCTTAGAATTGCAAACTCTATGATTTCATGATCACTTTCACCCAGGCTGCCTTCTACTCAAATTCTCAACGAGTTCCTCCCTATTTGTTAAAATCAAGTCTAGAACAGCTTCCCCCCTAGTAGCTTTTTCAACCTTCTGAAATAAAAAGTTGTCTCCAATGCAGTCCAGGAATTTGTTGGATAGTCTGTGCCCCGCTGTGTTATTTTCCCAACATATATCCGGATAGTTGAAGTCCCCCATCACCACCAAATCTTGGGCTTTGGATGATTTTGTTAGTTGCTTAAAAAAAGCCTCATCCACCTCTTCCACCTAGTTATGTGGCCTGTAGTAGACTCCTAGCATGACATTTCCCTTGTTTTTTACCCCTTTTAGCCTAACCCAGAGACTCTCAACACTTCCGTCTCCTATGTCCATCTCTACCTCAGTCCAAGTGTGTACATTTTTAATATATAAGGCAACACCTCCTCCCTTTTTCCCCTGTCTATCCTTCCTGAGCAAGCTGTACCCATCCACACCAACATTCCAATCATGTGTATTATCCCACCAAGTTTCAGTGATGCCAACAATGTCATAGTTGTATTTATTTATTAGCACTTCCAGTTCTTCCTGCTTATTGCCCATACTTCTCGCATTTGTATATAGGCATCTAAGATACTGGTTTGATCTTTCCTCCCAGTTTTGTCCTGACCCTCCTTTCTCTCTGACAATATAGCCCACACTCCCTCTCATTTCCGACCCATCTCCCCGGTCTCCATGTTCCCCACTTACCTGTGGGCTTTGCTCACCTGTCCCCGTTGAACCTAGTTTAAAGCCCTCCTCACTAGGTTAGCCAGTCTGTGTCCAAATAGGGTCTTTCCTCTCCTCGAAAGGTGAACGCCATCTCTGCCTAGCAGTCCTTCCTCGAATAGCATCCCGTGGTCTAGGAAGCCAAAGCCCTCCTGGCGACACCATCTTCGCAGCCAGGCATTCACCTCCATGATGCATCTGTCTCTGCCCGGGCCCCTTCCTTTGACAGGAAGAATTGAAGAGAATACCACCTGCGCTCCAAACTCCTTCACCCGTACTCCCAGAGCCCTGTAGTCACTCTTGATCCGCTCAGTGTCACACCGCGCAGTATCATTTGTGCCCACATGGATGAGTAGCATAGGGTAGTAGTCAGAGGGCTGGATAATCCTCGACAATGTCTCCGTAACGTCTCGGATACGGGCTCCCGGCAGGCAGCATACCTCCCGAGATGAAATGTCAGGGCGACAGATGGGCGCCTCCGTCCCCCTCAGCAGAGAGTCTCCGACCACCACTACCCTACGTTTCCTATTCGCAGTGGTGGCAGCAGACCTCCCAGCCTTAGGGGTACGAGGCTTCTCCTCCTTTACTGTAGGGAGTGATTCCTTCTTTCCTGTATCAAGAAGAGCATAACGGTTACCTATTACCACGGCAGGAGGGTTCGGAGCAGGGGTGGAGCGCTGCCTGCTGCCAGAAGTAACCAGCTGCCAGTGTCCACCCTGAGCCATCTCCTCCTCCACCAGTGGTGCATCAGCAGTCCTGTGTACTGGGACAGCTACCTCAGCTGTCTCCACATGGACACTGTCGAGGAATTGCTCATGGATTCGGATGCTCCTCAACCTAGCCACCTCCTCCTGTAGCTCTCCCACCTGCTGCCTGAGAGATTCCACCAGCAGGCACCTCTCACATTGGATGGTCCCCCCAGCCTGGATATCAGTAAGTGGAAATTGCAAGTTACAGTCTCTGCAAAACCATACCAGGATCTGGGTAGAAGCATCCATGCTCAGGTGCTCTGTCTGGCTACAGGCACAGGTGGAGGAGACAGAAGCAGTGCTGGCACAGGTGTTGCGGGTCTTCCTAACCATCGTAAGCCTCCCTCTGTCAAACTCCCGTCTGCAGCCCCCTGTCCGCTGAAAGGGTTGTTTAAGCAAGAAGTTTTGAATGTAGTTGGTTTATAGGTATTAAGGGGAATAAAGAGAAAACAGATAGAACTCTCTGGAGGATCTCTTTGGAGGAGTGCTCCTTCCTCTCAGAGGGTGGTGGGGAACCTCTGTCAGATGCCACAGTTAGAGTCCAGTGCCCAGGAGGGGTCTGTGATCCCAGATCAGATGCCAGGCGCAAAGACTTCTCCATCATGAGGAGTTTTAGCTGTAGGTCCCTTGCTTTCCTTGCGCAGGCCTTCAGATTGTGGCAGTGGGAGCATTTTTGTGGTATATGTGTCTCGCCGAAGCAGTGGACACACTGTGAATGCCCATCAGAAACCAGGATTGACAACCAGCAAGTGAGGCAATGTTTAAAACCTGGGGAGCCAGGCATGCCCCTTCAAATAGGGTTTCTCCCATGTGGGAGGGTAACTATACTGCACTAAGGGGTATCCTAATAACTGAAACTTAAATTCCTAAGGTCAGACACTTTTTAAAAAGAAATAAACAGGGAAGAAATAGGGTAGTTAACTATTAATTAACTATCAATTAACTAGCTAGTACTCTAAAGTTAAAGCTAGTTAAGATAAGTTCAAACGTGCTGCTAATTGCTCTGTCTCAAACCAAGGGCAGTAGAGAAGTAATTGAGGGAGTATTGGTCGCACAGTGCTCTGTAACCGCCTGAGGCGGTGCATGACAGGGACAACGCATGTGCGACCCAACCAGGTACTGCTACTAAAAATCTCCGACTACTTAAAGCAGAACACTCACAGGGACACTCCTTGAAGAAGAGTTCTTACACTTCAGCATGTTTTGGAACACAATTAGGTCAAACCACTCACTGAACTCCATTGATAAAATTATTCCCTATTTTTACAATTCTTACACCAGACTTTCTATGAATTTCCTGAAGAATAAAGCACAGGATGAGCCTTTAGAAATTTAATAATGGCTTTTTCATCCACATGTTGTAAAACCTACATCTGTATTAAACACAAATGTAGGCTTTCTTTTCCTTTTCCCCACTGGATCTAACACATGGTGCTCAGAATTCCCATTCAATTCCTACCAATCAGCAAATGACTATTTTCTTTCAGTCACAATTCATGGTAATGACATGCAGGTACCTTTGTAATTTTTAGTGACTTTCAGGCATTATAGGACTTTTATCTCTCTTCACTTTAGTTTTTCCAAAGCAACAGCAGTTTCACTTAGTTTTACTGCTTAGGAAATTTTCATTTCTACATCTCTTCAGAACTATTTGTGGGCAGAGTGGGGCCAGCCCAAAGCACCATGTTGTCCAGCAACAAACCAGAGATCTAGATGCTCTTACTCTTCTACCCGGATCATTATGTGGTGCTGAACAACTCTTTCACTTCCCCATCTATAAAATGGAAGTATTGATTACAGCGTCATTGAATAACTGATTTTTTAATTGATTGGCAGTTCCAAAAAAACTGGGGGGGGGGGGGGAGGGAGATTGTTTCAGGTCTACTTGAAACGGACATTTTTGGAATTTTGAGCCCATTGAAAAGTCAAGTCAAAATTGTTTTGAGTTCAACAACAACATTTCATTTGATCAGAAATGAAATGATTGGTTTCAATTTTGGTCAATTTTAACAGTTTTTATTTTTTAAAAAAAGGCAAAGGAAATTTTAGATTCACAAGGCAATTTAGCCATCTAATACCAACATATAGGTGCTATTCACAAAACTGAGGAGGTGTATTCCTCCTCCCCCTGTTTCTTATGTCCCACAGCCCAGTGGTCAGGGTACTCATCAGCAATGGGGGTGGAGGGGGGGATCTAGGTTTGAAACCCTGCTCTGCCCAACTTTAAGCAGGGACTTGACCGCAATCTCCCTCCTCCTGGGTGGGAACCCTAACCACCAGGCTATTGGCTATTCTGGCATGGGGTAGTTTCAGTCTCCCCTTCTGAAGCAGTTCCATTTTATTTAAATAATTAAATATTCTGTCTGGCCCAATGAATATGTAATTATTTATTAAAAATGGAACACCTTCAACAGGAGAGACTGAGTAGCCAACCCCAGAATTGCCAATGGCCCAGTGGCCCAGTGGTTAAGGCATTCACCTAGAAGGAAGGAAGACCTAGGTTCAAATGAGGCAGAGTGGGGCCTTGAACCCATGTCTGCCTCCCAGCTGAGTGCCCTAACCATTGAATATGGGGGAGGGGAGGCACCTCGTTTGCCACAGTTCTGAAGTTAACTGCACCTCTGCGGGTCTCCTCAATATATACTTCCACTGGTCCATTTCCTGGACACTACTGTGCTAATAAGCGATGGTCACATAAATACCACCCTATACCGGAAACCTATTGACCACTATACTTACCTACATGCCTCTAGCTTCCATCCAGGACACATCACAAGATCCATTGTCTACAGCCAAGCTCTAAGATACAACCGCATTTGCTCCAATCCCTCAGACAGAGACAAGCACCTACAAGATCTCTATCAAGAATTCTTAAAACTACAATACCCACCTTCTGAAGTGAAAAAACAGATTGACAGAGCCAGATGAGTACCCAGAAGTCACCTCCTACAAGACAGGCCCAACAAAGAAAATAACAGAACACCACTAGCTGTCACCTTCACCCCCAGCTAAAACCTCTCCAGCACATCATCAAAGATCTACAACCTATCCTGAAAGATGATCCCTCACTCTCACAGATCTTGGGAGACAGACCTGTCCTCGCTTACAGACAACCCCCCAACCTGGAGCAAATACTCACCAGCAACCACACATCACTGAACAAAAACACTGACCTAGGAACCTATCCTTGTAACAAAGCCCGATGCCAACTCTGTCCACACATCTATTCAAGTGACATCATCATAGGACCTAATCACATCAGCCATACCATCAGGGGCTCGTTCACCTGCACATCTACCAATGTGATATATGCCATCATGTGCCAGCAATGCCCCTCTGCCATGTACATTGACCAAACTGGACAGTCTCTATGCAAAAGAATTAATGGACACAAATCTGACATCAGGAATCATAATACTCAAAAACCAGTGGGAGAACACTTTAACCTGTCTGGTCATTCAATGACAGACCTGCGGGTGGCTATTTTACAACAAAAAAGCTTCAAAAACAGACTCCAAGGAGAAACTGCTGAACTCAAATTGATATGCAAATTAGACACAATCAATTTAGTTTGAATAAAGACTGGGAATGGCTGAGCCATTACAAACATTGAATCTATCTCCCCATGTAAGTACTCTCACACTTCTTATCAACCTCTCTGTACTGGGCTATCTTGATTATCACTTCAAAAGTTTTTTTTTCCTCTTACTTAATTGGCCTCTCAGAGTTGGTAAGACAACTTCCACCTGTTCATGCTCTCTGTATGTGTGTGTATACATATCTCCTCAATATATGTTCCATTCTATGCATCCGAAGAAGTGGGATGTAGCCCATGAAAGCTTATGCTCAAATAAATTTGTTAGTCTCTAAGATGCCACAAGTACTCCTGTTCTTTTTGAGTAAGTTCAGAGAGACACTTTCTAGAGTTTAGGGCATTTATGCTCAGGTCTCCTGAAAAAAGAGCTAATGTCTCTTTCCCAATGAGGCAAAACTTCAAAGGTTGGGTACCTATATAATTGGCATTGGGACTCTGTATTTATCATCCCACAGTGACTCCAGATTCCACAGGAAGTTCACCCAGTGAGCCAGGAATACAAACATATATATACACACCACTTATTGAAACAAAACTCTATGACTATTCCATGTGCTCACCTCATAGGCCCCATCTCGGTATAATAGTCTTTGAATTTTTCCATGCTTCCAAGGTCTCATGTCTGTCAAATCTCCCCATTGGAAGAGAAAAAGTTAACCCCATCACTTTGGTGGGTAACAACACAATGTGAGGAGGAAACAGAGTCACATATATTCTTTCACAAAAATAATATCAGAAATTTCCCAGTTCTACTGGGCTTCTGAGTATAAAGGGAGTTCCACCCTCTCCTGGGTTTTGTGAATGCCAGAGGTGCCTAAACATTAGAGATAAGTGTTTGTCTTCTTGTGAACATAGGACCCTCTCCCCAACATCAATACTGTTACTTTCAAAAGCATCAAAATGGTTTGTTTCAATATTTCCAGATTTGTTTTCTTTTTTCCCCTGATCGAAAGAGTTTGTCAGAATCAACAGGAATTCCCAAAATGTTTCAGTGAAGCCAAATCTGCATTTTTCAGTTGAAAAATTTTGCCCAG
Organism: Malaclemys terrapin pileata; assembly: GCF_027887155.1. NCBI lineage: Eukaryota > Metazoa > Chordata > Testudines > Emydidae > Malaclemys > Malaclemys terrapin. Next base: position 319,142,378 of record NC_071505.1, read on the forward strand.
CTCTAGTAATGATACGTACACAACTTTATAGAGTGCGTAGAGATCCTTGATGTAAAGTTCAGTTAAGTGCAAAATTATTATAAAAAAGATCTGGGTTTTCTTCCTTGTTAAATACTCATACTTATCTCTGATGTGGGGAAAACCTGATTTGCTCATGAGAGTCTAGCTTCCCTATGGAGATAGATATATAATGGGCCAAATCCTGATCTGGACTCTTCAAAGTCAAAGCTCCCTTTGGCCAATTAAATTGATCTGTGTAGAGGTACCAGTCTTGGTAATGGCCATTTGAGGTCACTGGTTATTATGGATTTTTATAGTAAATGTAAGCACATTGTTATTCTATTGGGACACAGAGGAAATGAATTCATTTCATTAAAACAGAATGGCTCCAGTGAACAGCTGTTTCCCTAGTTTAAATTAAAGATACTTTTTAGTTCTATGTACAAGATCAAAAAGGAATCCAAAAAACAATAGACAACTTTTTGTATTCATATATAAATTATTTGAAATTAGCCAATCTGGCTGTTTAAGAGAAAAAACAACACTGAGCTAAAACTTATGTGCCAAGTTGCAGCACAGAGTGACTTTTTATGGCTGAAAACAGAGGTTTATAATGGAAACTGCAACTCATTCTTAACTATGCCAGTGTGAACATGTTGTTCTAATACGTATGATGAAAAGTTATAAAATGACAAGACTGTGAAGTTTACCACAGCAACTGTGCATTAACAGACGATAAAGCACACATCATTTATAGCAAATTCCGTCGGTTATAAATTTCAGTACTTATTGCTATTTTATAGCACCTCTAATGAACATAAAGCTGTGATCTGCATTCAGATTATGCATGTCAGGAGCAATTCAGGGAACTGTGCAATGTTTTCATGAACACAAAGCGTGGTTCTCCATTCACTATTGCTTATAAATACATAAAGGGATAGTCTGGTTTCTCTTCTCCCTCCTGGTTCCACATAATCCATCCCTCAGTTAATGAAATGAAGAGTTCATAACAGCATAACATAGTTAAAGCAGGAATAGCTAATTTTTCCTGAAATGCAAGTCAACTAAATTTAACACACACATTGCCAGAACTGCTATTGAAAGAAAGGATAGTCAAAAGCTACCATATAAAAAAATACATAACTACACTGGGTCAGTTCTTTAAGTCTGTAAATTCCTTTGTCTTGTCTCATAGGCCTGGTCCCCACTTAGTCCGGACTTCGGACTAAGGTACGCAAATTCAGCTACGTTAATAACGTAGCTGAATTCGAAGTACCTTAGTCCGAACTTACCGCGGTCCAGACGCGGCCGGAAGTCTCCCCCCGTCGACGCCGCGTACTCCTCTCGGCGAGCTGGAGTACCGGCGCCGACTGTGAGCACTTCCGGGATCGATCCGGGATCGATTTATCGCGTCTTAACCAGACGCGATAAATCGATCCCAGAACATCGATGGCGTGCCGCCGGACCAGCCGGTAAGTGAAGACTAGGCCATAGACTCATAGACTTTAAGGTCAGAAGGGACCATTATGATCATCTAGTCTGACCTCCCGCATGATGCAGGCCACAAAGCCGTCCCAACCCTTTCCCTTGACTCTGCTGTTGAAGTCCCCAAATCCTTGTACAAACCCTGAATTTAGGCCCTGACTTAAGCAAGTGACTTAAGCAAACACCTGAGTTTAAGCACAGGAGTAATACCATTAAAGTCAATGAAACTACTCAAATGCTTTAATACCTTGCTGACCTTCAATAGCAAATTCAGTTGTTGGTGTTGTTGAATTGGTAGGAGTCCTGCTTTGGGCCAGATCCCCCATCACAATGTTGGTTTTTTCTCAATATTCCTGTGCAGTACCGAGATGTGCTGTTCTTCATATAATGCATTAGACCAAGGTCTGCTGTTCAAGTAGCATCTAAGGATCTCTCTCAAAAAATTAGGAGCTAACCACAGTATCCTGTCCAGTACTCCCCCTTGCTTAGTAAAATAGGTTGTAATTTGCAAGGTTGTATAAAAGAGGTTGCTGAGCATTAGAGGCTACAGAATTTCCCTATAGAATCATGAACCTATAAGTATGTAACTCACTACAAAATGTGACCACTTCTGCTCTCACTTACTTTAGTGAAAAGCCAGGAGTAATGATAGATAGTGGTGAAATGATGACTTTTTGATTTAAAAAACTAGCTTAACAATTGCCATGTGGACCAAATAAAACATGCATGTTGTGCTGCTGACTGTGCAAAGTACCTCTTGGGGTCTTTTGATCTCAGCTGAATGTTACTGTGATGTAGAACCAGTAGATAAAGCATCACATAAAACTAATTCAAGGGCATGATGGGTGCTGAGCTCTGCAGTTCTGCACTTTGCTGGTCTGTTCTAGGCAGATCACCAGTCAAAAGGATGCCACAGAAGAACAATATACTCTAAATCTAAGTTACAGCAGTGCAAGGGATGTCTGTATATGTAAATAGTTAATGGATAAAGTGCCACTACATGGTGCTCAAGGAGATGTAGCCTTGTTTCCAGATTTGGTGGGACCAATGATGTTTGTTGAGCACTGCAAACTGCTTCCTCTTTACATGATGCTCTTAACAGTCATGTAGTCTAGGAGAGGGTTGGGGGAAGTCACTGAAGAGACAAATAACTGCAAGAAGGTAACAGATCATAGCAGCAGGGAATATGAGGCCTCACCACCACTACAGCCTGCTGTTTGTGTGGGTAAGAAATGGGGACATACTGGATAGATAAAGCCCAGAGGTTGGAAATGTCTCAGACAGACAAACAGAGAAAAGAGAAGTTTGAGCTTTATATCATTTTTCTCTCAGAATGAGATTTACTGATACTTAACAGTGCCAAGCCTAGCATTCAGCATGTCAGCCTAGTATGTCAGGCCTTAATCTCGCAATGAGCTCTGTACACATAGAGCCCCACTGACTTCATGTGGAGTCTATGCAAGGGACCATTCACAGAAATCGTGCTGCAGCATTAAGGCCTTAAACTACAAGGAGAAAACAAACAGTTTTCATAAGCATCATCATGCCACTTTTGTGCGTAGTGTCAGGATGGGCAGTCTGGCCCAAAGCAGCACTCCTACCAACTCAGCCACGCCGACAGCTGAATTTGCTATTGGGGCTCAGCATGGTATTTAAGTGTGTGAGTAGTTTCGTTAAATAGGAAATAAGGCCTTTTTTGGAACCCAGTTATACTTTTGACCTTCACAACCTCTCCTGGCAACGAGGTCCACAGTTGACTGTGCATTATGTGAAGAAGCACTTCCTTGTGTTTGTTTTAAACCTGCTGCCTATTAATTTCATCAGGTGACCCCCTCATTCTTGTGTTATGTGAAGGGGTAAATATCATTTCTCTACATGAGAAAGTTGCTTCACCAACTTAAATCAGTTATTAAAATGGGTTTGTCCACATGGAGAAGCTATTGTGAAATAAATTAGGGTGTGAACTTAAAACACAACAGCTATTCTGCACTAGCATGCCATGTGGACTCTCTTATTCAACACTAAGACTGGCTTTTTGCCCTTTAGCTCACTGTTCTTGCTATATGCATGAAACTAAATTGCACAAAAGCACTCTCGGGGCTTCTCGATGTGAATAATAAGACACTGGCTAGCTGGCATGGGAACCTACCCTGCAGTAGACCACGGTCTAACTTAGGGTGACTAGATAGCAAGTGTGAAAAATCGGGACGGGGGTGAAGGGTAATTGGTACCTATATAAGAAAAAGCCCCAAAAAATATAAAATCAGGATATCTGGTCACCCTAGTCTAACTGTCTGTGTGCACCCTGCTGATGTGTGTTAACAGTCTGTTAGTACGCTTTGAGCTGGTCCAGTTTCAAAAAGGATTAGATCAAAGCACTCTAATGAACTGTAAATATGTCTGATCAGAGTGTGATACAAGAGATTTGTTTTCTTAGCTGTTCTGATCCTGTGTAAAAGCTTGCAGTACCTAGGACAGAGATATGTAGGAAAAACAGCTAGAAAGGAGGGTTTAAAACATCATGAAAATCACCTCTCCAAATTTGCATAACAATGATGGTGACAGTATCATACTGCTTTAGCTTGTATGAAACAGTAGTTAGTTTTAGAATTAGAGCTTTAGATAAGTAATAATTAATTATAGTTTATAGTTAAAAATTCAAAATGGCAGATGCAATGATTCTCTATTAAAAAACATCAAAATGGAGGACACAGACTAAGTTGACCAATAGCAGATAAGAGATGGGGTGAAATAGAGTTCAACAGGCATGATTCAGCTTCCTCTCCAAAATGTCTGAAGGGTGGAGTTAGGAGGAGAACATATGCTAATAGCTAGGAGGAGGATCTCGACATGATCAGGGTCTATGCTAATAAGGTCAAGCTGATTGGCTGAGCCAGTATAATTAGGCAGGGAGGAGCTATGCTCATTGCTAAGCTTGAAAAAGCAACCAATCGGAGAAGACTAGGGACTAAATATAAGGCTGACAGCCAACAGTGTGTGTGTGTGTGTGTGTGTGTGTGTGTGTGGCCAAGCGGAGAAGATCAACCAGCAAGGAGAAGAAAAGCAGCGGCTTGAAGAAGCGACCCGTCAACTGAAGCTTCCAGAAGACAGCAACCACAGGAACAGCAGACAACACTCTGAAGCAGCAGCCGCAGTAGATAGCTCAGTCAACCATCGCCCTTTTGTGTCCAGAGCAAAAGGACCAAAAGACGATACAGAGGGATTTTTAGTGAAGGAGTGTAAGTCTGATTTTCTGTTTAATTTTAAGGAATGACTGGGTAGCCTGTAAATAAAGCTGAATGTCTGCGTCTGAATGAGATCTACCCCACCCCATCCTGTGACCGTTTCATCACCACTCGCAGAATGGTAATGTTAAATTGTAATAAGCTGATAATGCTTCATTCATTTCATTCATATAAATATTAGGGCTGTGAAGCGATTAAAAAATTAATTGCGCGATTAAAAAAAAATCACACGATTAGTCGCACTGTTAAACAATAATAGAATACCATTTATTTAAATATTTGTGGATGTTTTCTACTTTTTCAAATATATTGATTTCAATTACAACACAGAATACAAAGTTAACCGTGCTCACTTTATAGTTATTTTTGATTACAAGTATTTACACTGTAAAAAAAACAAAATAGTATTTTTCAATTCACCTCATACAAGTACTGCAGTGCAATCTCTTTGTCATGAAAGTTGAACTTACAAATGTAGAATTATGTACAAAACCCCCCTGCATTCAAAAATAAAACAATGTAAATTTTAGAGCCTGCAAGCCACTCAGTCCTACTTCTTATTCAGCCAGTCGCTCAGACAAACAAGTTTGTTTACATTTGCAGGAGACAATGCTGCCCCCTTCTTGTTTACAAAGTCACCTGAAAGTGAGAACAGGTGTGTTGAACATGCCACTGTTGTAGCCGGTGTCACAAGATATTTATGTGCCAGATGCGCTAAAGATTCATATGTCCCTTCATGCTTCAACCACCATTCCAGGGGACATGCGTCCATGCTGATGATGGATTTTGCTTGATAACGATCCAAAGCACTGCGGACCAATGCATGTTCATGTGCAGGCTCCAGCCAGGAAGCGCTTACCACAGGCAGCTCCAAGCCGGCAGCGCAGCAGGGCTCAAGCTGCCTGCCTGCCTGCCCGCCATAGGCCCACACCGCACCCAGAAGCGGCTGGCTGCTAGCACATCTCTGCGGCCCTTGGTGTGAGAGGGGCAGTGGGTCTCTGTGCACTTCCTGCACCCACAAGCGCTGTCCCGTAGCTCCCATTGGCCACTTCCGGGAGCGGCGTAGAGCCACAGCATGCAGGCAGGCAGCCCGCCTGAGCACATTGTAATTGCTATATGGTCTGAGTATAATAATGTGTTCTGTGTGGTCTGTGTCTTTATTTTATTGCGCCACTTTAATGTATAATTTCCAAATAAGAATTAACAGTGCTTTACTATGTCTTATGTATTGCAGTGTATTCCTTCTTGCTTTATTAAATACATTGTAACTGATTATTCCCTTTAAATAAATGACATTTTATTTTCCAATTACTACTTGAGTGTCAATGCTTTGAGTATCCTCCCACGGGTTAGTAGAAAATTAGTCTGCTCTGGGGGAGTCCTCTGAAGGTCAGAGTCAAACCCTCTGGTAAAATCCGGGCAATTTTTATAGGGCGAGCCACCCCTTTATTACCCATTTGGATGGAGTAAATTGATAATTAGTTCATGATTATAGGCAAGGCATTATTGGGACGCCTTTAGTCCAAATTTTAGGTTTTTTTAAAAAAAAAAAAAAAAGACAGACTGCTACAGGCTAATGAAGGATAGAGTCACACCCCAGATTGCCTTGTTCTAATTGTTCATATAGCCCAGCACTTTAGTGTGGAATATAAGTGTCCACTAGGGAGCTAGTTGTGGAATAGCTACCGCGGAATTCCAGGTTATTATTGCATACAGACAAGATCTTAGTAAAACTGGCGCAAATCCCCACTTAAACTTTTGATTCATCTTAAACTATTCAGAAAGAAGAATGGCCATACTGGGTCCATCTAGCCCAGTATCCAGTCTCTGACAGTCACCAGTGCCAGATGCTTCTGGCAGTCAGAGGTTTAGGGACACTCAGAGTGTGGAGTTGCATCCCTGAGCATCTTGGCTAACAGCCACCAATGGACCTATCTTCCATGAACTTATCTTATTCTCTTTTGAACTCAGTTATACTTTTGACCTTCACAGCATCCCCTGACAATGAGGTCGACAGGTTGACTGTGTGTTGTATGAAGAAGCACTTCCTTTTGTTTGTTTTAAATCTGCTGCCTATTCATTTTATTAGGTGACCCCCTCATTCTTGTGTTATGTGAAGGGGTAAATAACACTTCCCTATGCACTTTCTCCACACCATTCATGATTTTATAGACCTCTATCATATCCCCCCTTAGTCATCTCTTTTCCAGGCTGAAAAGTCCCAGTTTTTTTTAAATCTCTCCTCATACAGAAGCCGTTCTATATCTCTAATAATTTTTGTTGCCCTTCTTTGTACTTTTTCCAATTCTAATATATCTTTTATTGAGATGGATGACCAGAACTGCATGCAGTATTCAAAGTGTGGGTATACCATGAATTTATATAATGGCATTATGATATTTTCTGTTTTATCATCTATGCCATTCCTAATAGTTCCTAACATTCTGTTACCTTTTTTTGACCACCGCTGCACATGGAGCAGATGTTTTCAGAGAACTATACACGATGACTCCAAAATTTCTTTCTTGAGTGTTAACAGCTAATTTAGGCCCCATCACTTTGTATGTATAGTTGGGATTGTGTTTTCCAATGTGCATTACTTTGCATTTATCAACACTGAAATTAATCTGTCATTTTGTCACCCTGCTCTCCAGTTTTGTGAGATCCCTTTGTAACTCTTTGCAGTCAGGGTTGGACTTAACTATCTTGTGTAATTTTGTATTGTCTGCAAATTTTGTTGCCTCACTCTTCAGCCCCTTTTCCAGATCATATATGAATATATTGAACAGCACAGGCCCCCCGTACTAATCTTTGTGGACTCCACTATCTATTCCTACCCTTTATTTCCTATCTTTTAACTAGTTACTGATCCATGAGAGGACCTTTCCTCTTATTCTATAACTGCTTAGTGTAAGTGTCTTTGGTGAGGGATCATGTCAAAGGCTTTTTGAAAGTGTAAGTACACTATATCCACTGGATCACCCTTGTCACATGCTTGTTGGCAAGAATTCTAATCGATCGGTGAGGCATGATTTCCATTTACAAAAGCCATGTTGATTCTTCCCCAATAAATCATGTTTATGTATGGGTCTGAAAATTGTTCTTTACTACAGTTTCAACCAGTTTAATCCTTATCAATTAAAGATAAACCAGGCTTATTTTGGTTTAAAACAAAACCAGGAATATCTACAATTCTCGCACGTGTTTGCCTTTAAAAAAAGTGTAAAATCATACTATATTAAACTGGTGCAACCTGCTCACAGAGAAAATGTGAAGAGCATAGATTAAAGGAAATGTCTGTGAAATGAATCAGTGAACAGCTATATTTTGATTTATTCAATGCATTTTCCCAATTAAATGCTTAATGGTTTTTCTCAGTCCTTTTTTAACTAGGCTCACCCTGGACTTCCAATAATTACAGTGCTAATAAATAAATTCCAGATCACTGAATTGAATATGGGAAAAAAGTAAGTAGAAATATTTTATGTATCTTAAAAAAAATAGAAGATTTTTTCATTTAGAAATTTATAATGGGCAGCTTGAATAGCTCACTGGAGTCCTGCAAATAACTACCACTCTTGTTCCTAAAATTAAAATGACTTTCCAGATGATTTAATGTTTCTTCTGCAGAGCAAGCATCACTGCAACATCACACTGCAAGTGTCTGAGTGTCTGACCTATCGTCATTTGCAGTGGTTCTAACATTTTAAATCAACATTACCAACTGTTCAACTTCTTGAGTTGCAGTTCCATGCTGTAACAAAGCCCTGGCTGCTTACATACTGACATCCCAGATGCCAGCTAAATCATACACATAGCATCTATTGAATAATTCAAGACAGACTGCTCACAACAGTGCAGGCCTATACCACTGGACCTAGAGGAGAACATCCCAGAAATCATAGCAGTATTAGAACTCCTATCTCTGTGGGCCAGCCATCATGGCCTAAATAAAATATAGAAATACCTATGAAGATACTCATTAGAGGAGGAACTCTCATTGAGACTGAGTTTTCCTTCAATCACTGAATTGGAAAAGTAGGATTTGATTCCCTGAGGCAAACCACTGCCCCACAGGATAAGCAGTGGTTTGCTCCTTCCAACAGGTCTGGCACCCCTGGCCTCCAAACCAGTTGATTGGAGCTGTTTACTGAGTCCCCTTAAAGTGGGGTAGGTACCCAGGCACAGGGTGGTTAACTACATCATCTTTACAATGGATTCCCACAGTGATGGGATTCTAAAGCAATGACTGGCCTTGCTCTCCCCCAGCACAATTCCTCCCCAACTACAGATCGCCAACCCAGAGAGACTCTCCCCAGGGCCTTGGCTTCAGAGACAGTTGTGCAGAGGTGACTAACTCCAACTGGTAGGGCGAGGAACATCCATACGGGAGAGGAGGTGTGAAGAGTCCCCTCTGCACATTTAAGATTAGAGCAACGAGCAGGCTCTTAGAAGTTGCCAATATTACACACATGTATGTACCATAGCCAGCAGAGGGCTGTGGTATACACACACACACACAAAAGCCCCTAACGGAGAGATTGCTATGGAAAAAAATTGTTTCTCAAACGAAGCTGTAGAGATTTTGGTTTGTTTATTTAAAGTGATGCTCTAATTTTTTTTATTTTAAAAGAAGACCTTAGAGAAGATGTATGTAAATAGTAAAGAATTCACATTTGTATCTTTCACATCTTGTATTCTCATTAAACACATTCTTCAGGTAACATTATATGCATAAGCACAATTTTCTGTCATATAATAATGTGGGAGTTATGCAAACTACACACTTAAAGTGTATGTTCTGTAGAAGCAACTCTTTTGTTCCTTACATAATCCACAGGATGTTCTTATTACTATGCAGTGCAGTTGTGATATATGATGAGAATCTAGAGACAGGCTTGAAGTCTCATGTATTTTTCAACATATTGAAATACATATCGCCATATTTTAATAGCATATGGCAATGTCACTTTCCATCAGGTGAAGAGCAAGCAGCAGAAGGAAAGACACTCTCCTTCTACAGGCATTGTAGTAATAATAGCTAAAGTTAGGATTAGAGATATTAAAATCAGATCAGACCATTTTATGGCAGTTTGATTTCCAACGGAATTGCTCTGGAAAGTCAGGTATCCATTTTTCAATAAAATGATGCACCCAATTCCATATGAGCTTTATTTCGAGTATGATATATTGTTAAAAATGCCCTTAAGCTTATACTGAATTACTCTGTAAAACCTACTTAATGCCTTGCTCAGAGATTTTCTCCCCAACAAGAACCAGGAGACTTTAGGATGAACTTAATATTTATATCTGATTAGAAAAAGCTGTTACCTACAATCAAGTGGATTGATTTAGATAACTAATTTTAATCATGATTTAAATCAGCAAGCAGGAAACTTTGATTTAAATCCCTGATTTTAACCCTGTTTTCCATTTGTATTATTTAATTATTTTCTTAAAGAGAAGTTCATAATCATGGGTTATAACCATTAAAACATATTGGTTTGTATCCAAATGTGGTACTTTTTGCTAGCCAGGAGGTTACACTATATCTATATACATTTAAGCTATTAACATTCAAATTTAATCCATTAATATGCATTTATTCAGATTCTGAGTTTTTACAGTTTTTATTATAAATTAATGAATGACATTTATTTACTAGATTATATTTATTTACTAGATTAAAGCTGCATTTGGATGAAAACTGGAATTCACTTAAAATATATACAACTGCATTTTTAAAAAAAATATTACTTAAATCGAATTACCTTAAATGTGCTGGATACAGAAGAAAAAATAAGTTTATCAAAATATGTTTGGGATTTAAAACAGTGCTTTATTAATCAAAAGGAAGTATTAATCATAATTAGTGAACTGATGGATGGCACTATGAGCCAAATTTTCAAAGGTATTTACATGTTAAAGATGCAGATAGGCACTTCTGAAAATCCTAGGCACCTAAGCAAGTTAAGTATCAGAGGGGTAGCCGTGTTAGTCTGAATCTGTAAAAAGTAACAGAGGGTCCTGTGGCACCTTTGAGACTAACAGAAGTATTGGGAGCATAAGCTTTTGTGGGTAAGAACCTCACTTCAGATGCAAGTAATGGAAATCTCCAGAGGCAGGTATAAATCAGTGTGGAGATAACGAGGTTAGTTCAATCAGGGAGGGTGAGGTGCTCTGCTAGCAGTTGAGGTGTGAACACCAAGGGAGGAGAAACTGCTTCTGTAGTTGGATAGCCATTCACAGTCTTTGTTTAATCCTGATCTGATGGTGTCAAATTTGCAAATGAACTGGAGCTCAGCAGTTTCTCTTTGGAGTCTGGTCTTGAAGTTTTTTTGCTGTAAGATGGCTACCTTTACATCTGCTATTGCCCCTCTGCTATGTACATTGGCCAAACTGGACAGTCACTACGCAAGAGGATAAATGGACACAAGTCAGATATCAGGAATAGCAATATTCAAAAACCTGTAGGAGAACACTTCAACCTCCCTGGCCACACAATAGCAGATGTAAAGGTAGCCATCTTACAGCAAAAAAACTTCAGGACCAGACTCCAAAGAGAAACTGCTGAGCTCCAGTTCATTTGCAAATTTGACACCATCAGATCAGGATTAAACAAAGACTGTGAATGGCTATCCAACTACAGAAGCAATTTCTCCTCCCTTGGTGTTCACACCTCAACTGCTAGCAGAGCACCTCACCCTCCCTGATTGAACTAACCTCGTTATCTCCACACTGATTTATACCTGCCTCTGGAGATTTCCATTACTTGCATCTGAAGAAGTGAGGTTCTTACCCACGAAAGCTTATGCTCCTAATACTTCTGTTAGTCTCAAAGGTGCCACAGGACCCTCTGTTGCTTTCTAAGCAAGTTAGGTACCTAAATCCCCTGGGAATTAGTTGCCCAGAAAACTCCCTTTGAAATCAAGGGAGTTAGGCACCTAATCTGCTTAGGCACTTTGAAAATTCCACTGGACGTCTGTCTGCATTTTTAGGTGCACAAAAACTTTGACTACCTGGCCCAATGTCCTTCAGAACGTGATATATCGTAGATCTCATTCTTTTGCATCTGGTTTTTACTCATAGATTGAAAGAGAAAAACAAGATTTTCTGCATAGCAACTCCAAATTGCTTTTGCAACACTGAATGAAATAGTTCAAATGAAATATATATATATAGTCTCTGTGCATCTGCTAGCTAAACTGAAATCAAAAGGAATTAGAGCAAAAACTTTTCTGCACAACACAAACTGAAAGTACTCACAAATGGAAAAATGCAAATGCCAGCATTTGCTCCATTGTAAAGACTGAAAATAATATAGATAGTTCATGTATTATATGACATTGTGACATTTAGAAAGCTTGAGTTTATTTCTAAAGTTTGAGATGTTTCTCCCTCAATTCTGCATGTAATTAAAAAAGTAGCACCCTTTAACTCATGATTTGAAGAGGGCTCATTAATAAAATCATTTAAATAAAAAAGAAACTGTAATAGATTATAGTAAGCTTAGGCCTTAACAGAGATTCTCATTATTTCAAATATAGTTTTAACCTGGTTTATTTTTAAAAAGAAGTGTATTTCATTTAAATTAAAAAACTGATTTTTTAAAAAAGCTGATTTATCTACCCTGCCTTGAAAACTACAGAGGGGAAAAACACCCAGCATTGTATTGGCATTGCTCTGAGAAGACCAACCTTATAAAAACAGAAAATATAATTCCTTTTTCAAAAATTCATTCAAACTTGGAAATATATTGCCTGTGCCAAACACAGCTAGAGGTGAAAGCCTGATTTCACAATACACTTCAGTTTAATTATTCCCGATCCAATCATGAGAATAATATGATCATCTGGGGGGGAAACATAGCTGGATTAACCAGGCATCGGCTGTGTGATTTAATATTAAGTAATGGTGAAGTGATTAACTAACCAGTTAGCAGCAAGATTTCTATTAATTCTAACAAAGCACTCTCCTGAAGTGACGGGATATCACTCACATTGCCACTGGAAAAACCCACTCATTCTTCACATTCTACCAGCTCATAACACCACCACTTTCAAGCGCATTGTACATCTTATTGACATTCCTTAGTTGTATTAACTGTTCTCACTTTTCACCTGATTCTCCTAGAACTAGAATACAGATTGATTACATCCCAGTTTAAGTAAGGTTTTTTATTATGTTACCATCTAACTACATGGTTCAGTGTGTACTCAGAGCCACTGAACAGTTAATGTGGGAGTTATAAAATTTTAGACTTTACAACGAATGCAGTAACTTTTTTAGTGCTATTTTTCATTACAAATAATTCAACTTCTAGAACAGTTTTTTGATCAAAATTATTTACAACAGGTGGAAATATTGTATGAGGTGTATGCCACTAGTCAAATAGGGAGGTAATTTAGGGCCCAGAACAAATTGTAAAGGGATAAAAACCTTCATGCTTCGGGATATAATTCAATTGCTAACTGATAGGATCTAGGAAGAAGTCTCCTCATGAACATATTATTGCATTATGAAAATTTTAATACTTTCCTCTGAAATATCTAGTACTGATTATTGAGAGAGACAGGAAACCAGATTAGCTGGACCACTGTTCTGAACCACTGTGGAAGGTCCTATGTAAATTTCAGAATTGTGTATTTGGGCTGGGGGGAAAAAGTGTGTCCTGCCTCCCTCTTCCAGGAAACTCAGTTTTGGGGGGAGAGGGCTGGGGAAGAGGAGTCACAGGAGAATGTATAGGCAGCCACATACAGAGGAGCCAAAATCTAAGGCTCTGCAACTTTTAAATTCCTCAAGTAGCACTGCTACTTGGGAAACTTATTGTGTTTACTTATTCCCATTTGTCCCTGCAGGACCAAGGAGTATGAGACTGAGACCTGGGACTGAACCTAGAATTCCAATATTGCAGTACAGAGATAAACTATTTAGCCCCTACTAGGCTGAGCCCTGTACATGAGACTTTGTTGTACCCTAATACTCCAGGGCTTGGGAACTTTGGGGTATCCAGGAAGAGATCTGACTCATTAATTTGAATGAAATATTTATAGTTCTCCCTGAAATCAAGTAGCAAAGGGATTTTCCCATTCTTCCACTCACCATACTTTACTTACTACTGTTCAGAAAGTGATCAACCAGCCAGTCTCAGGTTGGAACAATGTACTTACAAGACTGAATAATCATTAATGCGACAAGCAACATTGCTCAATAAAGTTGCTCAAGTTGTGTAAAAGACTATCAAATATCAAACACAAGATTTTAAAATAAACCATAAAGTTTAAGGACAATTACTCCTTGAAATATGTTCCCACAGGCCTCATGGTACCAAGAGAACTGGAACAGGATGGATCTATTAAACCATAATTTCATAAGACTTTTTCCAAACACCATACTATTACATTTATATCCCTACAGGGCTCTTGACAACTGCATTCATTTGGGTCATTACAGAGGTTTTTGTAGATACGTCTTTGAAGGCTAGAGCACCTCTAAACCTGCCATTTCAAAACTATTGGCCCAACAAGTTCAACTCAGTGGGCCATTAGCATCCTGGGTATACCTCAATTGACCTTATGGTATTATAACAGGGAAGCATATAGCCTAGTACATCTAGAAAGAACAGATCAAATAGTTGGATCCCAGCAATTTCTTCATCAGAGAAAACAAACATAATAGATCCCTACTGTGACCCCCAAAGACAGCAACTTTGTGTAATGACCCATCCACTCCCAGCCTTTATTCAAGCCTAATTTAATGGTGTCCAGTTTAGCCCACAAGAGTTTATGCCCAAATAAATGTGTTAGTCTCTAAGGAGCCACAAGTACTCCTCGTTCTTTTTGAAAGTCATTTATCATTTCATTGGGTACCTTTTAAAGTCACATTGGAGAGCCTGGCACAGAACTTCTACAGGCTTGCATGAGCACCATCTGTCAGGGCCTGAAAGAGCAAATCACCTATCAGGAGCAGGAAGCAGATAGAAGAGGATTAAATTAATCATGCATCTGTCCCAAATTAGCATCCACCTGGCTCTCCCATTTCCTGCCCCTCTGAAAAGCAGCATTGCCAACTTGATGCTATCACAAGTCTGGTGATATTTGATGGTTTTTCTTAAAACTGCAGCTCCAGGAGTCATGTATGGGTCTTTCAATTTTATTGGAGATAGGAAGGTTTATACCACAACATGAATTAATTAATTCTGTATGAGTTTGTTGAAGTTGAAATACAAAATGAATAGCCTAACTGCAAAAGAGTATTGTTTTGGCACTTTAATAAACAAACCTGCAATGGAAGTATTTTTATAGACTCTATTCTGGGAGGATTGTTAAAAATATCAATTTTTATTTCATGTGTTTACTTGTCATTGGTTACGAGCCATACTATCATTAACCTTTACTGATGAAAATTTTGAATGTTGACCCTTACAGTTTTTGGAAATGTTGGATGCCACAACAGGCCTGAATACTGTTTTTAAGAATGGACTTTTTAAATGCACTCAGTTCCCTCTTCAGGTCTCCTCTTTTTTTTTTTTTTAGAAGCATAGTTGACAATGGCTCACAGAGTAACCTCAGGGTTAAGTTCCTTAGGACCTTTCTCCCTGCAAACCCAGTTTAAGCAAATGCAGCTGGAAACAAACTCTGCCTATCCCTTGATCTCCTATTACCAGGAGGCAGCACCCTTCCTTACCCCTCTGTTCCCTGCCAGGAACTGAGTTGCTATGGCCCTGCAGCAACTTTTATCTGAGCCTGTTGGGCTCTGATTGGCTGCTTCCATGAGTCCTCTCTAGGCAGGACTGGAGGACCCACCTTCACTGCTCCTTTTCTATCACTTCACTGTTTCCTGGGGCAGTGTAAGAGCACAGGGACTCCTGTAGAGAAACATAAAGGCCAAGGAGGGAAGGATAGCTCAGTGGTTTGAGCATTAGCCTCCTAAACCCAGCATTATGAGTTCAATCCTTGAGGGGGGGCCATTAGGGATCTGGGGCAAAAATCTCTCAGGGACAGTACTTAGTGCTGCTGCAAAGGCAGGGGACTAGACTCAATGACCTTTCAAGGTGTCTTCTAGCTCTATGAGATAGGTATATCTCCATCTTCTTCTCTTTCAGGTACAGCCCATCACTGGATCCCACCACCATCAAAAATTTTATTAGATGGAAGACAGATGTTCTCTGCATGGTTCTTTCATATAGGTAATAATACTTTTGCTGGCGATATCTACACTCATTTTAGGTAAGTCTAAACAAATAATGTTAATTCCAGAATGAAAACTTAGGTGGATCTTCAACATAGTTTTTTTTACTCCCCATAACTCCCATTTTCCTCCCCAGTTCCCCACTGGAAAAAAGTAAGAGAGAGAAAGTGGGTGGACAAAAATCAGAAATCTGTTAAGATGAAAGTATTCATTTTGAAAAAAAAATCTCACTTCAAATACATATTTTTGTCAAGATAGAAAAAAAGGAAAAGTTTCAAACAAAATAAAAACAGTTTTCTTTTTAAATGTTTCATGAAAAATAAATTGCAATCATCTTTTGCAGGCAACGACAACACCTGTGTACATGACAAAAAAAAATGATCAAACATTTAACTTAATAGGATGAAAGTTTTATAAGAGCTGGCCTGATGAAAATCAAAAGCACTGCTTCCATTTAGGATGTTGGTGTAAAAGGGAGGCCAATTAACTCAGTGAAATATTTAATAGGATACTGTTCCATCAAGTGTCAAAAAAGTGAAGAAAAGAAACTCTATAAATATCTCATTTCATCATAAAAAGCAACAGAGAGTCCTGTGGCACCTTTAAGACTAACACATGTATTGGAGCATAAGCTTTCATGGGTGAATGCCCACTTCGTCGGATGCATTCACCCATGAAAGCTTATGCTTCAATACATCTGTTAGTCTTAAAGGTGCCACAGGACTTTCTGTTGCTTTTTACAGATCCAGACTAACATGGCTACCCCTCTGATTCCTTTCATCATGTACTCCATATACTACAATGAGCCAGATAATGGGCTGTGGTGTGGCACCCTTTTGTGCCACAACTAGTACAAAGCAGCCTTTACGCTGGTGTATCGAGCCAACAGCAAAGGGGTATCCTCTGGTGGCATAGGGCCAATGTGATGCCTCTTCTTCCTCTCCAGCTACTAGTGTAAGAAAAAGGGTTAAGGCCAAGACAGCCATGTGCCACAATGATCCAAAACCACTGGGGCCATTAGCATCCAGTACAATATGTAGCAAAATTAGGCTGCTTTGACTTACTCTAAGGACTAACCTTGTGTACAGCTGACCCAGAAACAAAGAAGGACAAAAATGGTTTGAAGCCACCTCTGCATTCCCCCTGCTGAGTTGTGTTGTGCAGCCCACAGGTGCAGTCAAGGCTCTGAGCCACCATCTTTTGATATAATGTATTTCCTTGTCCAGGATTTCAATTCTTTGAGTTGTAGTTATGGGGGGAAAAAAACATATACACCACGGATTTCCTTGGAGTTGTGTTTGATAGTTTTTCTTGTTTATACTACATTGACACACATATTGGGAACAGGAAATCTGAGTGCTTCCATGCATTGATTAAAAGTTCTTTGTAATAAAAATGATCTCAGACGTCAAAGCTCAATTGTTAATGGATTAAACAGTTTCCCTTGACTCTGGAAAAAAATTCTTTTTCTTAATCTTGGGAAAAAATGAGACAGCAACACTCTAATGCCATTTCCCCAAATCTTGAATCATAGAGACAACAGTAAGAATGTATTAGCCCCACATGAATAATAATAATAAATAGAGCAGATAATATAGGCATTTATTTCTCCTCCATTGTGTTACAGTTTTCAGGAAGTATCATATAATGCAAAGAATCTGCCTTAAGTATGTTTAAAAGCAGCAGTTTAGTTATTTTTCATAAAAAATTATAGCAGCTTTATACTACTTACACTTCTGGAAGCACATTCCACATGGAATACATTTTCCTGGTGACATATAAGCAAAATGGCACAAGGGTAGATAAGGAATACAGGGAACACCTGGGTCTGGAATCTACATATTACGCCCCCAAAGATTGCCCTTTAAAGTCTCTACTGAAAGCCTGTATCACTATGGTCATCATATTCATTGTATGGTGTATGTAGGAGGGAGGGATAGCTCAGTGGTTTGAGCATTAGCCTCCTCAACCCAGAGTTATGAGCTCAATCCTTGAGGGTGCCATTTGGGGATTGGTTCTGCTTTGAGCAGGGGGTTGGACTAGATGACCTCTTGAGGTCCCTTCCCACCCTGATATTCTATATACAGAAAATGAAGAGTTATGTATATTTACTAAAAATTACATTTTCTAGCTCTGAGAGTTAAAGGTAATCCACAGGCTCCTGCCAGGCAAGATGGTAGAGATGCTTATCTGACTCTAGCTGGTCAGGTGCCAATTGAGTATTGTACGGTTCACAATAAATACCCAATTACATTCTGAGCAAATTGCTAAATCAATAGACTGTAGGGGCTGCATGAAAAACAAAAATAGCAAGGGTTATCCTGTTTTGGAGTAAGACAATGAACTTTTGAAACTATACCTGGGGTGCAGATGAACCCCCAGTTATTTGTTCAGTCTATGAGGACAAGCAGCCAGCAGACTTGATCTTATGAGAAGGAATCACAGCCAAACAGGTTGAAAACACTGGGAAAAGGATAGGGTAAGCTATCCTGTAAGAAATAGGGGGCATGCCTTATGGGTTAAGTTTAGGTTTTAGTAAGCATTTGTGATTTTTTTTTATATGTAACCAAATGTTTCCAGGTTTCAGAGTAGCAGCCATGTTAGTCTGTATCCACAAAAAGAACAGGAGTACTTGTTAGAGACTAACAAATTTATTAGAGCATAAGCTTTCGTGGGCTACAACCCAATTCTTCGGATGCATATAGAATGGAACATACATTGAGGAGATATATATACACACATACAGAGAGCATGAACAGGTGGGAGTTGTCTTACCAACTCTGAGAGGCCAATTAAGTAAGTTAAAAAAACCTTCTGAAGTGATAATCAAGATAGCCCAGTACAGACAGTACAAGTCACAAAGTTCAGCCACCAGGTTAGCTGTGACATTATCAGGGATACTGTTCCTGATAGCTTGTAGTCCATCTTTGTGTGGAATGTTGGTGTAGAGGGTTTCTACGTCCATAGTGGCCAGGATGGTGTTTTCTGGAAGATCACCGATGGATTGTAGTTTCCTCAGGAAGTCAGTGGTGTCTCGAAGATAGCTGGGAGTGCTGGTAACGAAGGGCCTGAGGAGAGAGTCCACATAACCAGACAAGCCTGATGTTAGGGTGCCAATGCCTGAGATGATGGGGCGTCCAGGATTTCCAGGTTTATGGATCTTGGGTAGCAAATAGAATACCCCTGGTCGGGGTTCTAGGCATGTGTCTGTACAGATTTGTTCCTGTGCTTTGTCAGGGAGTTTTTTTTAGCAGATGGTGAACTTTGTGACTTTGTCCTAACCCACAACTATTTCACATTGGGGACATGTGAAAGTGAAATGAATTATATTAAAGAAATAGAATGAATTAAAGAATGCTGTATGTACCTTTAAGTAGAAATGAGAAATGCTGCAAGCCAGGGGGGCAGGAAAGCAGACATTAACTGCTTAACTTGCCACTTAAGGGCAATTGGTGAAGCATTAGCCTTAGATCGATAAGAGTTAATAAGGAAGCAGGATATGCATATTGTGCCCTATGCAAATTTTACAATTTTGCTCTCTCTGTCCCTTTGTTTAGTTCGCACCCTTTTATCTGTATAAATAAGACTGAATCTTGCATGGGGGCTCACATTATCTGAATGTATTAGCAGAGCGCTGTGCTAATAAAACAGAGTGGTCTGACAAACTAGGAGTCCTGAGTCTAACTTTGACAGACAATATATACCTTCAAGTCAGCAGCACTGCTATGGGTACCCTCATGGCCCCACAGTATGCCAACATTTTTATGGCTGACTTAGAACAACGCTTCCTCAGCTCTCGTCCCCTAACGCCCCTACTCTACTTGCACTACATTGATGACATCTTCATCAGCTGGACCCAGGGAAAAGAAGCCCTTGAGGAATTCCATCATGATTTCAATAATTTCCATCCCACCATCAACCTCAGCCTAGATCAATCCACACAAGTGGTCTATTTCCTGGACACTACTGTGCTAATAAGCGATGGTCACATAAATACCACCCTATACCGGAAACCTACTGACCGCTACACTTACCTACATGCCTCCAGCTTCCATCCAGGACACACCACACAATCCATTGTCTACAGCCAAGCTCTAAGATATAACCGCATTTGCTCCAATCCCTCAGACAGAGACAAGCACCTACAAGATCTCTATTAAGCATTCTTAAAACTACAATACCCACCTGCTGAAGTGAAAAAACAGATTGACAGAGCCAGACGAGTACCCAGAAGTCACCTTCTACAAGACAGGCCCAAAAAAGAAAATAACAGAACACCACTAGCTGTCACCTTCAGCCCCCAACTAAAACCTCTCCAGCTCATCATCAAAGATCTACAACCGATCCTGAAAGATGATCCCTCACACTCACAGATCTTGGGAGACAGACCAATCCTCGCTTACAGACAACCCCCCAACCTAAAGCAAATACTCACCAGTAACCACACATCACTGAACAAAAACACTGACCCAGGAACCTATCCTTGTAACAAAGCCCGATGCCAACTCTGTCCACATATCTATTCAAGTGACATCATCATAGGACCTAATCACATCAGCCATACCATCAGGGGCTCGTTCACCTGCACATCTACCAATGTGATATATGCCATCATGTGCCAGCAATGCCCCTCTGCCATGTACATTGACCAAACTGGACAGTCTCTATGCAAAAGAATTAATGGACACAAATCTGACATCAGGAATCATAATACTCAAAAACCAGTGGGAGAACACTTTAACCTGTCTGGTCATTCAGTGACAGACCTGCGGGTGGCTATATTACAACAGAAAAACTTCAAAAACAGACTCCAACGAGAGACTGCTGAGCTGGAATTGATATGCAAACTAGATACTATCAATTTAGGATTGAATAAGGACTGGGAATGGCTGAGCCATTACAAACATTGAATCTATCTCCCCATGTAAGTATTCTCACACTTCTTATCAAACTGTCTGTACTGGACTATCTTGATTATCACTTCAAAAGTTTTTTTTCACTTACTTAATTGGCCTCTCAGAGTTGGTAAGACAACTTTCACCTGTTCATGCTCTCTGTATGTGTGTATATATATCTCCTCAATATATGTTCCATTCTATATGCATCCAAAGAAGTGGGCTGTAGCTCATGAAAGCTTATGCTCTAATAAATTTGTTAGTCTCTAAGGTGCCACCTGTACTCTTGTTCTTTTTGCATATGTTTCCAGTATTCTTACTTTCCATCACTTGAATCTCTGTCCTTTGATAATAAACTTATTCTTGTTTCCCCTCTCTCTCTCTCTCTCAAGTGCTAAGTGTTAAGTAGAGCGGTGATCCTGAGTTGAATCTTGTAAACTGGGGTGCACTATTCCTTTGGGAGTAACAAATCTGAGAGTTCTCTGTGTGTACAGTGGTACAGGCCTGAACACTCCAGTGCGACTCTCAGAGCACTCAGACGTTGGTTTGTGCCCATCACTAACCTGTACAGAGGGAGCAAGGTCTATCTACTGAGATGCCCCTGGGAAGTATCACATACATGTTTTGCGCTTTGAAAGTTAGAGTTTGTTGGAACCTGTACAAATTGCCAAATTCCACACAACTGTTGCTAGGAAGGATCCCAGAGCTATTTCTTGCTAATACTTGGTTTCAGCATTTTATCCAAGCCATGCAAAAGCTTGCCTTCCCCTTGTTTCTCCCAGCTGTGGCTATGATTCCTACCACATTATGCAGAGTAACCAAAGATCTGACTTTCAAATGGCTCAATTGTGTGCTCTACAGCACACCTGTGTGGGCTACCTGCATCACTGTGGGTGGGTGAGCAGTCACCAGGGCCGGCTCTAGGATTTTTGCCGCCCAAAGCAAAAACAATTTTGGGCGCCCCCCCCTTATTTAATTACCCCACCCCCAGCCCCGCCTCAACTCCGCCCCTTCCCCAAATCCCCAGCCCTGCCTCCTCCCCCGAGGCTCTCAAGCCTAGGAGGGAGGGGGAGAAGCGGCACCACGCCACGGCCACTCGGAGTCTCCCCCTCCCTCCCAGGTGTGAGAACCTGGGAGGGAGGGGGAGACTCCGAGTGGCCGCGGTGCGGGCGTCGCTTCTCCCCCTCCCTCCCAGGCTCCCAAGTCTGGGACAGAGGGGGAGCAGCGGCGCGCAAAACGGCCGCTCGGGATCTCCCCCTCCCTCACAGGTTTGAGAGCCTGGGAGGGAGGGTGAGTAGCGGCGCGCGAATCAGCTGTTTCGCGCGCCATGGCAGCAGCAGCAGAGGTGAGCTAGGGCGGCCGGGGCACATTTTTAGGGGCGGCATTCTGGCGCTGGCCATGCCGCCCCTAAAAATGTGCCGCCCCAAGCACCAGCTTGTTTTGCTGGTCCAGAGCCGGCCCTGGCAGTCACCACCACCTCATCTTGTGCAGATGGGTGGAGCCTTGACTTCACCCCCACGCCAGGCACCAGGCCACACGGTGGAGTCAAAGCAGAGAGGAAAGCATCCCTGAGGCTGCCCTTTTGGTAGCTCGATTACTTCCCCCACCAGAGCAAGACACAAGGAGGAACCATGTTGTGACTGAGTCACAATCAGATTCCTGCCCTCCTCCTTGGTACTGCAGTTACGTGCTGCCTCTTATTCCAGCTGCATTCAGTCCAGCCCATAGTGAAGATTTTGCATCTTTGGATAAGCTGCTTAACCCATCTCTGTCTCTGTTTCTCCAGCAGTAAGATGGGGTGATAATGCCCTGCTACCTTGGATGATCAGTTAATGTTTTTGCACAGTGCTCTGAAGATGTATTGTTATTTATATAGTCCTCCAGGTGTACTGAGTGCTTTAGAAAACACCCAGTTTAGACAATTCCCTGCATCATGAAATTTATAACCCAGACGTGGTTGGGCACATCACAAAACATCAAATGGATGAAGGGTGAGAAGACAGCATCTTCGCCTATCTGAGATGGGAGACTAGGGAAATAAAGTGGGTTCTAAGCAGCAGATATGGAGAGAGGAGAATGGACCTCTGACCAGGCAAGAGTAGGAGGAAGCATGTAAAAAGGCATGTAAACAATTACATGGTTATTTTTAAATAACGATTCCCAAAGTAGGCTGCTGGGGAGGTGGTTTTCTTTCACTCTTCAATAGGAGATCCTAGTATAACTCAGGAACTAAAGTCTCAAATGAGCAAAATTTCTGTTGATGTCAATTTGAACATTGAGTGATTAAAGACTACAACATTTAACTCTTTGACCACAAACTTAGAAATCACCATCTTCATGTCTCAACCCGGGTGGGAACATTCTGTTTAATTTAATAGACAGGGCTGTGATTTTCTTTTCCCCAATTTAGAAGGCTGAAAGGAATGTTCCGCAAAACAGACTAACTAATGAGTGGGAAAGTTAGCTCATTAGCTACTAATAGCTGGGTAGAGGAAGGGCTGGGGACAATTTATATTTATTTTTTTTAAATCTAATTAGATTCAAAAGAATAAGACACAAAACTAATAAGACTTTTGCTTATGTGTGTTTCATCCCTTTCCCCTGCCTTCTGTCTGTAAGCTTTTGGGGATAAGGTCTCTATTTTTATATGTATCTGTAATGCATCTAGCTCATCTTGTGTGCTACAGCAATGTACATAATGATCATTAGTAATGAGCTATATACAAAAGATGGGCAAGAAGCTAGGAAGGAGAAGCAGTGTGGTCTAATGAGTATGGTACTGGGAGACCTGGTTTCTACCCCTGACTCTGACTCATTTTGCCTAAGCTCACACAGCAGTAACTTCACCTCTGTGTGCTTCTTCTGGTTCCCCTTCTGCCTCTGGTCTACTTATTTGTAAACTCTTCAGGACAGAGGTGATATCTTTACTATGTGTCCGAAGAGTGCCTCGTACAATGGATCTTAATTTCAGTTGGGGCCACCCAAGCATTACAGAATCATAGAATATCAGGGTTGGAAGGGACCTCAGGAGGTCATCTAGTCCAACCCCCTGCTCAAAGCAGGACCAATTCCCAACTAAATTATCCCAGCCAGGGCTTTGTCAAGCCTGACCTTAAAAACCTATAAGGAAGGAGATTCCACCACCTCCCTAGGTAACGCATTCCAGTGCTTCACCACCCTCCTAGTGGAAAAGTTTTTCCTAATATCCAACCTAAACCTCCCCTGCTGCAACTTGAGACCATTACTCCTTGTTCTGTCATCAGGTACCACTTAGAACAGTCTAGATCCATCCTCTTTGGAACCCCCTTTCAGGTAGTTGAAAGCAGCTATCAAATCCCCCCTCATTCTTCTCTTCTGCAGACTAAACAATCCCAATTCCCTCAGACTCTCCTCATAAATCATCTGCTCCAGCCCCCTAATCATTTTTGTTGCCCTCCGTTGGAATCTTTCAATTTTTTCCACATCCTTCTTGTAGTGTGGGGCCCAAAACTGGACACAGTACTCCAGATGAGGCCTCACCAATGTCGAATAGAGGGGAATGATCACATCCCTCGATCTGCTGGCAGTGCCCCTACTTATACAGCCCAAAATGCCGTTAGCCTTTTTGGCAACAAGGGCACACTGTTGACTCATATCCAGCTTCTCGTCCACTGTAACCTCTAGGTCCTTTTCTGCAGAACTACTTCCTAGCCATTCAGTCCCTAGTCTGTAACAGTGAATGGGATTCTTCCATCCTAAGTGCAGGACTCTGCACTTGTCCTTGTTGAACCTCAGCAGGTTTCTTTTGGCCCAATCCTCTAATTTGTCTAGGTCCCTCTGTATCCTATCCCTACCCTCCAGCGTATCTACCACTCCTCCCAGGTTAGTGTCATCTGCAAACTTGCTGAGAGTGCAGTCCACACCATCCTCCAGATCATTAATGAAGATATTGAACAAAACAGGCCCCAGGACCGTCCCTTGGGGCACTCCACTTGAAACCGGCTGCCAACTAGACATGGAGCCGTTGATAACTACCCATTGAACCCGACGATCTAGCCAGCTTTCTATCCACCTTATAGTCCATTCATCCAGCCCATACTTCTTTAACTTGCTATCAAGAATACTGTGGGAGACTGTATCAAAAGCTCTGCTAAAGTCAATGAATAACACATCCACTGCTTTCCCCTCATCCACAGAGCCAGTTTTCTCCTCATAGAAGGCAATTAGGTTAGTCAGGCATGACTTGCCCTTGGTGAATCCATGCTGACTGTTCCTGATCACTTTCCTCTCCTCTAAGTGCTTCAGAATTGATTCCTTGAGGACCTGCTCTATGATTTTTCCAGGGGCTGAGGTGAGGCTGACTGGCCTGTAGTTCCCTGGATCCTCCTTCTTTCCTTTTTTAAAGATGGGCACTACATTAGCCTTTTTCCAGTCATCCGGGACCTCCCCCGATCGCCATGAGTTTTCAAAGATAATGGCCAATGGCTCTGCAATCACATCCACCAACTCCTTTAGCACTCTCGGATGCAGCGCATCCAGCCCCATGGACTTGTGCTCATCCAGTTTTTCTAAATAGTCCCGAACCACTTCTTTCTCCACAGAGGGCTGGTCACCTTCTCCCCATACTCCCCAGTGCAGCAGTCTGGGAGCTGACCTTGTTCGTGAAGACAGAGGCAAAAAAATCATTGAGTACATTAGCTTTTTCCACATCCTCTGTCACTAGGTTGCCTCCCTCATTCAGTAAGGGGCCCCCACTTTCCTTGACTGTCTTCTTGTTGCTAACATAACTGAAGAAACCCTTTTTGTTACTCTTAACATCTCTTGCTAGCTGCAACTCCAAGTGTGATTTGGCCTACCTGATTTCACTCCTGCACGCCTGAGCAATATTTTTATACTACTCCCTGATCATTTGTCCAGTCTTCCGCTTCTTGTAAGCTTCTTTTTTGCATTTAAGATTAGCAAGGATTTCACTAGTCGCCTGCCATATTTACTGTTCTTTCTACTCATCGGGATGGTTTTTTCCTGCAACCTCAGTAAGGATTCTTTAAAATACAGCCAGCTTTCCTGGACTCCTTTCCCCGTCATGTTATTCTTCCAGGGGATCTTGCCCATCAGTTCCCTGAGGGAGTCAAACTCTGCTTTTCTGAAGTCCAGGGTCTGTATTCTGCTGCTCTCCTTTCTTCCTTGTGTCAGGATCCTGAACTTGACCATCTCATGGTCACTGCCGCCCAAGTTCCCATCCACTTTTGCTTCCCCTACTAATTCTTCCCAGTTTGTGAGCAGCAGGTCAAGAAGAGCTCTGCCCCTAGTTGGTTCCTCCAGCACTTGCACCAGGAAATTGTCCCCTACACTTTCCAAAAACTTCCTGGATTGTCTGTGCACCGCTGTATTGCTCTCCCAGCAAATATCAGGGTGATTAAAGTCTCCCATGAGAACCAGGGCCTGCGATCTAGTAACTTCTGCTAGTTGCCGGAAGAAAGCCTCATCCACCTCATCCCCTTGGTCTGGTGGTCTATAGCAGACTCCCACCACGACATCACCCTTGTTGCTCACACTTCTAAACTTAATCCAGAAACTCTCAGGTTTTTCTACAGTTTCATACTGGAGCTCTGAGCAGTCATACTCCTCTCTTACATATAATGCAACTCCCCCACCTTTTCTGCCCTGCCTGTCCTTCCTGAACATTGCGGTATTATAAATGATGGTAGTGATGTCACTGTTATTATGAAGTAGTTTATATGTGCAGTAAAGTCAGTTTCTTGTGACTTATTTTAAATTACATCAATGATTCCACAAATGCATTCATGTCAATGTTCTTAGTTTAAATTCCCATCTACATGCATTCTGCTAGGAAGCTTGGTTTTTTATTAGTACATATTCAGGGATATATGTGCTTCATCTTAAGATGGTTTCTAATGACAAAGAGCCCATGTAGGGGTGAGCAGTAGTGTGGATAAAAGTGGTGCAAAATTCAAGTTAATGAGTATTAACCCCATGATACAAGTTCAATTAAGTTTTCATGTGAGTATTTACATTCAGTTATACATCTTTCCTCCATAGACAATTCCAATCAGACAAATGCAACCTAGGGATTGCAGCTAGTTACTAGACAATAAAATTCATCTGGTGAGCTGCTGATTGATCAGCCCATTTTCATTTTGTTTGGCCTTGCCTGGGAATTAACGAGACCAATACTTTCAGCTCTTGAAAGAGTTCACAATCAATCTGCCCCTTGACGGAAAGCATTGTGGTCTGTGTTTCTGAGGAAGAGCACCTTTATTCTTAGCATCATAATGGGAACTGGAGGGGGAAAGACTGGACCAGTGTTAGCTGTAGAGAATAGGGCCCAAATTCACTGCTCCCAGGAGTAGGCACCATGCCATTCTGCTCACACCAGCCGTTCATGTGACCCAATTAATCAAATAGTCAAGACATTCATCACTTTTTTCCCTTTGCCAACTTTAAAGAGTGGCTATAGTTAGAAAGGCAAAATGACTCCTTATGCTTTGTATCTGCTCCCAGCCCGTCTGAGCCATAGCAGTTTAATTTATTGACAAAACCAAGTTTTGACTATTGTAACAGCTTTGGTAATTATCCCTTCCAGACATAGAATGCACTACAGCACTGTGGGCTTAGGCTGATACCAAACTGAATAATGAAGTGATGCCTCTCTCTTACTTTACCTATGTGAATTTAATGAGTCAGATCCCCTGTTGCTGTCTAGCAGTGGTGTTCCATTGATTGCATTGGATCAGACACTATTTTACACCAGCTGAAGATCTGGCCCTACCTATATTTTACCATGATTCCTTCTGGACTAAGCTTTAAACTAGCATCACTTCAGTTACTGCTGGGAGACAAACAGCAAACCTTTCACAACCAGAGCATCCTTCTCCTTCATGTCCTCAATTTAATTTAATTTGCTTAAGCAGAAACTATTTCTACCTTTCCCACTCACTAACACTATTTTGTGGCCTAGCTATGGGTGAAAGCAATGCAGTAGAGTTCCTCACAATGTTAGCATATGAATTTGCATTACTGCAGTACCTAGAGGCCTCAGCTGAGATCCAAGCCCCTCTGCGCTACACTCTGTATAAATACAGAATACAGGCTGGCCTCTGCCCTGAAGTGCTTACAGTATAAATAGACAAGGTGGAGGGGAAACAGTGTAGTAGAGGACTGTCACTTTATTTCTGATTCATTATATATACATTTGTATACCACATTCCATCCACAAACAATCATAAACACTCCTTTTAATTAAGAACCATCATCCCATTTAAAAGATGAGAGAGAAAAAGAGTTACAAAGAGGTTTGGGGACTTGTCCAAGGTCTCTCAGAACCCTGATCTCCTGCCTCTCAGACCTGAGCTTTCTACAATAAACGTTTTGAAACATCGAGGTTGTGTGAAATGGAATTTTTGTTTTCTGCCCAGCCCCATTTGAGACACCTTGAAAGGATTCTATTTTTAGAAATTGCTAAGCACCCAAACTCCTGGGGGCAGTGAGGAACAGGGTCCCTTTGAGCTGTTTCTAACTGTGCAACCAAAAATCTGGGCAGGCAAAAACCACTGGGCATTTCTGAAAATCTTGACCATACTAAAAGGAAGTGTCAATTTTAAATTTCAGGGGAAACTAAGATGAGTGAAACAATGCAAAGGAATGAGGGTGGAGGTGGTAATAGGAAGACAATGATGTTTATCATAGACCAGCTGGATGCACAATTTGTAGGTATAGAAGATTTCTGGTTAATTAAATTCAGTATGTTTCAAAGGTCGCAAACAGATTTAATCTCCCACAGCAAACCTACTCCTAGTACATTACTAGCATCTCAGCTCACATCAGCATTTCCAGTCACAGTCAGCCCTCAGTCAACTCTCATCATCACGCCCATTCCCCAGAGACAACAATGAGATGTGTAGCTAGGCCAGATATCCACATGTCCCCTGAGTATCTAGATACATGAAGGTGAAAGTCAAGCATCTTCAGCCACCCAAGAAATTCAAGTATTGATTATAGTGGCAGTATTTGAACTTGGTAAAGTACATCTGATTGAAAGTCAGCATTTTTAAGTGGAAAAACCCGATAAACAATTATGTAAACCTTGGTTTTTAAGTGACAAAATTCATTTTCAAATAATGGATTTCCCCACTAAAAAACTTAAGTATTGTGTACTTTAAAGCTAATATTTTCATTACACCTCGCCTGCAATGAAAATTCTCTCTGGGATCATGGAACTTTCCATCTTATTGTCTATGTATGGAGTTAAAACAATCAAAATACAGCCCCAATCCTGAAATTGGGTCCATAATGGCAAACATGAGAAACCATTGAAATGGGGTTATATAGGCACAGATGTCCACCTGTACAGATGCAACTGCATTACTGGGGCCTTGGTTTTATTCCTTATCATTCCCATTTATGGATCTGAGCACTCAGAACTTTGAAAAAACATCTGCTCAGATTAGATGAAATTGAAATTTTACCAAGTTTACCACACTAATTGACTGATTTATGCTGTGCTGACAGAATTGCACAAGTTCCTTTACTGCTGGAAATCGCCACCAGCAGCACATATCAAGAGCCTTGAAAAATTCAAGCTACAGACACATTTGTTCCAGTCATTTTCCAGAGTCCTTTAAAGTATATTCAGCTTTCTTTAAATGCCTTTTCACAGGCATTGATAACTTTGTTTGAAGTTCACAATATGTAAGTCATGCTTGCAGCAATTTAATATAGTTTAAATACATTGAAAAAATTTTGCCCCCGGCAAGAATATTTGTTAACAAGAGAAATCATAGCTAACCACTACAGCGCATGAGTGTTCAGAACGGATGCCCTACCCCATTATTAGCACTGTGCCCTTTTTACTCTTTATCATGTTTGTCTGATTACACAGCACCATGATTCTAATCACTTCAAGGAGTCGATGGAGACCTGTGCATACAAGGCACCATGAAGTAAGGTCCTTCATGGGTGACACGTAAATGAAAATGTATACCCAAAGAAGGCCACTACATAATTTAACTGAGACAATGAGCTGTGAATTCTGCATTTTAAATATCTTCTTGAAAACCATTTCTAGTTTTCTTCATAGCAATTGTACATACTCTTTATTGTAAATTTGCATTATGTGGCCTGTGGTGGTATATTACAGTATGTCCTTCCACTCGCATAAGCTCTTATTCCTTTTCCTTTGTTTTTGTCGTTTTGACTTTTACTGAATTGCAGAGTAAGTTACTACTCAACATGAGTAAAGGTGTCAGAATCTGGCTCTACAAAAGCAGTAGTTCTGAAGGAGCAATTCCAATAGAATTGCACACACAACAATATATTCAGGGTCTGAGTGGTGACTGACTGAAAATAAGAACTGTTTCTGGAATTGTGCATTTCTAAGATTCTTCCCTACCCTGACCACAAAGTCAGCACCACCACCCACCCCAGCTATAGTGATTTATGCCTTCCAGTTTACCATAGTATCATTTCTAAGCTCCTTGTCCAACTATGTGGAACCTAGAAAAATGGGAGAAGATTCCTAAATGGCACATTCTGGACTGGTTGCAATGACATCAGGCCTGGTATTCCAGAATGACAAAATATTCTGTTAAGCCAGTGCTTGTTTTTCTAAAAATGTCTTCCCACTTCGCCCATCAGGAGGAGCAGGTCCTGAGAGTGATGGGAGAAGAATGAGATTTCTACACGGGAGTATTAAAGTAACAAAGTAGTTGTTTTTTTTCCAAGTGATTACTGACCTTTGGTGGAGAAACTGAGAGATTCTCCCCCTAAGATGGAAGTTAGAAAAGGCAAAATCCTCAGAATGACTGTTCCCTTCTGGTATTATCTGGACCGGTGATCTGCTAGGTCACTCCAGTCCTTGACTCTGGGAGCCAGCCTTACCCTGCTCAGCTGTGAGAACCCCCACTCCTGGGCTCTTCACGCACAGCCTCTAGCATGTAAACTGCTCCTTGGATTGTGCAACCGAATGACACTAGCCAATATCTCCAGTCCCAGACACAACCCTAGGAATCATCTTGCAGTGTCCATTTATGCCCACTGGACGCTGCAAGCTTATATGAGTTTGTCAATTTAACAAAGAAGTTGATATGTACCAGGCTTGTTATCCCAAGGGGAGTCTCTGACACGCTTCAAACCAAACGCACTGCTTCAGGTAGAATAAACAAACAGATTTATTAACTACAAAGATACATTTTAAGTGATTATAATAAGTCAAAGCATACCAAGTCAGATTTGGTCAAATGAAATAAAAGTAAAATGCATTCTAAGAACATAAGAATGGCCATACTGGGTCAGACCAAAGGTCCATCCAGCCCAGCATCCTGTCTACCGACAGTGACCAATGCCAGGTGTCCCAGAGGGAGTGAACCTAGCAGGTAATGATCAAGTGATCTCTCTCCTGCCATCCATCTCCAGTCTCTGACAAACAGAGGCTAGGGACACCATTCCTTACCCATCCTGTATAAGAGCCATTAATGGATTTAACCTCCATGAATTTATCTAGTTCTCTTTTAAACCCTGTTAAAATCCTAGCCTTCACAACCTCCTCAGGCAAGGAGTTCTACAGGTTGACTGTGCACTGTGTGAAGAAGAACTTCCTTTTATTTGTTTTAAACCTGTTGCCCATTAATTTCATTTGATGGCCCCTAGTTCTTATATTATGGGAACAAGTAAATAACTTTTCCTTATCCACTTTCTCCACATCCCTCATGATTTTATATACCTCTATCATATGCCCCCTTTGTCTCCTCTTTTCCAAGCTGAAAAGTCCTAGCCTCTTTAATCTCTCCTCATATGAGACCCATTCCAAACCCCTAATCATTTTAGTTGCCCTTCTCTGAACCTTTTCTAAAGCCAGTATATCTTTTTTGAGATGAGGAGACCACATCTGTATGCAGTATTCAAGATGTGGGCGTACCATGGATTTATATAAGGGCAATAAGATATTCTCCATCTTATTCTCTATCCCTTTTTGAATGATTCCTAACATCCTGTTTGCTTTTTTGACTGCAGCTGCACACTGCATGGACGTCTTCAGAGAACTATCCATGATGATTCCAAGATCTCTTTCCTGATTAGTTGTAGCTAAATTAGCCCCCATCATATTGTATGTATAGTTGGGGTTATTTTTTCCAATGTGCATTACTTTACATTTATCCACATTAAACTTCATTTGCCATTTTGTTGCCCAATTACTTCATTTTGTGAGATCTTTTTGAAGTTCTTCACAGTCTGCTTTGGTCTTAACTATTTTGAGCAGTTTAGTATCATCTGCAAACTTTGCCACCTCACTGTTTATCCCTTTCTCCAGTTCATTTATGAATAAGTTGACTAGGATTGATCCTAGGACTGACCTTTGGGGAACACCACTAGTTACCCCTCTCCATTCTGAAAATTTACCATTTATTCCTATCCTTTGTTCACTGTCTTTTAACCAATTCTCAATCCATGAAAGGATCTTCCTTCTTATCCCATGACAACTTAATTTACATAGGAGCCTTTGGTGAGGGACCTTGTCATAAGCTTTCTGGAAATCTAAGTACACTATGTCCACTGGATCCCCCTTGTCCACATGTTTGTTGACCCCTTCAAAGAACTCCAATAGATTAGTAAGACATGATTTCCCTTTACAGAAACCACGTTGACTTTTGCCCAACAATTGATGTTCTTGTATGTGTCTGACAATTTTATTCTTAACTATTGTTTCAACTAATTTTCCCAGTACTGACATTAGACTTACTGGTCTGTAATTGCCGGGATCACCTCTAGAGCCCTTTTTAAATATTGGCGTGACATTAGCTATCTTCCAATCATTGGGTACAGAAGCCAATTTAAAGGACAGGTTACAAGCCATAGTTAATAGTTCCGTAACTTCACATTTGAGTTCTTTCAGAACTCTTGGGTGAATGCCATCTGGTCCCGGTGACTTGTTAATGTTAAGTTTATCAATTAATTCCAAAACCTCCTCTAGTGACACTTCAATCTGCGACAGTTCCTCAGATTTGTCACCTACTAAGGACAGTTGAGGTTTGGGAATCTCCCTAACATCCTCAGCCGTGAAGACTGAAGCAAAGAATTCATTTAGTTTCTCCGCAATGACTTTATCATCTTTAAGGGTATGTCTACACTATGAAATTAGGATGATTTTATAGAAGTCGATATTTTAGAAATCGATTTTATACAGTCGATTGTGTGTCTCGCCACTAAGTGCATTAAGTCAATGGAGTGCGTCCACAGTACCGAGGCTAGCGTAGACTTTCGGAGCATTACACTGTGGGTAGCTTTTTTCCTGGGTTACCCGTGCAGATGACATACCACGGCAAGCATGGAGCCTGTTCAGCTCACCATCACCATACATCTCGTGGGTGTCATAGCTAAACCAGTGAGGAAAAAGTTCACAAAAATTAAACTACCCAGGGACAGAAAAATGCTAAAAACAGGAACAGTGCCAGCAATGTGGCAGCCAGCATGAGAATAGGAAAATGACCAGCATTCAGGCAAATATGTAGAAACTGTAGTAAGCCCAACCATTACGCTAAAGTGTGCAGAGAAAGAAGGAATGTGCATTTAAGTACAAAAATGGATTCCTCAAGTGAAGAGCTATCCTTTAAAACAAAAATAGAAGAGGCTGAAAAATCAGAAGATTAGTAAAATGGCACTTATGTGACATATGAGATAGACACTGGGGCATAAGTAAATGTAATAAACAGAAATGTAGACAAGTAAGGAACACATGAAAGTGGACAGGACAAAAGTATCTGTGAAAAACTATAATGGAAGAACAAATCCAGTGCTGGAAGAATGCACACTGATGCATACAAAGTGGAAAAATGATAATACAAGAGTTTGTAGTGGTACATAGAGGCAAGCAACCAATTTTGGGCCTACACACGTGTGAGGTGCTTGGTCTCATTAAGAGGATATATACCACAGAGAGACAACTTAGAACCAGATATGAAAGTATTAATAGCATCATATGAAGATGAATTCACAGGGAATTGTTGCCTCCCAGTAATTATAGGACCTGTGAAAAGTTTCACAAGTCTTAAGAATGAGGCTAGGAGAAGAATGTTATCACTTGGAGAATAGAAAAACTGACATATTACAATTACTCATCAGTGAACCCAGAGTAAAAAAGGAGGGGCTTTACAGTTGTGTATGGACCCTAAGGAGCTGAATAAAAATATAAGAGAATACTGCTACTTGCTCACAGTAAGTAAACTATTATCTGAGATGGCAGGAACCAAAATTGTTCAGAAAATTAGATGCCTCGGCAGAATTTTGGTAGATCCACTTGGACACAGAGCTCCAAGATCTGTATTTTCAACACAACATTTAGCAGATACAGCTCACTAAGACTGCCTTTCAGAATAAGTTTGGCTCCAGAAGTATTTCACCATACAATCACTCAATGTCAGAGGATCTAGCAGGTGCAAAAGTGTACACAGATGGCATAAAGATTTGGAGCAGCACTGCCATTGAACATGGGAATGACTGGAGGGAGTTCTGGAAATTGTGAGAGCTAATAACCTTGAACTGAATAAGGCCAAATGTCAACAGGAATAACAACAGAAATTTGTGAAAGCTAATAACCTTGAACTGAATAAGGCCAAATGTCAACAGGAATAACAACAGGAATAACAACAGGAATAACATACTTGGGAGAGAACATTACCTCTGATAATTTTGCCGGTTTAGGGCAAGGGCCCACGTAGGGACACGGACATTCTGGAAACGAATGCATGACTATACAGATGGTGTAGATGGGAGGGCTTTGGCTTCCTTGACCATGGGATACTGTTCTGGGAAGGAGAACTGCTGGGAAGAAATGGGGTTCACCTAACCAAGAACAGGAAGAGCATCTTCACAAACCAACTTGCCAACCTGGTGAGGAGGACTTTAAACTAGGTTCAAAGGGGGCAGATGACAAAAGCCTACAGTTAGGGTAGAAAAAAAGGGACCTTAACAGAGGACTAAATGTTGGGGGAGGGAAATGGAAAATTATAATAGGGTCATAGGTACAACAAGAGGGTTAACATTGGGGGAATTTGATCATCTTAGAGGTCTATACACAAATGCCAGGAATAAACAAGAAGAACATGACCGTAAAGAAATGTATAACCTGTTCAGGAAGGATAGGCAAGGAAAGAGCGAAGAGGTGTTACATTATACATCAAGAATATATACACTTGTTTTGAAGTCTAGAAGGAGGTGAAAGGTAGAGCAGTTGAAAGTCTCTGGGTGAAGATAAAAGGGGGGAAAAAGAGGGGCAATGTCATAGTACGTGTCACCACCAAATCTGAAGGAGGTAGATAAGGTATTTCTAGAACAAGTAACAGAAATATCCAAGACACAAGACTCTAGCTACCCAGACATCAGTTGGGAAAGTAACATGCCAAAACATAAAAGGTCCAGTAAGTTCTTTGAAATATATTGGGGACAACTTTTTGTTCCAGAAAGGTGAGGAAGTAACCAGGGGGACTGCCATTTTATACTTGCTTGTGACCAAGGAGGAGGAATTGGGTGCAAATCTGAAGGTTGAAGGCAATTTGGGTGAAAGTGATCATGAAATTATAGATCTCATGAATTATGGAAAGGAAGGAGTGAATGCATCAGAATGAGGACTATGTACTACAAAAAACCCTCAGATTTTAACAGGCTCAGAGAACTGATAGGTAAAGTCCCATAGAAGAAAATCTAAGGTATAGAGGAATTCAGGAGAACTCGCAGCTTCTCAAAGAGGTGCCATCTATCCCTATACAAAGTAAAAAGAGGAAGAATCATAAGAGGCGAATATGGCTACATCAGGAGTTCTTTTGTTACCTGAAAATCAAAAAGGCATCATATAAAAAGTGGAAACACGGGCAATTGCTAAGGATGAGTACAAAATAGCACAAGCATGTTGAAACAAAATCAGAAAGGCTATGGCACAAAATGAGTTACACCTATCAAAAGACATAAAAGGCAATAAGAGGAGGATCTTTAAATATATTGGAAGCACTTCTACTTAGCTGGAAAGGAGAGCTAATTGATGATATCAAGAAGGTGTTTAATACCTATTTCGCTTTAGTCTTCACTCAGAAGATTAATGGTGACAAGATGTTCAACACAATAAAAACAAGGGGGAAGGAATGCAAGACAAAATAGGCAAAGAACAGTTTCATGAATATTTAAATAAGTTAGAAATAGTCAAGTCAGCAGACCCTGATAAAATTCACCTAGGGTACTAAAGGAACTAGTTGAAGCAATTACCTTTGAGAACACATTGAGGACAGGTGAGGTTCCCAGAGGAATGGAGAAGAGCAAATGAAGGGCTATCTGTAAAAAGGGCTTGGGGAATTAGAGGCCAGTCAGCCTAAACTTTGA
Source organism: Malaclemys terrapin pileata (assembly GCF_027887155.1). Classification (NCBI taxonomy): domain Eukaryota; kingdom Metazoa; phylum Chordata; order Testudines; family Emydidae; genus Malaclemys; species Malaclemys terrapin. Next base: position 319,178,553 of record NC_071505.1, read on the forward strand.
TACCTGGAAAAAGTCTAGAACAAAATTATTAAACAATCAATTTATAAGCACAGAGGATAATAGGGTCATAAGTAACAGCCAACATTGATCTGTCAAAACAAATCATGCCAAACCAAACTAATTTACTTCTTTGGCAAGATTACTGGCCTAGTGGATGGAGGGAAAGCAATAAAAATTATTTAATTAATTAATTGAGATATCCTATCTCCTAGAACTGGAAGGGACCCCAAAAGGTCATTGAGTCCAGCCCCCTGCCTTCACTAGCAGGACCAAGTACTGTTTTTGCCCCAGATCCCTAAGTGGCCCCCTCAAGGATTGAACTCATAACCCTGGGTTTAGCAAGCAAGCAAGCAAGCCAATGCTCAAACCATTGAGCTATTCCTCCCTGATAGATCAGTAGAGATGATATATCTTACTTTTGGTAAGGCTTTTGACAGTCCCACATGAAATTCTCATAAGCAAAACTAGAGAAATGTGGTCTAGATGAAACCATAAAATTTGTAGAAAGACTACACTCAATGCACAATTATCAATGGTTGTCTGTCAAATGGGAGTGGTATGTTTAGTGGGGTCCTGCAGGGATCTGGTACTATTCAATATTTTCATTAATGACTTGGATAATAGAGTGGAGGGTGTGCTTATAAAATTTGTGATGACACCAAGGTGTGAGGGGTTGCAAGCACTTTGGAGGACAGGATTAGAATTCAAAGCAACCTTGCCAACATGAATTGGTCTGAAATCAACAAGATGAAATTCAATAAAGATAAGTGCAAAGGACTAAACTTAGGAAGGAAAAAATATACTACAAATGGGGAATAACTGGCTTGGTGGTAATACAACAGGATTGTTGTACTTTTCTTCTTATGTGGCATCTCCATTACTGGAGGAATGCAGCGATGGTAGCCCATTCTGTTTGATCCTCTGCTAACTTCTTTGTGGATAAATAATCCTTTTGATCCACTCAGGATATCACATCAGCTGTCCAAGAATTTTCTGCCTCTTGTTCTTCTGAAATCAACTTTCCCTTCCCTGGCCTGTAAATATGTGTCACTGTAACTGGAAGTTATAGTGGATCACAAATTGAACATGAGTCAACACTTTCATGTAATTGCAAAAAAAAAAAAAGGCTAATATTTTGGAACTTATTAACAGGAGTGTCATATAACACACGGGAGGTAGTTGTCCCACTCTACTCAGCACTGGTGAAGCCTCAGCTGGAATATTGTGTCCTGTTCTGGGACTGGATGCTGCATTTTAGGAAAGATGCAGATAAATTAGAGAAAGCTCAGAGGAGAGCAACAAAGATTATAAAACTTTAGAAAACCTGACATGAGGAATTGTTAAACAAACTGGGCATGTTTAATCTTGAAAATGCAAAGTGATGTGACCCTGCAGCTCCAATCTGGACATCACTTAATACTGGCAGACTGACAGTCTGTACCTCAGAGTAGCACCCTGGGACCCCTACATTCACCATGGTGATATGATGATATGTTTTGTACAAAGCATATCTTGTGATGTATCATTTTAAAAACTTGATCTGCTGAACATTAATATCCTGTTGGACTGTACGTGCAATCATTATATATGAGGTTATGAAGTATTGCTGTAGGTATCACTGAAATATATTGTGAGGTTGGGAATACCCACAACCAGCCTTTCAGGTACAACAATGGAGTAGCCATGGATAGCCAGACAGCATTAAGGGCTCATCAACACCCATCAAAGAAAGAATCCACTACCACAGAGACTGTATACAATGGAGGCTGCTTGACCAGTGGAGACTGCCTGATCCCCACATCAAAGCAAAGATCTTTCCAGCAAGCTGGAAGAAACTATAAAAGAGGGGAAGTGACATTACTTGGCCTCTCCCCTCCAAACTCAATGCCTGGAGGGGAGAGCCCAAATTGGGAAGCGTGGTTCCAGACTATAAAAAAAAGAGTCACAGCCTGTGTATTGAGGATCTGTAACCTGCTTGTACCATCTGTCAGGGAGAGATACCGCTTGATTCAAAGCCTGCTTTTAGTTTGTAGAACTTAGACTGCAAATTTATTTTTGTTTCTTAAGTAACCAAATCTGATCTCTATACCTGCTACTTATAATCACGTAAAATCTCTCTCTAGTTAAAAAAAAAATCTGTTTTATATGTTACCTAAAACAGTGTGTTTTGGTTGAAGTGCTTGGGAAATCTCAGCTCAGTTTACAGAGGCTAATGTAAAAAGCGTCCTCTCCCCTTTGAGGGATGGGTGAACTGGATAATGAACTTACACTGGCCAGGCTTCTGACCGGTTCAAGAAGTACAGTTCTGGGATGCAAGGCTGGGAAGCTGGGGGAAGTTGGCTGGAGCCTCCCTATTGATAATTCATGAATGGCTGGGAGATCACTCATGTAACACAATTGGGTGTGTCCCTGCCTTTGGATGTCTGTGTAAGTACAGTGCCTATCAGAGGTTTGTAGCTTGACATCAGCACCACAGTGTGAGAGGCAGTCCAGGTTGGTGGATTTGGAGGGCTCAGCGGTCCTACAGTCCAGGTTGCACCTCAGGGTCCCCATCACAGAGAGACTATCCAGAACGTCTGCTCCAGCTGACAATACACAGCCTTATGATCTGGAACAAGCAATAAACATACATTTGAACACAATAGAAGTGTTATGTGCTATATCTTTAGGCATATGGGATGAATTGGAGACAAACATCTGAATTATATCCTGCAAGCAGTGAAATAAGCAGTAAGTAAAGGAGGGGAAAAAAAAACACTTCCCACCTGCCTGCTCCCACTATAAAGTGAGCTCTCAGTGAGTCAGGAATGCTCCTGAGAGGGACACAGATCATGGTTCCCACAGTAATAAGAAGGAAAATATTAGAGCAAATACAGAAAGGGCAACTGGGAATGACCAAATCAAGGAGGAGAGCTAGAGAAGTTGTGTTTCTGGCCACAGATGAATAGTGACATTGAAGAAATGATGAGCAGGTATGGAATGTGTAAGAAATACAGAGATTCAGAGCAGAACAAACCAATTATACCTCATGAACCATTTGCAATCCCATGGGACAAAGTCAGAATTGACACGTTCAGCCTGGGAAGACATGATCACCAGGTTAAAATGAACTGCTCTACCAATTTCCCTGAAGTAGTCACAGTCGAAGATACCACAACAGCTACAGTGGTCAGACACATTAAAACTGCATTTGCACATCATGGACTTCCAAGAACAGTAATAACTGACAATGGGCCACAGTTCAAGAATAGGGAATTCCTGCACTTTGCTAACATGCTTGACTTTCATCATGAGAGATCTAATCCAGATACCTTCAAACCAATGGATTAGATGGGTATGAAGTATGTATAGTAGAGATCTTATTCAAAAAAGCAATGGATGCAAGAAGAGATCCATATTTAGTACTACTCAACTGAATAGCTATACCACTGCAATGTGGAAAGTGAACTCATATAAATACTTTGTTACCAGATATGAGACAAAAATGAAGGATGACTGAGGCATAATAGTGAGAACAAGACTGAGAAATTACAATCATATTGTAAGAGCAAAATATTACAATAAAGGAGCTTCCACAGTTAAAAAAAAAACATATTTTGTGAGAATTTGGCAAGGTGGGCACTAGGAGTCAAAGCTATAGTGACCAAAGAAGAGTCACCTTGCTCATCCGCAGTGATCACAAATTAAGGAAAATTTTACGAAGGAATCATAAGCATTGTGCAACATATCTGACAACTTGGCCAAGACAAGTGAAGTGAAAGCAGACATACAAGATGAAAACAGTTCGCACACTGACCTGGTTACTGACTGAAGAAAAGGTTACTCACCCTGTGCAGTAACTGTGGTTCTTCAAGATGTGTGTCCCTATTGGTGCTCTAATTCAGGTGCATGTGGGCCCCACATGCCTTCGATCAGAGATTTTCACTAGCCGAAAGACACAGCTAGCGAAAATCTCCACATGGGGCACACTTGCACCTGAAGTGGAGCACCCATAGGGACACTACTCAAAGAAGAAATGTATTACAGACAGAAGTTTGCCTAATGAGGTCTTGCAATACAGCAGCTCAGGAAGACTGCTGAAATGCCCTAAGAGACTGATTGAGACATGTTAAGTTGTGTTTAAGCAACCTGAAGGTTTGCTAAGTCAATTATTCTATTTGTCATAGTTTGTTAGTTCAATTTTATAGTGTTTTAGTTCAGTTAAGGGATCTAAACACAGGGAAGATGTGCTATAGAGTATGTCCTTCAGGAAGTGGAAAGGATGCTACACTTCCTGGACACTGTAGATGCAAAGAAAACTTCTGTGCAAGGAGGGCCCCAACCCTTGAGGAAGAGTTGAAAAGATTTTGGCTTAGTAGGGTCACAGAAGACTGATGGGTGACTCTTGGTATGTTTAGTGTGAGTTTAAATATGCTTACTGTTATGTTTTTTCTGTAATGCTTAAACTAAGAATGAATGAGCTAAGAAAGAACTATGCAGTAACTGCTGGCAATACAGTGTTCATAACCCTAGGAAAGAAAGCAAAGCACAGGTGCTCACCCTTAGGCAGACTGGCTTGCTGGGGATATCAAGGAGGGAACTGTGCAGCCTTAAAACCCCTAGTCAGAAGGGAGTGGGACAAAAATCCCTGCCCAGGCTGGGCCTAGATGCACACAAGAACTGTCAAACATGGTCTTGGTCATATGGAGGTATGTCAGGTATTCACTGTCAGGCCAGCCTTCTTAACTAGTATCCCCCAGAGTCCTGAGTGAATGGTAGGAAAAATTATTCATAAACATTTATCAGCTTTAGAACTTTATTTTTGACGATGGTTGCACCCCTTTTTCTTAGTTAAGAACATAAAAACGGCCATATTGGGTCAGACCAATTATCCATCTAGCCCCATATCCTGTCTTCCAGTGGCCAATGCCAGATGCATCAAAGGGAATGAAAAGAACAGGGTGACTCATCCCATCACAACATCTGGAAGTCCAAGGCCTATGGACACCCAGAGCATGGTGTTGCATTCATCACCATTTTGGCTAAGGGCCATTGATGGACCTATCTTCCATGAACCTATCTAATTCCTTTTTAGCCCATTTATACTTTTGGCTTTCACAACATCCACTGGCAACAAGTTCCACAGTTTGACTGTGTTGTGTGAAGAAATATTTCATTATGTTTGTTTTAAACCTGCTGCCTATTTTAATTTTATTGGGTGACCCCATTTTTTTCATGGACATTCATATGAGCAAACGACTTTCGAGATTGTCGCTGAAGTTAAATTATTAAACTTATTTCTGTAACAAGATGTAATTAATTTCAATTAATTATAATGTAATTTATAAAGGCCAGGTCATGCAGTCAAGGAATATAACTAAGTCCCATGGTATTATTTCCAATCTGGCATGTGGGCCTGGTTTAAGTCAACAAATACTCAAATGAATAGTCCCAGTGAACAGTTGGTAAGCAACCCACAAGCTGAAATCTCAAAGACATTTTTTAATGAATTCACAAAAATATTGGTGAGTAATTGCAAACAGAGAACAAATTAAGTATCAGAGGGGTAGCCATGTTAGTCTGAATCTGTAAAAAGCAACAGAGAGTCCTGTGGCACCTTTGAGACTAACAGAAGTACTGGGAGCATAAGCTTTCGTGGGTAAGAATCTCACTTGAGGTTCTTACCCACGAAAGCTTATGCTCCCAGTACTTCTGTTAGTCTCAAAGGTGCCAGAAAACAAATTAATAAGTGTCAGAGTCCATTTAGCAAAGAGTTCACAAAATAAAGTGTTTATTCTGAATTGTTTACATAGCTACAGTCCCAGTAGTGAGTAAAGCTGAATGTGACAGATTCTTGGTTCATTTCTGCGAAGTGCAGAGAGACAGAAACCTCATATGTAGCTGCTTCCTAGTCATGCATTATTTCTGTCATAACTATAAAGGGAAGGGTAACAGCTGTCCTGTGTACAGTACTATAAAATCCCTCCTGGCCAGAGACTCCAAAATTCTTTTCCCTGTAAAGGGTTAAGAAGCTCAGGTAACCTGGCTGGCATCTGACCCAAAGGACCAATAAGGGGACAAGATACTTTCAAATCTTGGGGGGGGGGGGGGGGGGGCGGGGGAAGGCTTTTGTTTGTGCTTTTTGTTTGGGAGTTCATTCGCTCTTGGGACTGAGAGGGACCAGACATCAATCCAGGTTCTCCACATCTTTCTAAACAAGTCTCTCCTATTTCAAACTTGTAAGTAAATAGCCAGGCAAGGCGTCTTAGTTTTACTTTGTTTTCTCAACTTGTAAATGTACCTTTTACTAGAGTGTTTATCTTTGTTTGCTGTACTTTGAACCTAAGACTAGAGGGGAGTCCTCTGAGCTCTTTAAGTTTGATTACCCTGTAAGGTTAATTTCCATACTGATTTTACAGAGATGATTTTTACCTTTTTCTTTAATTAAAAGCCTTCTTTTTAAGAACCTGATTGATTTTTCCTTCTTTTTAGATCCAAGGGGGTTGGTTCTGTATTCACCAGGAGTTGGTGGGAGGAAGGAGGAGAATCGTTAATTTCTCCTTGTTTTAGATCCAAGGGGTTTGGATCTGTATTCACCAGGGAATTGGTGAAGGTCTCTCAAGGCTTCCCAGGGAAGGGAACTAGCCTTGGGATGGTGGCAGCGGACCAGAGCTAAGCTGGTAGTTAAGCTTAGAAGTCTTCATGCAGGCCCCCACATTGTACCCTAAAGTTCAAAGTGGGGATACAGCCTTGACAATTTCCAACTGCCCTGTCTACAAGCTTTGCAGCCCTGATTCCCTTTAGGCAATTAAGCATGAAAATCAAAGCCAGAAGATACAGCAGTTTGAACCATCAGACTTGTCTCCATTTTGGAAAAAGTCCATTTACGCACGAAGGCAAAGGATTCTGGGATCCGCATAAGAAATCCCAGAGTTCTACGTGACCAAGTCATTTAAAAAAAATAAAACTACTTTAATAATCCACCAATCTGGCAGCAGCAGTTGAAGCAGTCAGGGATTGCTATCCTGATTTTCTCAGTATGCATTGAAATGCAATTCGGTGGCACACTTTGTGTGACCATACATACATTAAAACCTCGGAGTTACAAATACCTCAGGAACGGAGGTTGTTTGTAACTCTGAAATGTACATAACTCTGAACAAAACATTATAGTTGTTCTTTCAAAAGTTTACAACTGAACATTAACTTAAAACAGCTTTGAAACTTTACTATGCAGAAGAAAATGCTGCTTTCCCTTCATTTTTTCAGTAGTTTACCTTTAACACAGTGCTGTGTACTGTATTTGCTTCCCCTCCCGCCCCCGCCCTCTGCTGCTGCCTGATTGCCAGGGCCGGCTCCCGCCGAAGGACCTCCCGCCGAATTGCCGCTGCAGATCACGATCGCAGCTTTTTTGTTGTTGTTGTTGTTGGCTGCTTGGGGCGGCCAAAACCCTGGAGCCGGCCCTGCTGATTGCATACTTCCAATGCCAAAATGAGGTGTGTGGTCGACTGGTCAGTTTTAGGGTTACCATATTTAAACCTTAAAAAAGGAGGACACTCCACGGGCCCTGGCCCCGCCCCTTCACTGCCCCGGCCCTGCCCCTTCCCCAAAGTCCCCACCCCAACTCCGCCCCCTCCCCTGAGCGCCCCGCATTCCCCCTCTTCCCTCCCAGCCACGTGAAGCTGTCTGAGCGCTACCGGCTTCACGGTTTGCCGGGCAGCCCCCAGATCTCCAGACCCTGTGCCCCCAGCCGGGTGCTTCCCCAGCGCAGCCGGAGCCTGGGAGGGGAAGCGCCCAGCTGGGGGCGCAGGGTCTGGAGATCTGGGGGCTGCCCGGCAAACCGTGAAGCCGGTAGTGCTTGGGCAGCTCCGCTCTTCAGCTGCACAGAGCTGAAGTGTCTGGGGGGAGCAGCAGCAGCTGCCGCCGCAGGGGAATCTGCCTGCAGCTTGCAGCCTGCCAGAGCCAAGGTAAGCAGGGGACTGGGGGGGGGGGGGAGGAGGAGTATTTTCCCGGACATGTTCGGCTTTTTGGCAATTCCCCCCAGACGGGGATTTGAGGACCAAAAAGCCGGACATGTCCAGGAAAAAACGGACATATGGTAACCCTAGTCAGTTTGTAACTATGGTGTTCATAACTCTGAGGTTCTACTGTATAGTGGAAACATGGATGAGTTGCGGGGGGGGGAAATGTTGTAGTGGAGGCATAACAACTGTACTTGTAAAGCAACAGATGGTCAAATTAGAAACCACTTACACTAAGTCAATTCTAAAAGTTGCATAAATCATCATTTATCAACTGAGCAATACCCAGATCTGGGATAGTAAGTGACAGAAGGCAGAGTTTTAAGGAAAATTGGTTATATCATAATTAAATTGAGTATGTATCTTTTCACATGCAAAAAGGGATAGGAAAAAAAACCCCAATATATCCTTAGATCATATTAGTCACTTAGTCTGTCCATAGAATGACAATGCTGCACGAGTTTACTCATTGCGTTCTTATTTAGTTAAATGGCAAGAAACAAATGGACGAGGCATCACAGCCTGTGATATTGTGAACAAAATCAACAGCTGCCACTATTTATATGTTGTAGACACAAAGTCAGAGGCGGAGATTTAAACAGAGATGTAAAATGGCAATACACATGGATAATGAACTGGATTAATGTAGCAACTGAAGTTTATTAAAATGAATGTTTACTGGGAAAACAGAAAACTTAGGAAATAAAAGTTAGTCGGGCAAAGGAGGATAGTAAAGGATAGTAAAGTACCATTTTTATTCAAGCTAAACTCCTGTTGACTTCCATACTTTGAGTAAGGACTGCAGAGTCAGGATAAACATGTTCAGAATGAATGGGAGCAGCAGCAAATCTGACATCTTTACCATTTTAAAAGTGATTTTTAGATGAAGGCTATGTGACGTCGCACTCCATATACTTTATGAAAATATGCTTATGAATGTGAATGTGAATGATGTAACTGGAATATGCTTTATGCCAAAGGTCTCTTGTAAGATATCATTACAAAGCTAATAATCTACTGAATGTGTTCATCCTATTTGTTTGCATGTATTATTTCTATGTATGGAGGGAAGAGAATAAGATATAAACTTGTACCGCTGATGTAAACATACTAAGTGGAAAGTATCAGAGGGGTAGCCATGTTAGTCTGTATCCACAAAAACAACAAGGAGCCCGGTGGCACCTTAAAGACTAACAGATTTATTTGGGCATAAGCTTTCATGGGTAAAAAGCCACTTCAGATGCATGGAGTGAAAATTACAGATACAAGCATAAATATACTGGCACATGAAGAGAAAGGAGTTACCTTACAAGTGGAGAACCAGTGATGACAAGGCCAATTCAATCAGGGTGGATGTGGTCCACTCCCAATAATTGATGAGGAGGTGTCAATACCAAGAGAGGGAAAATTGCTTTTATAGTGAGCGAGCCACTCCCAGTCCCTGTTCAAGCCCAAATTAATGGTGTTAAGTTTGCAAATGAATTGTAGCTCTGCAGTTTCTCTTTGAAGTCTGTTTTTTTGAAGTATTTTTTTGTTGCAGAATGGCTACTTTTAAATCTGTTATTGAATGTCCAGGAAGATTGAAATGTTCTCCCTCTGGCTTTCGTATGTTACCATTCCTGACGTCTGATTTGTGTCCATTTATTCTTTTACGTAGAGACTGTCCAGTTTGGCCAATCTACATAGATTCATAGATTCTAGGACTGGAAGGGACCTCGAGAGGTCATCGAGTCCAGTCCCATGCCATCATGGCAGGACCAAATACTGTCTAGACCATCCCTGAGAGACATATATCTAATCTACTCTTAAATATCTCCAGAGATAGAGATTCCACAACCTCCCTAGGCAATTTATTCCAGTGTTTAACCACCCTGACAGGAATTTTTTCCTAATGTCCAACCTAAACCTCTCTTGCTGCAGTTTAAGCCCATTGCTTCTTGTTCTATCCTAAGATGAACAAGTTTTCTCCCTCCTCCTTATGACTCCCTTTTAGATACCTGAAAACTGCTATCATGTCCCCTCTCAGTCTTCTCTTTTCCAAACTAAACAAACCCAATTCTTTCAGTCTTCCTTCATAGGCCATGTTCTCTAGACCTTTAATCATTCTTGTTGCTCTTCTCTGGACCCTCTCCAGTTTCTCCACATCTTTCTTGAAATGCGGTGCCCAGAACTAGACACAATACTCCAGTTGAGGCCTAAGCAGCGCAGAGTATTGCTGGCACCATGGCATATATCACATTAGCAGATGTGCAGGTGAATGAGCCCCTGATGGTGTGGCTGATGTGGTTGGATCCTCTGATGGTGTCGCTAGAGTAGATATGGGGACAGAGTAGGCAACGGGGTTTGTTACAGGGATTGGTTCCTGGGTTAGCGTTTCTGTGGTGTGGTGTGTAGTTGCTGGTGAGAATTTGCTTCAGGTTGGGGGGCTGTCAGTAAGCGAGGACTGGCCTGCCTCCCAAGGTCTCTGAGAGTGAGGGATTGTTTTCCAGGATAGGTTGTAGATCATTGATGATGTGCTGGAGAGGTTTTAGCTGGGGGGGTTACGTAATGGCCAGTGGTGTTCTGTTATTTTCCTTGTTGGGCCTGTCCTGTAGTAGGTAACTTCTGGGTACCCATCTTGCTCTGTCAATCTGTTTCCTCACTTCCCCAGGTGGGTATTTTAGTTTTAAGAACGCTTGATAAAGATCTTATAGGTGTTTGTCTCTGTCTGAGGGATTGGAGCAAATACAGTTGTATCTTAGGGCTTGGCTGTAGACAATGGATCGTGCAATATGTCCTGGATGGAAGCTGGAGGCATGTCACATGATGCTGTAATCCATCTTAAATCTGGTACTTTTCCATTTAGAAGGAGGGGTGGGGACCCAGAGAGACAAAAGATTCTCACCTTGTGCCAAAGCTATACAAGTGGGTGGAGCAAACAAAGAGGCTGCCAGTCATGAGAACACCCCTGCTTTCCACCTAAGATGTCTGCTAGAACTAACAAGGACTGTACCAGGGAAAAGGATTGGGCCCAGACTAGGAAGGAGTCTAGTCTGTGAAAGAAACTTATTGGAACATCTCTCAGGGTGAGATATTACCTGTAATCAGTTTCTTAATGTATTAGGCTTAGACTTGCGTGTTTTTGCTTCGTTTTGCTTGGTGACTTACTTTGTTCTGTCTGTTATTACTTGAAATCACTTAAATCCTACTTTGTAATACTTAATAAAATCACTTCTGTTTATTAATGAACCCAGAGTAAGAGATTAATACCTGGGGAAGCAAATAGCTGTGCATATCTCTCTATCAGCATTATAAAGGGTGGACAATTTGTGAGTTTACCCTGTATAAGCTGTTTTACTCTGTATAAAGATTTATTTGGGGTTTGGATCCCATTGAGAACTGGGTGTCTGGGTGCTGGAGACAAGTAACCTGCTGAGCAGCTTTTGGTTTAAGCCTGCAGCTTTGGGGGTGTGGCCCAGACCCTGGGTCTGTGTTGCATCAGGATAGTGTGTCTGGCTTAACAAGGCAGGGTTTTGGAAGTCCCATGCTGGCATGGAAAACGGGCTCACAGGTAATCCCAGCACATCAAGTGACAGTCCCCAGAGGGTCTCTATGACTGAGCCCATCACAGGCTATACAACATCCAGAGTAAGTTTCAGCAATGCAAAGAAGTCAAATGCTCCACTGATTAAATGTTATGTCCTTGGCTGATTTTGCACTTGAGAGGGAGACCTGGGTGGAGCAGATTGTGACATCCTGGCCCTACAGTGCAGAAGGAAAAGCTCCCCAGGAGCCTGTGCTTGTCTCTGGCTGGGCTATACCATTTAAAGTGGTACATAACTACATTGGTTTAGAAACTAATGTATCTAAAGCAATCCAACCCCTTAGTGTTGATGCAATTATATTGTTATAGCTTGTTTCTGATATCAGAAACAAGCTATAACAATATAAGCACCTTCATTCTTGTATAGTTGTGTCCACAGTAGGGAGCTGTTCTGCTTTAACTGTATCTGTTTCTAAATCCATTCAATGCCCCATCCCTCAAAAAAAAAAAAAAAAAAAAAAAAACATCACTACAGTAATCCAGAGATCAATTGGCTTGTTAGTATGTTGTCCCTTGCAGAATGCTGAGTTGAGCGAACCAGGAAATTCACATAAAGGTGGCCAATGCAATCAACACTGCCCTCTTTCAGAGATGACTCCTGTTAACACACACACACACACACACCTTTACTTTGCGAACCCCACAGTTGCTGAAGTGTACATGTTCTTCACCTCCTTTTACAACCCATCCACTCTCACCCAGGAAGTTTGTGGTGCATTGACAGAGCTATGGGTTGCAGGCAGGTTGGGATGCACTGGAAGAGCTGTGGAGTGCACAGGAATTGGGGTGCAGTGGAAGAAATGGAGGATGCAGTGGGGTTGCCATTCAGAGTGACTGGGGTGCACTGGCAGAGGTAGGGGTGCGGGTGGGTTGGGGTGCACTGGCAGAGTGAGGGTACTATGCCTCCCTCACCTGAGCCCCCAACCTCTTACCTCCCCTATCATCTATCCCCTTTTATCCTCCTACCCCTAACCCCCCTCCCCTCACTGCAGCCCCAAACCCTTTTACCCTTAGTTCCCAACTCCTCTGCCTCCTAATACTTTCCGCCTCCTAGGAAGTATTCACATGTCTTTCTCTCCGAATACTTCTGTAACCCTTCTGCCAGTCAGAGTTGGCAGCAACAAGGGTCGGGTTTAGTATCTAGGGGTTCCTTTTCAACAATATAACACAAAGCCAGCTCAAGGCCCCACCAAGTGACCTGGGACAGTTACATACCATAGCTGGGTGCCTCTAAGAGGCAATACTTCCCCTTTCGCAAGCACTGAGTCTAAGTATAGCAAAGATAATTTTAATAAAGGACTAAAGTAACCCAGCATTATTTGGGAAAACGCCGTAAACAGGGTTCATAAACATAGACCATGAGCAAAAGACCCACCCCCAAGTAAGTTGGGCAGTGTCCTTTTCCCTCAGGTTCTTAAGTCCAGCAACCAAAAATCCCTTTAGCATGCCTGTCCCTTCTCTGCATCCCACTCACAGTTATTGTCTTTGGTCATTGCAGACCCAGAATCCAAAGGTGCATCTGCAGAGTTTCCCTCCCACCCTGGGTGTGGTGGGAGGTGGAAGGCACCTTACTTGCTCTGCTGCCTGGGCACTCGCTTGTCACTCCTCTCTGCAGCCTCCCTGCTGGCCGATCATGTGCTGCTCCTATGTGCCAGCCAATCACCATGCCACTCGGCCGGGCTCCATTCTGATCCTTTCTGCCTGCCACCCTGATGGCCCATCACCACGCCTCTCTGCAGAGCTCCACTCCAGTCCTCTCCACCAGCTGCCCTACCAGCTGATTGCCAATCCACCAGGATATCTCCAGGTCTCACCATTTAACAGAGTTCTTAGTGATTTCAGCTGTTAGCGGGGGACCCTCACTGCTGATGCACACTGGGCACTCTCTTGCATCAGAGACACTGTCCTAAAACAGGTCTAATGCTTAGATCCGGGTATCACTGATTTCAGCTCTGCAGTGTGTAACAAGACTCTCAATTGAGTCTTAATCAGCACTGTTATTTCATAGTGGATAGGGTCAAATAGTGTTTATAGTCCCTCAGCAGAATCCACACCACCAGGTACAAACATCTTTTCTCCATCAGGCTTTGAAACCCATGTCCCATGCCTAGCAAGTGCCATTTAGTTGAGGGCGAGTCCCTCAATCAGGGTATGCCAAGCACAGTTCTGTTGACCTTAATGCATGCGACAAGGATAAACAATCCTTTACTACTCCTGCCCCATTAACAAAGTGACTGGGGATCCAACACCAGCTCAAAGTGACTATTTAGGCAAGCAATCCCATCATGCTGAGTACCTAGGCAGGGTGAGTGTGCCTATGCAAATGAGATCAGCTCCTGAAGTCCTCTTCCATAGCTCATCACTAGATGTCAGGGGAGAGCTCATTCACACTCTGCTTACACTTCTTACATTCTTCCCCCCCCCCAAAAAAATAAATAAAATTCCCACCCATGATTCAAACTGCAGCAACTTTCAGCCACTCAGTTCAAAACTCCTAGTGTTAACTGAAGATTGAATTCACAATCAAGAGATCTGTGATTCATCCAGCCATTATTACCTTTCAGTTTAACAGTACAAGTGAGCAGAAGGAAACCATTGGGGATAGGGGAAGGGAGGTTGTAACTCAGGAGACCATAGGCTAGGTGATCCCCAAATATGTGGGTACTACCTACACTGCCTATAGCATATTTTGAGAACCAGTGCTCATCTCTAAGGCAAGCTGTAGATTGTGGTGGTGAGCGACGGAGCTCAGTACTCATTTAGTTAATTTACAATGCTCAATGTTCATTTTCATTCATGTCAAAATGCTGCATGTTTTTTCAATTAAACACAAGCTAGAAAGAGATTGGTCATATAAGCAGTGGGTGAGCCTTGAATTCCCTTCATCATGTGACAGCTGATTAGACCGCAGTCCATTGTCCCTTCCATGCATTATATTTCCTGAAAACACCCATGCTGAGTAAATGTAACCACATCCAATTCCTAAGGGCATGGAAAATGGCAACAATGATTACTGGTTTAAATAAATATAGCAACACTGGTGGCAATGCAATCTATTCCCACAGTGAATGTAATTTAACATCCCCATTCAGACACTTCCTGTTATCTATCAATTACCAGATCAGCAAGAAATAGCGTTCTCCAGCAGAGCCACCTGTATAAATGTACTATAGATGGTATCTATGCCTGTTTAACCCAGCAGAGGAATGGGATGGTTTAAAACCAGAAACAAGGCAAATGGTTTCAGCTTGGAAATCTTATACCTTAATGTCTCACAATGAGCACAAAATGATCTGGGTTTTGTTTTGTTTTTTAAAAATTCTGATTCACAATGAGAGTTTCTAAAACTTATGCCTCATATTCATAAAAGTTGGAAACAGAAAAGACCAGTTAGGCCTCCTAACATAATACCATGGTAATATTCTTGCCTACAGTGCATTTAAATGAGTGCATTATTTTGAATAGCCAAGTGACAGGGCTTCCACCACTTGTCTTGTGTGTTTGTTCCATAGTCTAACCCTGTCACAAAGCTTTGTCCTGGTATTTAATGTAAACGCCCCTTTTCTGAACTTCACCCCATTACCTCTTTCTACCAATTTAAATAATTCCCCATGTTCCTCTCATATTGGAAGAGTGAATATTTAGCTGCACTTGAGCATTGAACTAGCTCTTTGCTGGTTGCTTTTTGAAAAGGAGTGGCAATTTTGTAGTGTAAGTTAGCCAACACTCAACTAGCTGAAATCCTCAGCTGAACACAATCCCCAACTAGCATCCAGTCAGCTGAACAGGCAAGCATCCTTCTCTGTAAACATACAGGTGAAGAAAGTGGACATGAAGAGCAAAATATGGACAAGATGAGAAAACAAAAAGCAAACGCCTGGGACAAATATCAATCCCGTTTTCAATTAAATTACTTCAGTGTGGGAGTGCTGTACATTTAAGGTACCTGCTGCCCCTCTTACACAGTTCAATGGACACATCCCTTTGGATAATCCTTACATATACTAACAAACACAGAGACCTATGGTAACTGAAAACAGTTTACAGATGTATTAGTTATATCTATTATTCTAAGGCCAGAAGGCACCACTGCGATCATTTAATCTGACCTCCTGTATACCATAGCCCATAGATCCCAGAACCTGGGCTCCAGCCCAAGCCTGAACATCTACACCTCAGTTTTACAGCCCCACAGCCCCCACTGATACCAGTGGTGCAAGTAGAATTCATTTCTTACCAGTATGTTGTACCAGCTAATGGGGCGGGGGAGGGGGTATGACCTTCCCACCTGACTCCTCACGTGACACCCCCTACCCCAGGCCCTGCGCTCTCCCGTTCCTCTCCCCATGATCCATCCCATGTTACCTGAGGGGGGGCACTCTGTCGTCCTCCCGCTTTACCAGAGACTTCTCAACCACAGGGCTCTCCAGAACCACAGAGGTGAAAGGAACAGACGGCCCCATGCCAGCAGCTCCTCTAGCGCAGCTGTACCACCCCCAGCCTTTCCACACAGCTGCGTCTCCTGAGTCCTGTCTGGGATCTGTACAGCAGCCCCACCGGAGAACAGGGCGGGGAGAAAGGGGGAGGCTAGGGGCGGTACAGCCGTGCTGGAGGATCTGCACGTTCTGCTCCTTTCACCGCTGCAGTTCTCGAGACAGCCCTGTGGTTCAGGGCTCTCCTGGGAACTGCAGCAGCAAAAGGAGCAGAACTTGAGGCCACAGGGCAGCCCCTCACTGGCAGCTCCTCTGACACAGCTGTACCGCCCCCAGCCCTGTCCTCCGGTAGGGCTACTGTACAGACCCCAGACAGGAGACTCAGGCACGCTGCTGCGTGGAGGGGCTTGGGGCGGTACAGCCGCGCTGGAGGAGCTGCCAGAGTGGGGCTGTTCTGCTCCTCCTATGTCTTTCCAATACACTGTACCAGCTATAAATAACTTACTGGCATGGTGTACTGGACCATATGCCCTACTCACACCACGGGCTGATATGGGTGTTTAAATGCAATGTAGACATGCTGTTAGTGAACATGTTACATAGAAATGGCCCTAACATCATCCAAGCAGCACTACAATGGGACCCAGATCCTCAAAGGAATTTAGGCATCTCAGTTCAGCACCCAACTATCTTTGAGACTCTAGGCCCAGATCCCTTCCCCACCCATGGAAACTAAATACCTTTGAGGATCTGGGCCTAAATTCTTTCCCCATGGCACTACGACACAATTCCACCTATCAAAATCTCCCTATTAGCTTCTGTATTTCAGCCAGCATTTTACATTTTCAAAGCATGGTAGTGCTTAATATTTTACTGTAGCATGCAGTGCAATCAGATCTTGCTTGCTTTTCTTTTTTTAATCCTTCTCACTTTGAGACACACATTGAGTTTAATCATTTTGTGACTGAGAGCCCCTCACTGCTCAAATTTGCATTTCCATACAGGAATGTCTCTAGAATTTCTAGCCTGTCTTTTGCAAACCAATCTACTCTCTGCATCTATCCTTTTGAGGACTAGAAACACTTGTGCAAAACCCATCTGAACATGACAGAAGAAAGAATAGGAAGATGCAACAACTTAGAAATCATAACATTATTCCCATAGCTGTTTGTTTGGAAGAGAGATAGGTCCTCTCTCTCAAACCATGATTGAACCAAGCTAGTTGTGGTAGAACTGAGAGACACTTATTGCAGAAATCTGCTAGTTGAAAGTAGGGTTGGTAGCTAAATCTAGCTCCCAGAACACATGACAACACACTGGTGGGTGTCACCCACCAATGCTCTCTAAAGCCAAGCAGAATTGGGGATGCTCGGAATATTCCAGGGTGCGCTCAGCACCTTGATGAAGCAGGCCTCATTAGACTTTATACCACACAACACAGGCTGCCAGCACTGTCCCTTGGGTAGGGCGAATCAGGGCGACCGCTCCGGGCCCCACGCTTTGGGGGGCCCGTGGGCTGGTCTGATTGGCTGGCACGATTGGCTGGCATGGTCAGTCCCTGAAGAGACGAATCCATCACTTCCACCCCAGGCCCTGCACCCCCACTAGGGACAGCCCTGCAGGTTTCCTATTAGTATCTGAAGAAGAGTTTTCAGCTGAATTCACAATATGTTTTTTTAAAAATCTACATTTTAATGTAAATTAAAATTTGTTTGGGGGAGAAACAAACGAAAGCCAATTGCAAAAAGGTTATTTTGGGAAGAGGGGATGATTTAAGCTTATTTCCTCATGTCACAAAGGCAAAACCTCGTCAAAGACAATGGACCAGGTTTAAAAAAGCCGATTCAGGCAGGTTTGAAAACAGACTCCCCTCTGCACCAGTGTAGCCTCTTGCATCAAAGGGGAGAATGACTTATGCAGACAACAGATATAATTATGTGCTGCCCTGCTGTGTATGGTTTCATGGGATTAGGAATTTTACCAGTGCCTATAGGAAGTGTTTTGCTGCTGCATCTCTAAATACAGGCACTCATTGAACATAAAGTGTTTTGTGCCTCTGCAACGTGGTCCTCCAATGTAGTTGTGGTTGCCATCTCTCTGCCGTTTGCTAGCATAACACAGTAGTGAATTTGCTCTAATGGATTTATACTCTTTTCTACAGATTCCATATGTATCCTGTCTTTGCACCCACCAAAATGAGAATGCATGTTGCTTATGAGAATAATTTAGACCAGTGCATTTTAGTGCTTCTTTTTGTTCTGAAATCAAACATTTAGGATAGCTTCATAGTCTGGTCCTTTCTGCTACTTGTTTCCCAAGATTCCTTTCTCACGTAGCCATTTATAGTAATAGACAAGACAAAAATTCTCTGATAAGCTAACCCCTTTGCACAACTCTGAATCTTTATACTCAGGGCCTGATTCTCTTCACTAAGGCCCCTTCACCCTACTCAGGCAATGTAAAAAGGCCTTAAAGGAGGTGCCAATGTGATTTATAACCATTTTAAAGCCTCTTTATACTGCTCGAGTGGTGTAAAAGGGTGTTAGTGTAAATGAGAACCAGACCCTTAAGGTATGTCTACATAGGGGTAAACCTGAGGCTGGCCTGGCTCAACTGACCTGGGTTCACAAGATTCAGGCTCCAGGGCTGAAAAACTGTGTGTCGAAGTTCAGGCTCAGGCTGCCACCCGAGCTCTGTGATGCTCCATCCTTGCTGGGTCCCAGAGCTCGGGCTCCAACCTGAGCCTGAACATCAACACAGCAATATTTAGCTCTGCAGTCTCAGCCCTACAAGCCTGAGCCAGCTGACCCAGACCAGCCACAGCCATGCCGCGGGTATTTTATCCTGTGTAGACTTAGCCTCAGGGGGAAATCCTGGTCCCAGTGAGGTCACCAGTTCTCCTACTGCCATCAGTGGGGCCGGATTTCACTCTTAGGCCAGTCCCTCAAAGGAATTTAGGTACCCCAACTTCTACTGAAAGCAATGGGAGTTGGATGCCTAGATACTTTTGAGGATCTGGTTCTAAAAGCCAGTCATTGACGAGATGATGAATAGCCAGTGCCCTGGGAGTTTTGTACTCAACACCATAAAGATCAAGCCTGACCCTGTTTGGTCCTGTGAAGTATCGAACAGGACCCTCAGCTCCTACTGAAAGCAATGGGAGTTGAGGGAACTAATCCCATCTCAGAGGGTCTCAGCGCCTACCTAGAGCAGATCCTAAGGTTTTCAATCACTATTTGTCAGGGATGAGAAGGGATACCTCGAACCCTGAAGATGTCTCTTGTTACCAGCTCTTTTTCTCCCCCAAATCTTGTCCTTTCCCCACCATTTAGTGCCATTTATTAAGGAACCACAAAGGCACTGTGGTTCTTCCAGCATGAGGGTAGTGTTTGTAGTCATCAGCATGCTCCTGAATTTCAGGTTTACCAGGTTACCAGTAATTATCATGCATCACACCACCCTGAGTGCTATTATGCAAATTTGTCTATGGCTCATCTGCACCACTTAAACAAATATTTATCAGCCTTTAAAGCTTCCCTTGGAATCTGGGTTGTTGTTGTTGTAATCTTGATCA
Organism: Malaclemys terrapin pileata; assembly: GCF_027887155.1. Classification (NCBI taxonomy): domain Eukaryota; kingdom Metazoa; phylum Chordata; order Testudines; family Emydidae; genus Malaclemys; species Malaclemys terrapin. Next base: position 319,198,143 of record NC_071505.1, read on the forward strand.
CCAGAAGGTATGACATCCTGCCATATAATGTGCAGTGTGATTGAACTGCAAAGGGGTATTTCTGCATGTGCTCTGGTGGCTGGAGTCTGTGGAGAAACTTCACTTGTTATTCTAGAAGAATAAAACATTGAAAGTCATCTGGTATCATTTTGTATTAATCATAAAACTAATTACCATCACATTTTACAGTCCAACAAACAACAACAACAACAACAACCCAGATTCCAGTTATTCTGGCATGATAGTGCTATACCCTCCACTGCTGTGCAGGAGAACTCTTGAATACTCCACTCTTTGCCAGTGGTGCTCATATGCACATTACAAGCATGACAGATGCTCGTAGGAACCAGACCAAATAGGATAGTGAATCACTGCACAAGCGTTGCAGCAGTTTGATAAACGCTGTACGTTTCATCAGGCACGACCTGCATGAATGTTGGATGCTGACCAAGTCAAAGGTTGTGTCAGCAACTTCTTTTCAGGTGGGAAAACTCCACCACTGTTGTTGCTTAGGATGGAACACTTATGTGAGGAAGGATTTATCTGATAGTCTCCAAATAGGAGAGGTAGTTAGAGAAGGAAGAGGATTTTACTGTCTGAGTCACTGCTGCAGGCTGAATTGACTTACGGCTGTCTGTCATGTCATTTCAGCAGCCAAGGCTAGTATCCCTCCTCTTGCTGCTGGCATACCCCTATGCTGAGGGCTGCAAGGGAAGGATTGGCTGTATGCCAGTTGGGATGCCTATCCCAACTGTCTATTCTACTTGGGTTTTGGCCCCTGAATATCACCTGAGTCCTTGTACAGGGGTTGTACATAAGTCAGAATCAGGGCCCTTTATTCTCACAACACTTCCTGATTCCTCCCCACTAGCTGGAGTTACAGGAGAAGTACAGGACTCCTTCTCACAGCCATGATATAGCCTGTGATCACTGCAGCCCCACCACTTAACAAGAAAGGGGCAGGGGGAAGAAACCAGGCTGACTGAGTTATAAGATATTTAAGTCTAATCTTATCTAAGACTCCCTGACCCCAGTACAAGAGATGAGATACATTCTCTTCTTGCAGCTTCTGTTCCTTGGTTAACAACCTGCACAGGCTGGTGATCAAGATTACATCAAATGAAAGAAGCACGGGACACAATGACGAACATGTTCAGACAGAAAATTAGGCTGCCTTGAAGAGATTTTGGTCAAAAAGGTGAGGGGAGAAATCATTTAGAGGAAGAAATCAGTAAAATATAGATTCATTCATTTCTTTCTTGTTTTTCCATAATTGTCTTTTGTCAGACAAAATTTACAACCCAGGTTGAATCAGACATACTAGTGGGTAGTTAATGACTCACATAAATCAGGCAAATTAGCTATTTTTACCATTTTTCTTCCTGAAAGCTTCTAAGATCAGTTTATGCTGTCTCCCCCCTGGGAAAAAAATTTCTGTGCTGTAAAAAGCAACAAAGAGTCCTGTGGCACCTTATAGACTAACAGATGTATTGGAGCATAAGCTTTCGTGGGTGAATACATGCGTCTGACGAAGTGGGTATTCACCCACAAAAGCTTATGCTCCAGTACATCTGTTAGTCTATAAGGTGCCACAGAACTCTCTCTTGCTTTTTACAGATCCAGACTACCACGGCTACCCCTCTGATACTTTCTGTGCTGTGTGAGCCATTGTGATAACCTTGCTGCCAAGTACCAGTCTGCTTTTCTAATACTTCGGGGGTCACCCACTACAAGGCTAACAGATCCGGCTTGAGCCCTCGACAAGGATACAGTAAGAGAAGTGGACTGTGTGTAAGACAAATTCACACAATGTCAGGTCATTTGTCACAGAAAAACTGGCCAAGATTTTCCAGAATGACTACTGAGTTTGGTTCCCTCCATTTTTGGGTGCCCAATTTCAGACTTCCTCAGCACCTGCCCTTTGAAAATCGGGCCCCTTTATGGTGTCTTGAATTGGGTTCCCAAAAACTGTGGGATTGAAAAGTCTATTGACACTTCTGAAATCTTCTGAGATTTTCCTAGGAGAATTTTTTTGCCAAATAAAAGCTCCCAAATGTTTTTCTCATGGGAGAAAAACAAAAGCTTACTGATTATATTTGCCTTTTTATCATCCAGTCATAAGTTCATTTTATTCTTAATATTTGTCTAGAGACTAATTGGGGATCAGGATACCAATGCATCCACTAGATAGTCCCTGCCCCAGAAAGCTTGCAGTCTAAATACAGATGAGAGATAACAGGTGGATGCAACAGAGAAAGGGAGAGCACAAACAGACACAATGATCAGCATGATGCGGAGCAATAAGCAGTAGTCAGGGCATCGTTACATGTCTATGCAGCTTAAACAATTGACCTGGGAGTGCCAAGGTATTACTATAATCTGATTGCAGAGAACATTTTATATAAAAAACAATGCCAAGCAATGCCAACCTGGATGTGACTGATGTACACAACCCACACTGAGGTATACAAGTCTAGTGCCATTTCATATTTTTAGTATTAGTGACAAAAGAGATAATCATCAAATTAAACAGTTCTTTGTAATACCACCATATCTCTGATATGGAGAATCACCCCCTCATGCAGAAAGAGTTTTACATAGGATTGACAGTATTCAATATTTAAATAGAATTTTGACAGATATCAATGTTTATTTTAAAGCATGTTTTTACATTTAAAGTTCATGTTTGTGGAAAGTTATGAAGTGGGTCAGACAATAGTTATTGAATGACAGTAGGCAGATTCAAAAAGTTAAAGCTTTATAACCAAACATGAATTGTCAACATCACATGTCAAAATATACAAAGTAACTATCCTTACATCTAACTAATAAGTCTTTAAGCAGCATTTCTTACTTTGCCTATCTATATTTCAAAGATTGACAATGGAAATATTTTGTCTTTGGTTTGTGTGTGCAAGGTTTGTGTGTGCAAGGTTAAATCAATGTTAATGACATTAACTGATAAAAATCTAATCCTTCCAAGCCTAGTTATAATACTGGACTCCTCAGCTTTAACTGGAATGTTTAGCTGTTGTCTATGGCCAGAAGGAGATTGTCAGGGCAACCAGCATGTGTTCCATACCATATCCAGGTATCAAGCCAACCCTGGAAAGGATCTAAGATTTAGCAGAGTTCAGGTGTTGCTGGAGCTGTCTCACCACCCCTCTGGCAATCGTATTGCTCAAGAAAAATTATGAGCAGTGAAGTGGTCAATGAGATCACTGGTGTCAAGATCTTGTGTGAACAGGTCATATGTAAAGTTGGCTGTTAGTACTTGAGTCCACAATGCCTCCCTGGTGCTTTCACCATCCTCAAGAAGAATGGATCAGTTTTGGATGTGGTGACATAGATTTCCCTCAATTTCAGAACATCTGTTTGCATGACTGGATCAAACTCCATCAGGGAGGGTGGTAAGACTACCTCTGTCTCTTCTTCAGAGCTGGAGACTGTTTCAAACTCAACAGAACTTCTCTGTGAAGTAACACAACTGCTCCTCACATCAGGAAGCAAAGGCAGTCCAGGCTGATTAGAAGTACCACTTTCTGGAACAATTCTGCTGGTAGAGACATGGCAGGAGCAATGGCAGAGGAAAAAGACCTCTTGTCCTCCTTCATAATCACAGCAAAAGATCAAACACCTTCTGCCACAGTCCATCAGCTTCAGAATCAGCTTTATGCTACCAGCATCCCAATTTCCTACCCACTCCTGTTTCCATCTGTCACATGTTATCGCATAATCATAGCTATCTGTTTCCTGGAGAGTAAAACATGTGGGACCCAGTGTATCTGTGGCTGTGGACGAGAGAAAGTTGTAATGCTCTACCAGCCCAGGAATCTATCTTAAATATTTAAAGATAGCGAGGCACTTCGGTTATGGGGGCCATATACTTACCCACACAACACCTTGTGAATTAAGGAAGTGCTATAATCTCAGTTTTTACAGCTAGGGAACTGAGGGAGAAAGACCAAGTGACTTGCCCAAAGTCATGCAGGAAATCTAGGGTGGCAGGGGGCATTAAGCTCTGGTCTCCTGAGTTTCAGACTAGAGTCCTAACCACTGGACCATCCCTTCTCTCCAAACCAAAATTCATCTGCTCAAGTTTTGCCAAACCTCCCTCTGCTTTTGCAGATCCGTGGTCCTTTCAGTGTAGGAGTGCCAAGGGACAGATAGGGTGTTTGAGAGACATCACAAAGACAGCTTGAGCATTCATCATCTTCAACCCTTCCTGTTCTGAACACAACATTCCCACATCAATTTTACCATGTATACTTTCCCAGGGCATGTAATTATTTTACATAATTTAAAATAATTTCTAGAAAGTGCTGTAGGCTGACTAATGTAAAAGGACATTAATGGTGACAGAGTGGAAGATATTCTAGAGGTGTAGTGAATTCAGGTTGGAGGTTCTACAATAGATGTCAGCAGTTGCCTTTAAAGCGTTGCTGTGGAGCTAAACTGAAGCACATGTTCCCAACGGAACCTTGAAGTCACTAAGTAGGAGTAAGAGTTCATCACACTCAAAATTATTTCTTGTGGCCAACAAGAAATTATTCAGGATGTGGAGGAGCTGTTGACAAAATGGTCTGTAGGTTAGTCTTCCACCACTGCAAAATGCACTGAAACACAGATTAACAGCCCTGATGGAGAGTTAGCTTTTCAGACTGAGTGCGGTAGCTCTCAAAACTCCACAGAGACAGAAAACTACTCAACCTCTGCAGTCCACCAAGATCTAGGAAGCGGTTTCATTGGCAGCATGAGGACAATCATAATTATTTCCCAAAGGTGAGAAGGGGAAAGCGATGTTTTCATACTGTTACATCACATGCTGCCCAACGCAGACACAACTGCCATATGTTTCCTGTTTTGATATGCAGAATTTATTGTGTTAACATTCCTAGACGTTTGGCTGGTACTTCTGGTGCTGTGTGTTGTTTAGAAACAAGAAAAAACAGTTTTAAAACTCCAAATGACTTGGTAGTGCGAGTTTAAGGGAATGGAAGTTATATTTCAGGGTGAAACTGGGACTGCTTTAAAATCTCCTCAAACTTTAGGACGGTAAATAGTCTTTTCCAATTCTGTGTCATGGCAATGTATATGGCTATGTCTACACTAGAGAGTTTACAGCAGCACAGCTGTACCAGTGCAACTGCTCCGCTGTAAAATCTCATAGCCGCTCTATGCTGACAGGAGAGTGCACTTGTCAACATAATTGAACTACCTCCAATTAGCAGTGCTAGCTATTTCAGCAGTAGAAGTCTCCTATTGACATAGTGCTTTGCATGCTACCATTTATACCAGCAAAACTTGTTACTTGGGGGGGAGATGTGGGGTTCACACCCCTGAGCAACATAAGTTTTGCCAACATAAGTGATAGTGTAGACATGGCCTAACTTTGTTTCAGAGGTAGCAGAATAGGTAGCAGAACTATACATTTCATTAAGTGGAGCCTCAGTGTTGGTTAGTATTTTTGCTCATCCTGAGGTGATTATAATTTAACTTTCACGTTTCTGAGAAGTCTTTTATGACTCTGCTGGGATTGGATTACAGGGTGTGGGCCTAATAATTAGTAGGGTCCCTCAGGCAAGTAAGCTTCAATATATTCACACTTCTCATCAGACATCATGATAGGAATCTGGAACATTGCCACATGAGCCATTGTCTCAGCCTTCTGCAACTCAGGAGGTGCCCAAATTGTGGGCCCAATTCATAAGTCATTGAGCAGCACTTGAAAGGTACTGAGCATCATCAGCTCCTATTGAAGTCACAAGAAGAGAGCACAGACACACGTTATAAAAATCAGGCCTAAAATTAGCATGAACCTACAGACACCGAAGAATGAAATTCCCCTGGGTTTGGGCTGGTGAGAAATCACAGGTAGGTGAGAATGGTAGGTCGCTGATCTACAATCCACATTAAGGATAAAAGTTACTATCACCAACTATATAAAGGCTTTATCTACATTATAGACCTTTCAGCAGCACAGTTGTACCACGGCAGCTGTTCTGCTGTAAAGTCTCCTGTGTAGCTGCTCTGTGCTAGCAGGAGAGAGCTCTCCCACCAACAGAATGCTTCCACACCGGCACTTCTGTTGGTGAAACTTTTATCAGTCAAGGGGGTGTTTATTCACACCCCTGACCAACAAAAAAATTACCAACAAAAGTGCTAGTATAGACAAAGCCTCAATGACATAAATCCATGTCAAAATGAATGTCTGAGGATGGCATTGTAAAATCCCATTTCCTTATCAAGAGGTCTATTCCCATTGTTTTACCACTAATATGATATCCTATTTCTTTTTAAAAAAAACACAGACAACAGTACAAAAGTTAACTGGGGGAAAAAAAACATAGTAAAACCTACCAGTTAGCAAGGTCTACATATGCTTACAGACATGGAATACCCATTGAGACACCCATGTGACCCTCCCAGCACAGTTACTTCCTGTTATGTTTGTGGGACTGAGGGCAGGCAGCCTGCACCTCTTCAGTTTAGCATGTGAGCTGCCCTGACACTTATGTTTCTCACCATCACGGCCCCTATGAGACTTGCAGCAGCTGAAAATGGTCAGGGTATGGATATGCCTCTGCCATGCCTCCCTCTCCCCTTTGGCTTCCCAAGGGCTTCTGCAGGCTCTGTGCAGGGCTGAGGGGGCTAGCTCTGTTCTTGGTGTTCAGACCCTGTGCCAATGCTATCTGGCAGTGGACCTTAGGACCACAGGCATACTGAGTGCAAAGAGGCTGCAGGGGAAATGTGATTCTGGCCCTCAATCTCCACCTTAGGAAATCAGGTGCCTGATGGCAATTAGCCTTGATAAACCAACAGGTATTTCCTGAGCGGAATGCTGACAAACCTAACCATGGCAGCTGTGGGGTCTCTTGTTAAGAACTGCATAAAAAAGCGCACAGAAGAAGCCATTTCCAGTGCATAACACAAGAAGTTTTTAGTCTGACATACCTAAGAACAATACTGCATATAAGAGCTGGATGAGGAATGGCATTTTCATCATGTGGGAAATTTCAACATTTCAGACTTAGTTTCTATTCCGATTCAGGCTGCAAAGTCAAAATATCAAAAAAATTCCACCCAATGAAAAATTCTGAACAGTTTCAATTCAGAAATGTCAAAACTAACAATGTCAATATATTTTATTAAAACTGAATCATTCAATGTGTTGAAAAACATTTTTCCATTTTGGGCTGACACAGAGGCAAAAAAGATTGTTTCGAATCAGAGTTTCATTCTGAAGTGATAACTAGAAATGTTTTGTTTGATTCTCCTGAGCAGAAAATATTTTCAAGTCATCAGACTTGACATTTCCTATGGAAATGATTTAGTTGGGGATTGGTCCTGATTTAGTTGGGGATTGGTCCTGCTGTGAGCAGGAGGTTGGACTAGATGACCTCCTGAGGTCCTTCCAACCCTGATATTCTATGAAAAGTTTGACAAGGCCACATTTTCTGGTGGCAAATTGTGACAGAAAAGTTTTGGCCAATTTTACTGCACATTCTTGACCATAATATCATGGCACCTAAAATACACCCCTATACCCTCTTTGATAGAGCATTTAGGTAACCTCTCTGGCTCCATGAGAAAAGGTTAACTTCTGTTGTGCCCTGTTCCTGCAGGGTCCATCCACCCCATAGAAGCAGGTTTACTATTGGTATTTTCACTGCTTCTTGGCACAGTGGGCATATCTGAGGAGTTAATTCAGTGGCAAAAAAAACCTACATTCATGCACAATTAAGATTATATAGCGGAAGTATGAGTTTTGCTCAACTGAGCATTCTGCAAAGGAACGAAATACTATCAAGCAACATTAACGATGCATTGGTGTTTTTTTGCCATTGAATTTCCTAATTTTCTGAACAGGGAAAGATGTTGCTGGAAGGAGTGAGTAGTCATTTAGGCAATTGTACATGTTCTGTCCCACAATTTGCGTACCAAGCCAGCCCAGTCCCTGCTTCTCACCAATCAGCTGGGCCCCACCAGTCCTGCTTCAGCACCCATTCTCAGCCATGCACCTGGCCCATTCACTGCATTTCCCCCTCCAACCTGGTCCCCTCCCCACTGTTGTACCAGCCTCCACCACTGCAAGCAAGGAATGCATCTCCCTGAAGTCCCTACTACCTGGTATACACGTTTCTATTGCCAATACTTTCCCTGCTTCCTATAACCCTACTCATGCACTGCCTGAAGCAAAGGACAACTATATTACAATGTAATGTAATGTTCCTGGTTGTGTTTCACAATGGTTGGAGAGGAAAGTTTGTGGCAGAGCCAACAAGAGTAATCACAGACAGCATTTCTGTTCCAAAATGCTTAGTTTTGTGTTTAAGATACTCAGACTCCTGTCCAATGGATGTACCCTATTGCCAAGAAACAGTCAGAGCTTGTAGTGTTTCTATGCCATACAATACATATTTTCTGGTCAGTCATGAGCCCTCCAGTTTCCCGATTAATGTTAATAACTTCTGTATTGTAGCTGATTATAGGATTAGAAAACGTGTCTTACAGTGATAGACCCAAAGCACTCAATCTATTTAGTTCAACAAAGAGAAAGTTAAGGGGTGACTTGATTACAGTCTGAAGTATCCACATGGGGGAACAAATATTTAATACTGGGCTCTTCAATCTTGCAAAGAAAGGTATAACACAATTCAATGACTGCAGGTTGAAGCTAGGCAAATTCAGAGTGGAAATAAGGCGTACATTTTTAACAGTGAGCATAAATAACCACTGAAGCAAGCTATCAAGGGTCGTTGTAGATTCTCCATCACTGATAATTTTAAAATCAAGATTGGATGTTTTTTCTAAAACATCTGCTCTACGAATTACTTTGTGGACGTTCTGTGGCCTGTGTAGTGCAGGAGGCCAGCCTAGGCGATCACAATGGTTCCATCCAGCCTTGGAATCTATAAAATTGTAGCAATCTCCAGGCATTTAAAAATCATCGGTGATGTTGTGTTAAGTGTTATAGTGCTGGAACCCCACCCCTCACCCCTCCATTCCCCACTCACAACTGCCCCAGTCCTTCCCCTCTGCCCCTCACCTGTCCTTCCATTTGCCCCCTGGCCCGCCTTACTCCTGCCCTGCATGCTACTCACCCATCGGCATAGCCATCTGGTAAAAATATTCGTAGGGGATGCTGAGTAAAAAAACCTGTTCTCTGGTGTCTGTGTGGGGGGGTGGAAGTCACTGGGTCTGTCCCAGCCTGGTGTGGAGGGGAGGCCCCAGGGAGGGATGGGTTGGAAAGCAAGCCCACCCCACACTCATCCCTACAGTGATGGCTCCTGTCCAGTGGTGCAAGTAGAATTTATTTCTTACTGGTACACTGCGCATAGGTGATTCATGGGAGGGACACAGAGGGGGACACCAGCTAAAGGGGGGGCATGTGATCCCCCTTATGGCCCCCCCATCTGACTCCTCACCCCCAGCCAGGGGCCCCTGTGCTCTCCCCATCCCATGTTACCTGGGCGGGAGTGGGGGCTCTGTCCTCCAACTGCACCAGATAGACTTCTGAACCACAGGGCTTTCCAGAACCACAGCAGCGAAAGGAGCAGAACATGGGGCCAACGGGCAGCTGCTCGCCGGCAACTCCTCTGGTGTGGCTGTACCGCCCCCAGCCCTGTCCTCTGGCGGGGCTGTACAGACCCCAGACAGGAGACGCAGCTGTGTGGAAGAGCTGGGGCGGGGGCAGTACAGCTATGCTAGAGGAACACATTCTGCTTGTGTGTTTTTACGATACGGCGTACTGGCAATAAATATCTTAATGGTACAGCATACCTGACTGTACCGCCCTACTTGCACCACTGCTCCTGTTTCATGGGGCTGGGCCCAACTCCCTGCTCTGGCCTGCTGGCTCTAACCACTCACAAACTTGCTGTTGCTGGCTCCTCTGAATGGGGGGAGGGAGGGCAGGGCTAGTCATCTGACCACCCCAAGAAAACAAGGAGCAGGAGGGTAGAAGAGGGGGAAAGGGCACCAGTTTCTAATATGAACATGGGATGCTGATGCTAGGGCTAAAGGGGTGAGGTCCCCAGATTCCCTTGAATCTGCCCTTTTCTCAATGCTCACCACAGAAGTCCACTCCATCCCAGTAGCTTCCCAATGACTCTCCTGATCTACTAGGAGAGTTCTTCTCTCAGGAGAGGATCCCAAGGCCTATTCTTCCCCTAGTCTTCTTGCATCTCCTATGCTGTCCTGATGTCCTCCTTTTATTAGTCACCTTGCTCCTCTCAGTTGAGATTCCTCCTTAATTCAGCTACTTAGCGCCTCCCCAGCTGGCCTACTCCTGAATTTGACCTGGCCCATCCTCCAGCTGCAACTGAGTGCACTAATTGCTCTCTGGCTACAATTAACTCTTTCTCTGCCAGTGTGAGGTATACACCCCATCTCAAGGGAAAATAGAGGGAATTGCTAATACAGCGAAAGCCTCAATGAACATGTTAAGTTTGCCCACTGTTGTAAAGTCTTCCCCCAGGATATGTAGTGCTGTATCCTTTGTGTTTTATTTTATTTGGCTGTGTTGTTTTTGCAAGACTAATCCATAAGAAAAATAAAACCCAAGTAAATATGGGGTTTGATTATGAAACAAAGGAGAAGAATGTGTCACTCTTTCTAACTGAAGAATTATTACAGTCAGGCTAATTATTTTCCTAACTTCTTCATTATTATTTAGGGGAAAAAAACCCTACAGATCAGGCCCTAACCAGCCAATGGACCTGTACTGAACTCACCTTCAGCCACCTATGAGATCTTTCTTTGACAGCCAGCAGCCCACAGCAAACACTTTGTAATCATATTTGTCCTTCTTCATATTTCCAAAGAACATTTTGCCAATTAAAATTCAGTTCATGCCCCTTCTATCACTGGGGCTCTCCAGGTTTCATATGTTCCTCCTTTGCCATTATTATGATGTGGATATTTTTCAGGTGCCATTATCTCCCCTCACAGCACAGCTAAAGCATTTTGACTGTGGCGTGGCATGGCATGCAGAACTCAGAATGATTTGATTATGTTCTCTTTTTAAAATCCGATAAGGGGAACCATTTTTATATTATCCTGTAATGTGAAAACAAAATGAAAGTCTGAAATTAATAGGCTATGGAGAATTGCATCACCTCCACGAACGAGAGAGAGAGAGAGATGCTAGCATTAGAGCATGCTATATTTAACCTTCCCCTTTTAAGGAGGAACAAGAACAAGTTGACCACATACAGCAGGCCTAATAGTTGTTTTCAGTCTCATATTTATCCACAAGCCTCAATAGGTTTAGGTACAATCGTTCGTCGTACACCAAAGATTTGAGTTAGGTGGACAGATTAGCCAACTTGGAAATCCTAGGGAAAAACAGCATTGAGCTCAAGTTTTACAGCAAGAAACTGACAATGTTTCTGACGTGTGTGTTTTCCACTTCCAGATTGATATACTGTACAGTAACTGTAAGGCGTGAGATATATGTCTCAACATATAAAAGCAACACAGTGTGGCTTACTGCATGTGGAAGGAGCTGAGTGAAACATCACAGAGATCTGCCAAGAAGCAATGAAGATAGAATTTGAATTGTAAGAAGAAGATAGGATGGCAAAAGTATGGAGGGCTGTACTATTTATTAATCGTTATTATTATCATCATGAATATGATACCATAGGTATGTTGCCCTAATTACACCTCTGAACACAAATGCTCAAACCGGAGAAAAGCAAGAGATGTAATATGATGCTGGAAAAACACCAAACTATCTCAGACCATCAAAAATAAATTGACACTATGTGACAAATGCAGAGGATCTTCATTAAAAGCCTGAACTTCATAGTGGGAGGAACAGGGTTATCATGAACAAACAAACCAAAGTGTTTTAAAGGCAAACAAAAATGTTGTACCACTTAGCACAGTGGTATCAAAAATAGATCTTAAGAGGGGACTTCAGAAACCAATACAATGCTGCGGAAATGATTCATGCAATGTGTGTTTCCTTGTGTCAGATAGGAGCTGAGTCCCTACAGGTCTGGGGTAAACTGACCTATTAAACCACAGCACTCAGTTAGACCTGGGCAACAATGAATATTTGGCATTGAAGACAAGATGGACTCCAGAACGTTATATGTTTAAGTTTACCCAGTGCTATTCAGATGCTGATGCAGGTGCAGAGAAAAGACCTCAAAAACCAGACAGGACTCTAAGAGTGATTAGTGAACAGCTGGGATTATAGAAAGAACTGACATCAAAAACAAAAATCCATTTATTCTTTTTCTAATCTACTTTGGTTTTTATAGCACATCCGTCCCTGTGGGATGTGAGCCCCATCCACTGTTAGACACATATAAGATGATCTGCCAAATGACTTACACCCACAAAATCAGGTTTCCTTACCTTTCTCCCCGAGCTGTGATGAGCGAGTTTTGTCATTTGTACAAATCTTTATGTAAATGCTATTCAGTTCTGAATGCTTATGTGGTGAAAAAGGTGAGTTGTGCATTTGGACCTGAACACTTATGGTCATTCCTAGTGCCTGCAGGAGTGAATTCCAGCCTCAGACGAGCTCCTAAGAAAATCTGTCTCCTACACAAGAGTATCACTTTGAACAAATGACTGAAGGATACTTTGCCCCAGAAGAGGGCTGGAAGTGAGTAGGCACATACCATGCTTTGCATCTCCCCCTATCTCCTGAAGATTTCACAAGAGTTGTATCCCATGATTTCTCCACTGGGAGACAAAGGAAAGACTGATGATGAAATAGCACCAGGGAGAGCACATTGGTCAGCCTCCTAACTCCTTCAGTAGCTCAGTTGGGATAAAACAGCATCTAAGTGTCTGGGTGTGCTATAGCGCATCCTTGGGTTTCCTTGAGAGGTGTACCAAGACATTATCATAGGCAATTGCACATGACTGGGTGATTCAGCATTATTTCTAACCCTCCACCCAAAGAACTATACTTTGTGAATGCTAATTTCTCCTTCATTGTGTTTCCCATTTCTTCTCCAGAGGTATATTTGAACAGATACACTGTCCTCATGATCGCTACCAGCCACTCAGCATTAACAGCGGTAACTCCTTCCTCCACCATCCCACATTTTTAGGGAACATTCTGCATATGATTCCAAACAAATTGAAGAATCAACATTATATAGAGAGAAAACAATTGTGTACAGGCGAGGGGAGGAAGACGTTTTAAGAACATTGCAGAGCAGGGAGGTTAACAATACCTGATTTTGTCCTGTTGACAGAATATTTGTGCTCTGGGGGAAAAAATGAGGAGCATTCAGCATAGCTTTGCTGCAATTGTGGTTCAATGAAACCAGGAAAGCCATGGAACGGGAAGATAATGTGGGTGTAATCTGTAACTAACAGAGACTGAATTCCATTGAGAGTAAAGGCAGGAAAAATGCTAATGTAATTACTTTCCTTTGGAACAATACAGTCTAAGTGAAACCCATATCTTTATTTTTGGTAGCATTTTGTGTACCACAGTTAATAATGTAGGATGGCAACGAGTTTAGAGATTAGAAACATGAAGTTTTCTTTTATCATACACGAGAAAGCCCTGTATGATGCAGCAATCTGTTTTCTATACAGTATATTTTTGAAGCTGAGTTCTGCACAAAACAGGACTTGATTGTCATTGTTACTTTACAATCCAAACATTGACTTGATTTAAGGATGATTTAATACAGATAGCCTACAGCTTCCTAAGGAAGAGAGACATCCTCTGGGAAGATTACATCTTGTGAAAAGCAGCAGCCTTAAGCTAATTATTTTACCACATTGTAAACCATCACCAGTTACATAGATTTTAAGGTCAAAAAGCACCATTATGATTATGTAGTCTCATCTGCTGCATAATACAGGCCATTGTTTGTAACCCAAAGCCAAACTTAGTAATTGTAGGTATCTAAAGCTAGACATCTAAATCCAAGTGGCTTGATTTTCAGTGGGCTTGTCTATACATCCGGCGGTGTCAATTTAGCAGGTCTGGTGAAGACAAGCCAAGTTGATTGTAGGGCGCTCTCCTATTGACATCTGTATTCCACCTCCCCAAGAGATGGACGGTAAGTCTGCGGGAGAGCGTCTCCTCTTGTCTACACCGTGCTAAGTCGACCTAAGTTACCTTGACTTCAGTTACGTAACTTACATAACTGAAGTAGCATAACTTAGGTTGACTTACAGCTTCAGTGTAAATGAGCCCAGTGTGTTGAGCACTCACAACTCCTAGTAAAATAAAGAGGAACTTTGAGTGCTCAGTAGAACTATCTGGAAAAATTCCAACAAAGCTTTTTTTTGGTCAGAATTTACCAATCCATCAAAATATTTTCTGGAAAGTGGCACAGGAGACATGAAACAGAAAACGGTCTGAGGTGACATATGGACAGTTTTCTGGCAGGACTTTGTTATCCCAAAAGTGGGGGACTACATGGATGGCCAAGTCATGAAGAGAGAGCACCCAGTCACAGAGAGCAAGAGGGGCCACAGCATGAGTAACCAAGTGCTGGTGGCACCAGATGTGGTGAGAGCTAACTCCCAGACCTAGCCACAAGGAATCACACTTGTGCTAAGCACTGTAGAGATAGAGCAGTAAACAGTCCTTAACCTAAAAACGTAGGCCCAACTATCTGTCACATTTTAAATATATCCACAAGGTATTTGGTATTTTGTCAGAAACATATGGAACTAGGGAAAGGGGAGGAATTACAAATACAGTAGATAATTTACAAGTTCTATAAGATTTTTACAACTTTCATTTCTGAGCAAACAAGGTGAATGCACCAAGAAAAGAAAACTGTCTAATAAAAATCATTTACATTAGATTACATTCAGTTCATCAGGAAAAAAACAAAGCACGGGAATATTTTATCTTGTTGTGTTTTTCAAGGACACAGTCAGTGTAAGTCACCTGTAATAATGCTGGGTTTGCAAGAGTACAATTAATTAATCAGCTTCACTGGCACAACATAGGTTTCTGATACTAATAAACTATATTCAAGCTGGTCATGAAGGTGGGGCTTTTGCGTTACAATTTCAAGCACCCACAGTAAAATGATTTCTTTTCCTCCCAGTGAATTAAGAACAAGCCTATACCGCACATCAAAGATTCATTTGCATACATTGCCTCATTATTTTACACCTGCTACAGCCTCCTACTTTTTGTTTGCTGTGTGAAAGAAAGATTGAGTCCTTGAAAAAGCTTTTATTAGGCCTGTGAAAAGAAATAGCCTCAGGCCCATATTACTTTGAAATCAAAGGATAATTCCACAGTGTGTCCTGTATTGGATAAAGGAAGCTGAAGGTCTTAATTTTAAAGTGTCAATAATGGGACTGAAGCTTGCGGGAAGAACTTCTATTTTGTTTAAAGGAACAATAAATTAAATCACAAGAATCCAGATTTTGTCCTCCCTTAGCTCATTGTGAAATTCTACTGTGAAGACATTTAAATCCCAATCATGTTTTGGCTAAACTACTTTACTAGTAGCATAAAATCTTTACCCATTAGCAGTTAAACACCTAAATATCTTTGAGGATCTGAGCCCAGCAGTTTTGGAATGTCCATGAATAGAATACCTAACAAAAATAGATAAATAAAACGTGGACCAAATATAAATATACCCCCAAACTACCAGGAAGGGGGGTTCCAAAGAGGATGGAGCTCGGCTGTTCTCAGTGGTGGCAGATGACAGAACAAGGAGCAATGGTCTCAAGTTGCAGTGGGGGAGGTCCAGGTTGGATATCAGGAAAAACTATTTCACTAGGAGGGTGGTGAAACACTGGAATGCGTTACCTAGGGAGGTGGTGGAGTCTCCTTCCTTGGAGGTTTTTAAGGCCCAGCTTGACAAAGCCCTGGCTGGGATGATTTAGCTGGGAATTGGTCCTGCTTTGAGCAGGGGGTTGGACTAGATGACCTCTTGAGGTCCCTTCCAACTCTGATATTCTATGATTCTATGATTCTATGATTCAGAACACAAATGTCCACAACATCTCTCTTTAATATAATGCCACTGAAAACTGAAAGGGAACAAACAGGCCTTGAGCCTTAGCCTGATGTACCTGAGACGGCAGCCAGAGTGGTGCTGTCTAGGGGCTGCTCTACCTTGTGGCTGCCTACAGGCTGTGCAGTGGTCCAGCATCCTACACAGCACTCAGAACCCTCTCCCACCCTCTTACACTAGGGTTTGTATGAGTGAGAAGTGGCACAGGGCTCTCCACTGCTGCTTCACCTCAGGTGAATTCTCCCTACAGCCCCGATTCACTATCTCAGAGGTGTATAGTTGTCAAAGCAGGGATGCTGAACTGGTCACCTACATCTTTAGTTGATGCACTAATACAAGTATGCTGTTTAGTGAGAGAGGGTTTTTCCCCCCCAGTTTTAAGTGTGCTTTTCTGAATTGGAAATTGGTAACATCATCCAAGTCCAAATTTCCTTGAATGTGAGAGCTCCTCCAGATTGTTCAGTCTACTTTAACCATGGCTTGCAGACTTCCTGTTGCTCTCTTGCTCCTCCGACAACTCTCAGGTGAGGTATGTTTGAATCATACCCACAACTCGTATTTCGCTAAAATATGTACCACCTGACTACAGAACAATAAACATGGATTCCACCAACACTTTAACTTAACCAGGATAACATCAGCTCCCGACCCCTTATCCCCTCTGTTGTAGCTATAACCCAGGGCTAAATGTCTCTGCAGAAAATTGTTTCTGCAGGAATTTAATTTCCCTGTTCACTAGTTTTATACCTATCAATTAAAAGCAAATTTTTAGTCACATTTTCAGCCACAACTTAATTGGCTGGGAGAAAATACCTTCATATACAAGATTTTCTGAGTTAAAAATCCCTTTTAGTTTCAACACAGACGTCCTACAAGGACCCCAGTTAAAAACAGTGCTATCTACCTTTGTACCTAGCTGTGCATTTTTCCTGCACCTATTGCTGTAGTATTTAGCCATCAGCCAAAAGGCTAAGATCCACAACACATTTTATCCACCTCACCTTTCCCTTGCTTCTCTCAGAAAGAGAAATTGGTTTTAGAATTGTTTTTATGACTCATTCAGCACCCTTAGCGCTTTTTATTATTAAAAATGATAAGCTGGTTTCCCAGGACAGGAATACATGATTAGGCCCTTCTGATGCTTCGCTAAGTGGGGAGGACTGTGTAAATAGATAGGTCTTTTGCCCTAAACATGGTAACACTTAGTCTCAACTTGATTTCTGATGGCGGAGAGTTCCGGAGCCAAGGGACACCCACCAGTAGTGCTCGTCCTCCGCCCTTCAGAGTTTCAGCCTTGGGACTGCCAGCTGTGTGTCACAGCCAATCATATTAGCCGTGACATGTTATAAAGGAGGAGGTGAGCTCTGAAACAGCTTAGACCAAACCCCGCTTTAAAGATCAGGGCCTGTACCTTGACATAGATCTAGGACTGATTGACAAGCCAGGGCCAGCACAGAGGACCAGTGTTCACCTCTGTGCCACTGAGGAGGTGAGGTGCTGTATGATGAAGCATTGGCCATCTCCATGTGTCCTTCAGCTTCAATCCCAGGTCTGTTATGTTGCGATAATCCAGCCTGGGGGTGACAAAAGCATGGATCATGGCACATAGGTCTTTGTCCAAGAGGAAATGGTACAGGCTCCTTACCAGCTGAAGACAGAAGGAGGTGTTTCAGATGGCTGTTGTTCTTTGGGGGTCAAGGGACAGGATCCAAAGACTGTGCACCCCCTCAGACCCTGGAAGGGAAATTCCACTAGCAGAGTGTGAGATGACCGAATTACAGACAGGCTCATAAGAAATAGTGTTTACTAACACTGGTAAAAAGGATGACTTAAGCCTGTATTGACTCCATGTGTCACACACCTTGAGGACTATTCTCCTCAGCCATGACAACAATAATGGCTATTGGACAGAGAAGGGACTGCTGGTATCATATATATCTCACATTGCATGTGCAACCCTTATTGAACAGTGATTCCATTCACCAATGTCATAGAGTCAGCTGAGCGGGGTCTTAACTGTTAATGTACTTCACAACCTGCACCAGTGTCACTTCACATAGTTTGTATTATCAAACTATGCCAGCCACAATATTAAGTCTATGTAATTCTGATGCATCTCTAATATATTCAGAAGTAGAGAAGGGCATCATATAAAAATGAACACAGCCCCGAAAAGAAGTATGCAGCTTTCATACTATTAACATGGCAACACTGTTAACTATCAACTAATTTCTAGGAAGGATGGTCTTGTGGTTAGATAATAGGATTGATGGTTAAGACACCTGCCTCAGTTTCAATGCCTAATTCCCCTTTGACTCAAACATAACATTTAAACTCTGATTATTTATTATGTATTTATTACTTGGTTATTGTAAAGCATTTTGAGATCCATGGTTGGAAGACTTCAAAGTATTTATCAGTTACTAACCAGCTGTACAATAAAGTAAAAATTCATCTAGGGTTTTATTTGATAGAAGAAGAGAGGTTATAAGTATTACATCACCTCTGTGGTTTATATATTCAGCATTGGGGTGAAAATTTTAATTGAATTCCATATATTTTAATATGCTAGTATTGCTCTAATCTTTGTGACGATTATAGCTGTGTAATGCAAACAGACATCTGTATGTATGCCCTTTCACAGCACATTCCATAAATTCCTGGATGCTTGTCTAAGCTGTGTATTCACATCCAGGAGCACTGAAGGAACAGAAATCCCTCCTGAGACAGATGTCCATTGACCTTAAGCATGGATGACATTTAATAGAAGCATATGGACATGTGTTATTCTTCTATGCTGCAAAATATAATCCTCTTTGCAGGGGTATTTTATATTGGGAAGTATTTCAAGATGGCTCCATAAATTTATGTCCAAGGCACCTGTGTTCCAACTGGAGTTGGACAAATACTGCAGAAAACTATTCACAAGCATCCATTTAAAATTTATTCAATTACTGCCATTCATTGGTATAAGGCTGCATAGGGATAATGCACTGAGGATAATGTTGCTTTTTTCCTAATACTCCACTATCAGCCATTGACAGAGTGATTGATGGTCAATGAAAATGGGTGGAGTGCAGTGAGGCAAAAGAAGGCTGACCTAATTCAAAACCCTTCTCCCCCCCCCCCTATATATTTCTCTACAGATATTCCAGGAAGCAGAAACAATTCCTCTGGTTATTTTCTGACATGAGTCACACATGCCAGGTTTAAGTATCTGTGTCTCGTTGAGATGGTAAACTCATTGATCATCTCTGATCTCAAAATGGGGCCATTTTTCAGCCTGAGGGGGGCCACGGTCACCTATTCACTACCACCAGCTGCTCAGAAGCCCACCTTTAGTTTCTGGTCATTTTTATGATCACTGATTAAATCCATGTCACGAGCCAGGATGTCAATCTCTGACCATGGGGTGGCCTCTCGGCTCTAGTTGCCTGAGAATGTGAAGGGGACACTGAGCAGCCAAAAGTCCCCTTGCCAGGCTTCTCTTCCTCCCCAAGACCTACTAGTGTACAAGTTCCAGGTTGGCCCTCTCCACAGCTCCTTATGACAAGTGATCACTCCATTCTCTCAACACGTCTCCCACGGGTTTCCAATCCTGGTCTCGGGTGACTCGGGAAGTGAGCTCCAGTGCCAGGGCTACCAGGAGAGGCCTGGTGTGCCTCCCTATTGTCAGCTCAGCTGCTGGCCGGGGAAAGGTTCATAGATTCATAGATTCATAGATTCTAGGACTGGAAGGGACCTCGAGAGGTCATCGAGTCCAGTCCCCTGCCCGCATGGCAGGACCAAATACTGCCTAGACCATCCCTAGTAGACATTTATCTAACCTACCCTTAAATATCTCCAGAGACGGAGATTCCACAACCTCCCTAGGCAATTTGTTCCAGTGTTTAACCACCCTGACAGTTAGGAACTTTTTCCTAATGTCCAATCTAGACCTCCCTTGCTGCAGTTTAAACCCATTGTTTCTGGTTCTATCCTTAGAGGCTAAGGTGAACAAGTTCTCTCCCTCCTCCTTATGACACCCTTTTATATACCTGAAAACTGCTATCATGTCCCCTCTCAGTCTTCTCTTTTCCAAACTAAACAAACCCAATTCTTTCAGCCTTCCTTCATAGGTCATGTTCTCAAGACCTTTAATCATTCTTGTTGCTCTTCTTTGGACCCTTTCCAGTTTCTCCACATCTTTTTTAAAATGCGGCGCCCAGAACTGGACACAATACTCCAGCTGAGGCCTAACCAGAGCAGAGTAGAGCGGAAGAATGACTTCTCGTGTCTTGCTCACAACACACCTGTTAATGCATCCCAGAATCATGTTTGCTTTGTTTGCAACAGCATCACACTGTTGACTCATATTTAGCTTGTGGTCCACTATAACCCCTAGATCCCTTTCTGCCGTACTCCTTCCTAGACAGTCTTTTCCCATTCTGTATGTGTGAAATTGATTTTTCCTTCCTAAGTGGAGCACTTTGCATTTGTCTTTGTTAAACTTCATCCTGTTTAACTCAGACCATTTCTCCAATTTGTCCAGATCATTTTGAATTATGACCCTGTCCTCCAAAGTAGTTGCAATCCCTCCCAGTTTGGTATCATCCGCAAACTTAATAAGCGTACTTTCTATGCCAATATCTAAGTCGTTGATGAAGATATTGAACAGAGCCGGTCCCAAAACAGACCCCTGCGGTACCCCACTCGTTACGCCTTTCCAGCAGGATTGGGAACCATTAATAACAACTCTCTGAGTACGATTATCCAGCCAGTTATGCACCCACCTTATAGTAGCCCCATCTAATTTGTATTTGCCTAGTTTATCGATAAGAATATCATGCGAGACCGTATCAAATGCCTTACTAAAGTCTAGGTATACCACATCCACCGCTTCACCCTTATCCACAAGGCTCGTTATCCTATCAAAGAAAGCTATCAGATTGGTTTGACATGATTTGTTCTTCACAAATCCATGCTGGCTATTCCCTATCACCTTACCACCTTCCAAGTGTTGGCAGATGATTTCCTTAATTACTTGCTCCATTATCTTCCCTGGCACAGAAGTTAAACTAACTGGTCTGTAGTTACCTGGGTTGTTTTTAGTTCCCTTTTTATAGATGGGCACTATATTTGCCCTTTTCCAGTCTTCTGGAATCTCTCCCGTCTCCCATGACTTTCCAAAGATAATAGCTAGAGGCTCAGATACCTCCTCTATTAGCTCCTTGAGTATTCTAGGATGCATTTCATCAGGCCCGGGTGACTTGCAGGCATCTAACTTTTCTAAGTGATGTTTAACTTGTTCTTTTTTTATTTTATCCGCTAAACCTACCCCCTTCCCATTAGCATTCACTATGTTAGGCATTCCTTCAGACTTCTCGGTGAAGACCGAAACAAAGAAGTCATTAAGCATCTCTGCCATTTCCAAGTTTCCTGTTACTGTTTCTCCCTCTTCACTAAGCAGTGGGCCTACCCTGTCTTTGGTCTTCCTCTTGCTTCTAATGTATTGATAAAAAGTCTTCTTGTTTCCTTTTATTCCCGTAGCTAGTTTGAGCTCATTTTGTGCCTTTGCCTTTCTAATCTTGCCCCTGCATTCCTGTGTTGTTTGCCTATATTCATCCTTTGTAATCTGTCCTAGTTTCCATTTTTTATATGACTCCTTTTTATTTTTTAGATCGTGCAAGATCTCGTGGTTAAGCCAAGGTGGTCTTTTGCCACATTTTCTATCTTTCCTAACCAGCGGAATAGCTTGCTTTTGGGCCCTTAATAGTGTCCCTTTGAAAAACTGCCAACTCTCCTCAGTTGTTTTTCCCCTCAGTCTTGATTCCCATGGGACCTTACCTATCAGCTCTCTGAGCTTCCCAAAATCTGCCTTCCTGAAATCCATTGTCTCTATTTTGCTGTTCTCCCTTCTACCCTTCCTTAGAATTGCAAAGTCTATGATTTCATGATCACTTTCACCCAGGCTGCCTTCTACTTTCACATTCTCAACGAGTTCCTCCCTATTTGTTAAAATCAAGTCTAGAACAGCTTCCCCCCTAGTAGCTTTTTCAACCTTCTGAAATAAAAAGTTGTCTCCAATGCAGTCCAAGAATTTGTTGGATAGTCTGTTCCCCGCTGTGTTATTTTCCCAACATATATCCGGATAGTTGAAGTCCCCCATCACCACCAAGTCTTGGGCTTTGGATGATTTTGTTAGTTGCTTGAAAAAAGCCTCATCCACCTCTTCCACCTGGTTAGGTGGCCTGTAGTAGACGCCTAGCATGACATCTCCCTTGTTTTTTGCCCCTTTGGAAAGGTGTCAGATCCCTGTAGACATATTGTAAAAAAAAGGTATCTCCAGGGATCTGATGAACTAGACTGGAATCTGTAGAC
This sequence comes from Malaclemys terrapin pileata, assembly GCF_027887155.1. Taxonomy (NCBI): domain Eukaryota; kingdom Metazoa; phylum Chordata; order Testudines; family Emydidae; genus Malaclemys; species Malaclemys terrapin. The sequence goes on from NC_071505.1 coordinate 319,220,483, forward strand.
CCTGGCTACACCCAGAGTCCATTAACCCCACCCCTTCTGCCCTATTCACCTAACGGGGACAATCAGCTTAGCCAGGCCTTGCTTGCAGGCCTGTGTTTCAGCAGTCCACACCTGTCTATATGCACAGTCTATGGAGTTCCCGTCATGTCTGTGGGTGGTTGTATCACCTGCACCTTCTGCATCAGTCTCTGCCTGACCAGGATGACTTGAATCTACTGATGCAGCTGTGCTATCTGCTGCAACTGCTGTTGTCTCTTTTGGAAATGGATGTCGACCTATCTAGATTCTAGATGCCACCTCGACCCTGCCAAAGGGGTCGTATATATATTTAATGTTACACCTTTCATCAGGACTGGAAAAATGTCCACATTCTCCACTACTTGTGTCAAAGTGACTCACCAGTTGGTGTGATGCCTTGTGCCCCGGTGCAGCACTGCAGGGTTTCATTCTCTGCCACCTGCCAACCAGGTTCTCTAGAGATCCCCTTTTGCTTGTGACTCGGCTCTCTGGTTGGGTGACCTGTGGCCTCACCCCTTTTGGGGTAAACTAAGGTTTTCCCCTAATACTCCCAGGACCTCAAACCAGGTCAATGCCCTGGTCCAAGCCCTGGGCCTTTGTGTCTGGGTCTTCCTCTTAGTTTCCTGGGGGAAGCTGTAGGGGACCCAGCCCCTCCTTCCATCCTGGGGTCAAGCTCAGGGACCCTTGTGGCAAGTGCTTACGGTCTGTGTGGTCATACCTCTTGCCTCTTCCCTGGGTTTCTTCCTACAATGCATCCATCTTCTCCTCAGAGGGCTCACATTCTCAGGAAGGGTCTGCCCTAGGGCCCAGCCCCAAGTCTCAGACTTCAAGGTAATAAAGAATTTCTCTAGCTTCTCTGTTTATCTGGATCCTCCAGCCATCTATCCTACTGCTCTGTCCAACTTATGGTAGGTTGGCTCTCTGCTGTGTTTCTTTCTGGTATCTGAGGATGAGAGAGGTCTGTCCACTGACCCAGGCTAGGCATCTTCTGAACTGAGCTTCTCCCTTTTTTAAGGCTCCTCCTCCAAGACTGGTATGCCTCACAGGTGCTGCAGGGCAGGGCTGCTTGGGACCAAAGCTGCTCCTTAACCCTATCTTGCCTGGTGCAGGGTTTGTATACCCCGTCACAGAGGGAAAATAGATGCAAGTGCTGTGAAGCCTAGCGAGAGCTTGTTTAAATGAGTCTCTTGAATAAAGTTTTCAATTTCATAATTGCTTTCTTACCCCCTTAAGATAAGGCAATTCCACCCCTAGCATCAGCAAGAATGCAAGGATAGACATGGATCTTCAGCTGCATATCTGTACTCAGTGTGCACGTTAATGAACATGTTAATCCTGATCTTCTGATTGTCTCTGAAAGTAGAGTCATTCCCAGAAGTCAAATCAATATACAGACTTTTTCCTAGATGACTTGTTGTAATGTTGACACCTACCTCTTGCAAGCAGCCCCTGGTTGAGTGTGTGCGGTTTTTGCAGTTTTCTTGGCTTATGGTGCCCCTTGTTGGCCACTGCGCTTTTTCGGTGGGTCTTTGGTTACTTAGCCCTTTGGCCAAGTCACCCATACTCCGCGTGCAATCAAACAAAACAAACCCCTTCAGGGGTACACTGTCCAACCAGGCCTATCTCAAAGCCACAGTAATGTCTTGTAGTCCTCCCTGGGCTCAGTCTCTTCAACAGGGCCCATCATGGTACCCTTCCATTGGCAATGTCTCTGTAGCACTCCCCAGCCTCCAGTCCTCAATGTGACCAACAGGGCTTATCTCAGTACCCTAGTTGGTCAGCTTACATGCAAAGGTTCCTGCTCTGGGATGGAGCAGCACCCCCCGGGGCTTCCTCCATGGAGGCTCTTCGCCTGCCCTTTAGTCCTCTGAAACTAGCTCTCCAGCTGGGTCAGTCTCAGTTCAACCCTCTTCCGGGGGTGACAGTTCCACATACAGTCCCTTCCCTGAGCCTGTCTAAACTCCCTTCTCTCAGGGCACAACCACCTCCCCAATGGCTGTAGGAGGGGACCTCGGCCCCCCACTACTCCAGGTCCCAGCTCAGGGACCCTCTAAGTAGCAGCCACCTGCCACATCCCTTTAACTACCGGCTTTTCCCTGGCCCACTTCTCCATAGCCCATCTTAACTGAGTCCTGGCAGCCAGCCAGAAGCTATCCCCTCACTTCCCTGGTCCCTGCCAGCAACTACCCACTTTAGCCTTTGCAGCCAGCCATGAGCACCTCTTGCTCCCCCGGTCCCTGCTAGCAAACTGAACTCATTCTGGCCGTGCAGCTCCTTTTATATGGGCCTGCTGGTCCCCGACTGGCTGCTCCCTGCAGCCTCTCTCATTGACTGCTTCCCATGCAGCCACTCTATCCCACCTGGAGGACCTCTCCACTGCTCTTTTCCTGGGATGGGTGTGGCAGGACTCTGAGGCCTCCAATGCTGTCACACTTGTCCCTTACAATCAGAGCAAATGACCTCCATCTAAAGTAATGCAATATTCTCTTTTGGGTGGCCAAATTACATAGCCAATGACAGGCTTCGCCACTATTCCTTTAGGAAAGTGCAATTATCAATAGAGAATGATTGTTTCCTATGGGATATAAAGGTAGTAATGCTAAAATACTTATATGCAAGGATGATGTTGAATTGCATGAATATCACCAAGGCATAATGAAAATGAAGAGTTTGGCTAGACATTAAATTTGCTGGGCAAACTCATAGCAGGATACAGAAAGGAAATCAGTCAATGTATGTTATGCAGAAACCTCCAAAACATCCGAGAAACTATCCTATGTCATCCATGAAAAAGGGCATTTAAGCCCTGGCAAAGAGTGTATCACTTTTGGAGAAAAAGGTAAATAAATGTCTCTAGTTGTGGTTCATGTTTATGCCAGGTGGCCAGAAGTAGGAGACCTCATGGAACCATCTGCTGCTAAGATTATCCAGATATTGTGTAATATGTTCCCAGCACATGGGTGACCCGAAGAGATTCTCAGATAACAATCTTCAAATAGTTTCTGATGAAGTTCAAATAGTACTGTGAAAAAAATTCAATAAATTACACTAGGGTCAGTGCTTAACATGAAGAATCACATAGGTTATCAAAGCATTTGTACAGACACTTAAAAGGACATGAGAGAAAAATGGAAGTAAAATCCTGCAACAGTACACTGCAAACAGGTCTATTCCACACCTATGACAGAGAAAAACCAGGACTGAAACGCTGACCACACTGAAGTTGATGCAAACTCTCATTTTCTTGGATGGGGGCCAGGATTTCACTCTGGGACTATTACTTCTTTAATATAATACTTAGGCTTGAATTGGCAAAAGAAAAAAGCTCAGAGTGAGGAACCCCAGAGGATATGTCTGACAGGGTTTCCTACTTAGACAATAGGGTTTGATATGAAAATACAGGGGAGAAAGGAAGTAGGGGGAAAGGTGTTGTCAGGAAGTTATTTAGGCTAGGGACTCTGTAGAAGACAGAAGAATGGGTATTCACCTTCTCATAACTGTGGTTTTTTGAATGATTGCATATGTCCATTATGCTAGATGTGTGCATGCACCCCTGCCGGAGTGTTTTCCCTAGAGTTGGCCACCCCTAAGTTCTGGTAAATCTCAAGCTTTGAACCAAGGGTATAAAGGGCAGAGATGTCCCACCCAATCCTCAGTTCCTTTGAACTGGACTCTTGGGTGATAGGCTTTGATGCGTTAAAGAAAAAGGGTGAGTTGTGTAATGGACAAATGCAACACAACTCGAAAAACAACAGTTACAAGAAGGTGAGTAGCCTTTGAGTGATTAATATCAGAGGGGTAGCCATGTTAGTCTGGATCTGTAAAAGCAGCAAAGAGTCCTGTGGCACGTTATAGACTAACAGATGTATTGGAGCATGAGCTTTCGTGAGTGAATACCCACTTCGTCAGATGCATGTAGTGGAAATTTCCAGAGGCAGTTATAAATATGCAAGCAAGCGTGAGTCAGGCTAGAGATAACGAGGTTAGTTCAATCAGGGGGATGAGGCCCTCTTCTAGTAGTTGAGATGTGAACACCAAGGGAGGAGAAACCGCTTTTGTAGTTGGCTAGCCATTCACAGTCTTTGTTTAATCCTGAGCTGATGGTGTCATATTTGCAGATGAACTGAAGGTCAGCAGTTTCTCTTTGAAGTCTGGTCCTGAAGTTTTTTTGCTACAGGATGGCTACCTTTAAATCTGCTATTGTGTGTCCAGGGAGGTTGAAGTGTTCTCCTACAGGTTTTTGTATATTGCCATTCCTAATACCTGATTTGTGTCCATTTATCCTTATCCCTTCGTTATCTCTAGCTTGACTCACACTTGCTTGCATATTTATACCTGCCTCTGGAAATTTCCACTACATGCATCTGATGAAGTGGGTATTCACCCACAGGACTCTTTGCTGCTTTGAGTGATTGTATCTGTCCATCATACTAGGTCAGTGGTGTCCCAATCTATGGGGCACGCCCCTCTAAGGGGGCATGGAGTAAGGTTCTGGGTGCGCAGTGAGCCCAGGCCAGCCCCTTGGGGGGTGGGGAGGAAGCACCACCCTGCCCCCAGCTCTGCGCCAGCCACATCCCCAGCCGCAGCTCCAGCCCCATGCCTGGCCCCATGATCAGCCTCGGCACAGCTCTGTTCCCAGCCCAGGGCCAAAGCTGGGGGTGGGACCAGGAGCAGAGCGACACCCGGCTGCAGGCCCAGCTGCAGGCCCACTGTGGCCCGGTTGCAGCTCTGCTCCTGCCCCCACCCCAAACTCAGCCCCTGGCCGTGACTCTGTCCCCTGACCCACCTCCAGGCCCCAGCTTCAGGGGGTCAGAGGTGGGGTCAGAAAGAAATAAGGGGGACACGCCCCTCAAAAGTTTGGGGACCACTGCACTAGGTGATGCCCAAGCAGTTTCCAGTGGAGATAGGGCTAGGAGTCTCCTGGAAGAGGGACTACAGAACTGCTTTCCCTACATTTGCATCTTCCTTTGGTGTGGTAGCAATTGCATAGTGTCTAGCATGGATGAGGACTGAAGACCACATTGTTGCTTTGCAGATGGCTGCCTTCTTTGAGAGTTGTAACAATGAACAGGAGGCGAACAGTTCAAAAGGGGCACCCATAAGGGCTGATGGCCATAGGGTTAGAGAATACAATCCTACCCATAATATGGAGGATGAAATGCTGACATTGTGGCCAGGTGCATTTTGATGGAAATGACCATCAAACCTGACTCTTCTATGTGTAACAAATAATGCAAAATCTTAGACTACATAGGAGACACATTGTGTGCCTCCTCTGGGTTTAGCCACTGAGGAAGCAGGCCATGAGGTATAACAACTAAAGGTTCAGGTGCAACATCTGCCCATGAGTCTACGATATCAAGTCCTTGACTAAAGGCAAAAAGAGTAAGAGTTCCCTGATAGATAGCCTCTAGAGGTCTAAGAACCACACAAGCTTTTCCCAGGCTGGCGCCATCAGTAAAAATTACTTCATGTTGAAAATTATCTTGGGAATGAGTGGCACTAGAGGGTTGGTGTAATGCATGCTCTTGTCCCATGGGAGGCAAAGTGCATCTGAGATGGACCAGGGCAAGCCCTGAAGAGAAAAGGGAATCTTTCCTGTTCTGATGGGTTGCAAGTAGTTACTGATGGCACTCCCACTACTAGAAATATTGAACGGTTATGTTGAGTGACCATTCAGGCTCTGAGCTGCTTATTTGGTCTATCAAGCCATTCTGGACCCCCACGTTTATGATGTTATGAGAGTTAGGGAATTTCATATGCAGAAATTCCAGATCTGACTTCCACCTAGCACAAGATGTTTGATCTGGGACCCCCTGTTTGCTGATATAGAACACTGATGCAATATTGTTAGTAAATACTAAATAGTCCTGCCCTGCACGAGTCAGGCACTGGTAGCATGCTCTGGTGATTGCCCATAACTCTAGAATGTTTGTGTGCAGCCCAACCTCTTGAGTGGACCACCGGCCTTGAGCTTGCAGGTCTCCCAGATGCACTTCCTATCCCATGGCGAAAGCATCCATTACCAAAGTCATAAGGACATAAGAATGGCCACACTGGGTCAGACCAATGATCCATCTAGCCCAATATCCTGTTTTCTGACAGTGGCCAGTGCCACAGAGGAAATTAATAGAACAGGGTAATTTTTAGTGATCCATCCCCTGTCATCCAGTCCCAGCTTCTGGCTGTCAGGAGTTTAGGCACACCCAGAACATGAGGTTGCATCCCTGACTATCTTGGCTAATATGATGGACCTATTCTCCATGAACTTATCTAAGTCTTTTTTGAACCCAGTTGTAATTTTGGCCTTCACAACAAGTTCCACAGATTGACAGTGTGTTGTGTGAAGAAGTACTTCCTTATGTTTGTTTAAAACCTATTGCCTATTAATTTCACTGGGGCGACCCTTGGTTCTTGTGTTATGTGAAGGGGTAAATAACACTGCCCAATTTTCTTTCTCCACACCATTCATGATGTAATAAACCTCTATCATATTCCCCATTAGTCACCTCTTTCCTAAGATGAACAGACCCAGTTTTTAATCTGTCCTCATTTGGAAGCTGTTCCGTACCCCTAATCATTTTTGTTGCCTTTTGCTGTACCTTTTCCAATTCTATCTTTTTTGCATGCAGTATTCAATGTGTGGGAGTACCATGGATTTATATAGTGGGATTATGGTATTTTATGTCTTATTGACTATCTCTTTCCTAATGGTTCCTAATATTCTGTTAACTTTTTTGAGCGACATTGCAGATTCAGCAGATATTTTCAGACAACTATCTACGATGATTCCAAGATCCCTTTCTTCAGTGGTAATGGCTAATTTAGACCCCATCATTTTGTATGTATAGTTGGGATTATGTTTTTCAATGTGCATTACTTTGCATTTATCAACATTGAATTTCATCTGTCATTTTGTTGCCCAGTCACCCAGTTTTATAAGATCTCTTTGTAGCTCTTTGGCATCAGCTTTGGACTTAGCTTGAGTAATTTTGTATCATCTGCAAGCTTTGCCACCTCACTGTTTACCCCTTTTTCCAGATAATTTATGAATATGTTGAACAGCACTGGTCCCAGTGCATATCCTTCCATAGAGGGAGGAGATGAGGAGAATGGGACTCTCCTGCAAATATTGTTGTTTCATCCAGCAATCCAGGGACCACAGGACCTTGTCTCAGATACATCTTAGAATGTCCAGGTGATGTACCCGAAGGTGGTTACACTGACTTGAGCCAAGTCTGTAACTGTCTGAGATATAGCCTGGCATGGAGGAGTTAGATAAGTACATGCTACTATATGCCCCAGGAGTGTGAGGCAATTCCTAACTGAGGTTTGGGGATGGTCCTTGAAGGACGCTCAGAGGTCTTATAAAGTTATAAACCTTGGTATCAAAAGAAAAGCACTGGCTAAGATTGAATTGAAGACTGCCTTGATAGATTCCATTCTCTGGTAGGATATGAGGATTGATTTCTCTTTGTTCACTTCCAGACTTAAGCATGAAAATAGGTGGACTGTTTGATGAATACCTCTCTCCTCCTGCTCCAGCCAGTCGTCCAGATATCGGTATATCTGGACATGCCATCAGCAGAGGTAGGCTGTTACCACCTCACTTGGTGAAAAGCCTTAGTGCAGATGTTAGGCCAAAGGATAGAACTGTGAACTGGAAGTGGTTTCTTTTTACTACAAAGCATAGTGGCCAAGGTGGATTGCCACATGGAAATAAGTGTCCCCCTGGTAAAAAGCAACATACCAGTCTCCTGGATCTTGCAAAGGGATTATAGCTGTGCAAGAAGTCATATGGGACCATGGCTCTTGCTGTGGTTGTTCAAGTTCTGAAGGTCCAGAATTGGCCTGAGACGCCCTCTTGCCTTGAGCATTAAATAGCGAGCGTAGAATCCCCTGCCCTAGTACTGAGGATGCACTTCTATGGCTTGTATTTCTCCCAAAGAACATAGAGTCTGCATGTCCTGCCTTAGCACAGAACAGTGCAATGGGTCCTGAAAAGGGACAGGGAAAGCGGGTGGGAAGTTGGGGGAGAGGGGAAGACAGGAAATGCAGGGTTTATAACAATTTTACTGTGCTTAACACCCACTTGTCTGAGGGGATGGATGGCCACGGACTTAGAAAATGTCACAACCTGTGTCCAAAGGTGGGGGAGGGGATAGATTCTCTGTAGATCTGGCATGCTGTGCCATCCTCAACAGGTGAGTCAAACATGATACTGTGAGGCATGTGGCTGCTTGGAGGAAATGGTGGTGGAAAGATGGCATAGGCCTCCTTCTTTGCCATTTGTACTTTAACCTATACTGATCTGTCTGAGGACAAAACTTTGGGGGTTTGGGGGGGGAGGGGCTGGTGTAAACAGACCAAAGGACTTCAACACCACCCTCTAATCTTTTAATGTATGCAGTGCTTTTTCCATCTTTGAGGACAATAAGGCACAACTCTCGAAGGGGTGATCTGTGAGCTGTTGTACTTCTACAAGAATCCCTGATGACTGTAGCCATGACTGGCAGCTGAGTCTGCCACATCCTGGGAAGTCTGTAGTGTGGACCATGAAACCAGCCACCCTACCACCAGGGAAGACTGGAACTCACTGTTGGAGTCACTGGAGCAGCATGTCGAGGAATTTGGACAAGGCATTGCAATTAGAATAATCATAATAGGTCAACAGGGCCTGATGTTTCGTTACGTATAGCTGTAACGCCTCAGTTGAAAACATTTTCCTACCAAAGAGGTATAATTTTTTTTGCATCTTTGTTTTTGGGAGTTGCTTTTACTCTAACTTGATGGTGTCTCATTTATTGCTGCCACTGTCAGGGAGCCAGATGTGGGTACTAAAAATGGAAGAATAACAAGTGCCACTAACTAACAAAAAGAACAAACTTTAATGGCACGTTCACAGAAGAAATGAGTGTCAGCTTGTTCCAACAACCGGCCAGGGACAGTAAGAAGGAACTGAGGGATTGAGGGAGGGGAGTGGCTACACACTTTATACGCTCAGTTCAAAGCACGAGGGATACCAGAGTGCAGGTGTGGCCATCCCTACAGGCACCACCAGGGAAAACTCTCTGGCAAAGGTGCATGAGGCAATCACATGAAGAAGAATTTGTGGACCAATTATTACAAACAAAGGTTCAGAAAAGGCAGGGACCTGTACATTGACACTGAGGACAATTTAATCACCAGAAGGGAAAATGGTTATGGGTCAGTGGAAATGTTTCTGCAGAAGGATGAGGAACCAGAAGAGGAGCAAGTGCCAACTCTCCTTCCGGAAAAGCATTTTTGCCCACAAGAAAAAACAAATAACAATAATTTTAAAAAATAACAGGGGAGCAGTGCAGAGTGCACAGCTGTGTAATAGGGAGGAAACAGCCATTTTCTTTTCCATACAGTGCACCCATAAACATGAGGCGTCTCTCTTCTTGGGGAGAAGAGGGGCCAGAGTTGTCTGTGAGAGGCAAGTCAAGATGAGAGGGTCTTACAGCATGGGTTTGTTTTCAGAGATTTTATTATGAATTTGCTCTCCCTTAATTGGAAGTAAAAGCCAGGCAGACCACAACTATGTGCTTTGCTCTTTGTGCATGGAAAATATAACACCATATTTGGGATCTTGGAAGCCTTTCAAAACTTGTTCTCTTAGCTGGAGGCAGATGCCATGAGCTATAGAGCTTAATAAAACAGTCCTGACCCAAGGTTTACAACACTAAATTGCACACTCAAGGCTGCATTAGCAAAAACAGATGGGCAAGATGTAACATTGCATAGGGTAATTGGGCGCCCTATTGGTGAGCACTTTCCATAATCAGGGGGGCTTAGAATGACATATGTTTATCTTTTCGCTCTTGTTTGGATACTGTTTTATTATACACACTAATAAGGCACCTGATCGTGCAGTTTCTGTGGTTTAAATCCTTATTTGGATGTTCACCTGCTGGGCACAACCTTTCATGGTGACAAAACATAAATGTTTTACCCTGACCCTCTGGCTCTCTGGAAACTATAATTATCAGAGTTATTAACATTTAGGAAAGTCTCAACCTCAGCTAAGAATGGCTGCTGGACCAACTGCTTTACTGAGGAAGAAAGGAGATGGCTGATAGAATGGCAATGGAATGCAAGAGCCTGGGAATGAACTCTCCCATGTGAATGGTTAACTTTGTCAAAATCCCTCACACCTCTGTTTGAGACGGCTGAAAAATTCCATTACGTTTTTGCAGTTTTAAGCACCTCCACAATTCTGTGTCCGGGGCGTAAATGCTCCAGTATAGATACAGAGTGTACTTGCTGTGTAATGTTGGAAACCGGATGAGAGCTAGTTCGGATGAGATTTCAACCCCTAGAGTTTCAGAGAAAGGCATCCAAACTTGTGGGAAATGATCAGAAATGAACCCAAACCTCCGAACCTCCTAACATTCGTCCCACTGGACCTAATCCAGATGGACCTAATACTCAGGCAAACCTCTCACTGAAATGAAAACCAGATGAGAAGGCTCAGCACCTTGCTTGGTCAGACCCCAAAGGCTTCAGAATCCTAAAGCTCTAAAGTTTCAAAACTGACTAGTGACTTGGGGTGTCTCAAATTTTTGGGTGCCCCGCATGAGGCACTCTGAAGGGGACTAGTTTTTAAAAGTGCTAGGCCCCTGCCTTCCGAAAGTCAGGCCCTTTTAAGGTGTGTGATAAATGAAGGGGGAGTGGGGTAGCTCCCTTTTATGGACACCCAACCAACCAGCCAGCTATAAAGTCCCTCTTGGTGTCTGTTCTCTGCTTGCTTTACCTGTAAAGGGTTAAAAAGTCTCCCTGGCTAGGTAAAAGACAAGGAGTGGGCACCTGACCAAAAGAGCCAATGGGAGGGCTAGAACTTTTTTAAATTGTAAAAAAAACTTCCCTTTGTCTGTTGTTGTTGTTCTCCGGAGAGTGGAGACAGAGCAGGACAGGACTGGAACTATGCTGTAAAAAGTTTTAAAACCAGGTACGAAAAAGCATCAAAACATACCTCAACCCTACTTATCTGAAACCCCAAGTGTGTAAGTAATCAGGGAATGTCTAGGAAGATGTGATTAGGGTTATTTCTTATTGGCTTGTGGACTCCTCTGTGCTAACCCCCGATGCTTTTGTTTTGCTTGTAACCTTTAAGTTGAACCTCAAGAGAGCTATCTTGATGCTTAATTTTTGTAATTGTTTCTTTTAAGATCTAGCAAAAAGCCTAAGTTCCCAATGTATTTCTTTTCTTTTTGGGTTTAATAAAATTTACCCTTTTTTAAGAAGAGGATTGGATTTTTGTGTCCCTAAGAGGTTTGTGCATATGTTGTTTAATTAGCTGGCGACAACAGCTGATTTCCTTTGTTTTTTTTCTCAGCTCTTCCTGGGAAGGGGGGTGAAGGGCTTGAGGGTACCCCACAGGAAGGAATTCCCAAGTGTTCCTTCCTGGATTCTCAGAAGGGGGTGGGAGGATTGCACCTGGGTGGATTTTTAAAATCCTTGTGGGCCCCCACCTTCTGCACTCAAAGTAGGGTGACCAGATGTCCTGCTTTTATAGGGACAGTCCCGATTTTTGGGTCTCTTTCTTATATAGGCTCCTATTACCCCCCCACCTCCGTCCTGATTTTTCACACTTGCTGTCTGGTCACCCTAACTCAAAGTGTCAGAGTGCGGAATCAGCCTTGACAAGGTGTTTCAAGATGGGCACCTAAAATGCCTTTTGAAAATGTAGGGCAAAATCTATTAGGTCGCATTATCATTTTTTCTTTAAGAAAATGAAACAAAACAGATGGGCTTTGAAGAAGCCACTTCAGAGAGATTACCCTGTTTTACCATCAAGCTCATAAAGGCCTAGACTGTAGTTTAATAAGGGACAATACACAGCTACATCACCCCAGGAGCAGACCAGAGAACGTACTCTGACTCAGAGTCAGATTCCTCCCCTTGCTCTGGAGGACCAGTGAGTAACTTCACCCCTTTCTGTGGAGTTGCTTTCTCCCGAATGCACACCTGATCAGGTACTTTGGCTGATAAGTAGAGTGGGCGGAATCAGGGCTCATCTCGCTTCTTGATCCTCCCTGTCCATTGCCTCCCACACCCAAGTCCTCACTTGTGGGAAGCTTTGTCTGTGGGCTGGAAGCACAATTTGATCAGAGCAGTAAAGGAACCTTGCTGCCCTGCACAGCTGACTAAGTGCATTGGACAATGAGAATATAAATCTAAGGATCCGGCTCCCTGCACAAACAAAGAAACAAACCTCAGCAAGCTGAACAATAGCTGAGCACCCTGGATAGGGTGATGTCAGGAGTGAATACTTCAGTCAGTGGAAATAAGTGGATTTCTCCAGCCACTGTGGTTGTATATCCTGTATATACCCCCCTTCGCCCACAATAATCAAGCTCCATGACTAAAACGTTTCTAATGACTGGAACAAAATGTGTATTCACAGCATGCACCAACAGATACATCCTGACACAGAACCAGGGATGCGTTCCACACGTTACATATGCCAGAGGAACAGGATTTAGTGGGGTCATTTATGCTGCACTGGAGTGGAAAAAAAACCAAACAGACCTTGTTGTAATGAATTTGGTCCCCTGGGTACTGCAAAGAGTCATCTGCTGGGCATCAGAAGGAAGAGAATCAGACAGAAAGTGAGCAAGGAGAAGCCTTGGAGTCCAGATGTGCAAAGCCGGGCACTGGAAGTACCCACAAAATCACACATGCACATTGCGTCCTGAAATCCCTGCATTTAGCCTCACAAATGTGTATTCCTGCAATATGCCAGTGTTCCCAGCCTTGGTCACCCATCTGTCAGCTTCCCCCATAAGCAACCCTGCGCACCTCGGTCCTATGCCTCCTATGATGCATGGTATGATCTCCTTGAGCTCACCCACTAGGCCCATACTCTGCTTCACATTAAAGACTCACCTCTGCCTCACAGCTCACAGTGAATTAAGTTGGCTTTTGCATAAATTGTTATTTATATTACAGTAGCACAGTAGAAGCCCCAGACAAGACTTTGGCCCCATTTTGCTGTACAGATGTGTATAGAGAGACAGTCCCAGCCACAAAGACCTTCTAATCTAAATAGATAAGACAAGGTAGTAGGAGAGAGAGGCACAGCAACTCACCTACTGTTCACACAGCCAGTCACACAGCCAGAAATAGAATCAGGTCTCTTGACTCACAACCCAGTGCACTACTACTAGGCGATGCTACCTCCCTCTGTTTGTAGTGTTGTTTCCCTTAAGCTAATCTCTAGATTGCCGTCTCCTTGTCTGTCCTTAGACTGTGAGCTCCTGGGAGCAGAGAACACCCTTTCCTGAATAAAGAACAAGGAGTACTTGTGGCACCTTAGAGACTAACAAATTTATTTGAGCATAAGCTTTCGTGGGCTAAAATCCACTTCATCAGATGCATGCAGTGGAAAATACAGTAGGAAGATATATATACACAGAGAATATGAACACCTTCTTGTCAAATGTTGGAAATGGGCCATCCTGATTATCACTACAAAAGTTTTTTTTCTCTCCTGCTGATAATAGCCCACCTTAATTGATTACTCTCGTTATAGTTAGTATGGCAATACCCATTTTTTCATGTTCTCTGTGTAGATATATATATATCTTCCTACTGTATTTCCACTGCATGCATCTGATGAAGTGGGTTTTAGCCCACGAAAGCTTATGCCCAAATAAACTGGTTAGTCTCTGAGGTGCCACAAGTACTCCTGTTCCTTTTGCTGATCCAGACTAACACAGCTACCCGTCTGAAACCTTTCCTGAATGTTATTGTAACCAGGAGTGGTCCATGGGGGGAGATGCTGAGGCAATGTTATATATAGCTCTACTACACTCTCCTTCTCCCTGTACCTCAGCTTCACTTTGCTAGAGCACAGACCAGAGTTTTGTCTTTCCAGGACTTTTCAGAAAGCATTACACAGTAAATCCTCAGGACTACTATATGTAAAACCCCGATAACTAAATGGTAATAGTTCCCATTCAGCATCAGAGACAATACAGTTTTTTAATTAAATAAACATAATGCACATGGAAAATATTGTAAACAATATTTGGAATACTATGAATAACTTTAACACAAAAGCTATTAGACAGTAAATCTACTGGTGTTCCTTATGCCAATTTCCCCACTTTGATGCTGTTATATATATTCACATATAAGGCTTCAACATAATATTTACACTTCTTTATTTCTAAACCATTCTATCCTATCACCCATATAAAACACATTCCCCTCTGACCTTCTCTCAGTGATGACTTCTCAAGCTTTGCAGTGTGGCTATAATACGGAGTGTGTGTCACTGGGATGCTTCATAGTTTGGGAAGAATGGCAGCATCTCAGTCCTTTCAAACATTTCAGCACCTTGTCAGCAAACAAACAGTCTGGGGATCTCCACAGCTAGCAGCAGTCCAGCCTTTGCCTTTCACAGGACTCCAAGGTATACACAGTCCATATGCACAGACTTGCTATTCTAGCCATCCACATTCACATGTGCCAAAGCAGGGCAGGAGAATTGGGAAAGAATGTTATGGATTGATTGAAACAATTACCGATTGCTTGTAAAGCTTGTAAATCTCCCTTTACCCCCACAGGCCAGGTGACCATAGCTGTGTGTTTAGTGAGGAACGACAGAGAGTAAAATAGACAGACAGACTAGCTTTGAGTAGCTGCAGTCCTGGAGCCTGAAATGAATAGCAAATTGATACACAAGTAAATTGTAATGCATCCATATCCCTAAGACAGCAAACATATTACCCAAATCAATAAATCTCAAGGATAATTAACCTGACATTGTCCCTTTAAAGTACCTGTTCTGAAAATTTAGGAATGTCCTGATCGCTCTGCCTTATGTAAAACAGTAGAAAAACCAAAGCCAAAGGTTAGATCCAGCTCCTCAGCTGATATATATGGCTGAAGCTCTAATGCAGTCCATAGAATTTCGTTAATTTACAGAAGCTGAGCAGCTAGCCCTTAACGTTTATTTTTAATAGATTCTAAGGCCAGAAGGAACCATTGTGGTCATCTAGTCTGAGCTCTGGTATTACACAGGACATAGAACTTCCCCAAAACAAAATTGCAGAGCAGATTTTATAGAAAAACATCTACCCTTGATTTTAAAATTGTCAGTAATGGAGAATCCACCACGACCCTTTGTAAATTGTTTCAGTGCTTAATTATTCTCACTGTTAAAAAGTTATGCCTTATTTCCAGTCTGAATTTATCTAGCTTCAACTTCCAGCCATTGGATTGTGTTACACCTTTCTCTGCTAGATTGACGAGCTCATTACTAAATATTTATTTCTCATCTAGACAGACTTATAGACTGTAGTCAAGTCACCCCTTAACTTTTTTGTTAAGCTAAATAGATTGAGCTCCTTGAGTCTGTCACTTTAAGGTATGTTTTCTAATTCTTTAATCATTCTTGTGGCTTTTCTCTGAACCCTCTCCAATTTATCATCATCCTTCTTGAATTGTGGACACCAGAACTGGACACAATGTTCCAGCAACAGTTGCACCAATGCCAAATATAGCGGTAAAATAGCCTCTTTACTCTTACTCGAGATTCCCCAGTTTATGCATCCTTTAATTTTTGGAAAATTAAAACCAATGACAATCTCTTAAAGTAGATTTAGAGGAACCATGAGGAATTTTATCCCACTCCCCCATAACCCCCAAATGAAATGGTATTTTTAGAATTAGAAATATGCTACCAGTACAGTAACAGCTCCATTCTTTCTGATGGGTAATTCATTCACAAAAGAATTGCTAACATTTACAGCATTCCAATGACCTTCTCTGAGGGATTACAGTGGAACACATCGACTCTGAAAACATCCAAAGGTTAAAAGAAAATCTATAGTATATTTCAAGTGATGAATTTCAGCCATCCACATATTACCTAGATAAATTACCCTTGGATACAGAAGAATAACACTCTTACTCAGGATAAAATATTAAATGTTCCTAATGCTTCTGTAGGAGAAAGACAAATGTACTTGTGCTCAGCAGCATACATTTCCATACCAATGAAATCTCAGGATCAGATTCCAGTGCATGCGTGCATTCGAAAAAATTACCATACCTCCAGATAGTCTGGAATTCCAACCTAGCCTTTCTCAATCTACAAGAAACATTTGAAACTTGATTGTTCTATGATGATTTTTTAACTTCAAGGTGGCAAAATGGCACAGTTTTCCATAACACCAACATAAGCCTTATTACAGACAGGTCAAGAGACTCCAATCAAGGTGCAGGAGAGAACTGTGCATATTCATTAAGAAGCAGAACTTTTCTCTCTTAGCAAATAATCTGTGCAAGAGGAAAGAACTAAAATCTCCAGTTGAGACAGACAGTGAGATCGGTAGAAAGTGAAATAAATGTCTAGCAATGGCTTTTAAGAACTAGAATGATTTCCTGAGAAGCTGGACTGGTCTGTAAATACGACAGAGAAGATTCCCTAGTGATAAAATCCACCTACTCGTTCTAGGTGATGAAAGAAAGTTCTAGACTTTTTCCTAAAGACACCCTAAAGTTAGGCAAGAGAAAAATGTCCCATTCCTCACAAGCCCTGACTGAGGCAGGAGAACAAGCAGACCTTATAGACTAATAGACACAAATGGAATATTATCCTTATCAGTCCCCACCGTACAATACCAAAATGAAGCAAAAGATCCTGAGCTGCTACTGTGAAACAAACTGCAGGAATGCTAAGTGCTTCATGTAAACCTTCTCAGGAGCGAAGGAAGACAGTGTGAGGGAGTTGAGGGTTCATCTAGGAGGAGTCCAGGCCATTGGGAATAGGGCATCGGTAAAACATTTGGCCACATGGTATTCTGTGGGCCAGCTTCAGCAATGGAGATGGACCTGCCATGACTTGATAGAAAGTGGATCTTTCTGGGTATTTATCATTTTGGGCCCACAACATTTCACAAAGAAGGAACCAATGTTCAAATGAACAGACGTGAGAGGGAGAGAGCAACTTCCCAGTGTCAGGCTCAGAGATGCAGCTGAACTGAGCTGTGTGAGATTTTTTTCTAAAGACACCAGCAGGACAGAAATGGTTTCTGAGAGAGGAGGAAGACAAAAGCAGAACTGTGCTGCCAGTCTGTATTAAATTGCGAAGTTAGTCAGACATTAAAGGCCAAATTCAAATCTGGCATAAAGGGATAACTCTGGATACCAAGTAAGACATATCTGCAGTATGATATTGCCTGTCTCCACACACAAACCAGAGATTTCCTCTCAACCCAACTGAATGCCGGAAGAGGATCTCTATCCCCAGTGAGTTGACAGATTGATGTTGCCATCTCTCCCCTCCCCCCCTTGTACCTTTAGCATATCAAGCCAGGTTCTCTATGTCTTGCTAAGCTCCATTGCTGCTGCTGCTGGACGTTGGATGCTCCTCTCAGACCTTGTCTGCAAAGGGAAGTTCTACTGGTATAATACAGGGCGAGAATTTAAAGTGTTATACCAATATCACTCCCCATGTGGGCACTCTTTCCCATTTGTAAACCACTTGCAAAGAGACAGAAAGCTGTAGTGGGAAAAGGTACCCTTACACCGGAATAAGAGTGTCCACACAGGGAGTGATAGTGGTTTAACTGTCCAGGTATAACTGAAAAAAATCTCTCATATAGACAAGCCTTGAGTGAGGCTTTGTGCATGTGTAGATGGTTGGGGACTTAACAACAGAAGGGAGAAGGGAACGGTAAAGCCTGAGTGAGGGAGAAGTTTTTATGGGGGATAGAGATCAGGTGAAGATTTCCTCCTCCCAACATCCCTGTTTCTGTGTCACAACACCCCCCAGAAGGACTCCAAAAGCCTTTAGGAAGTTGGCTATTCATCCAAGTGTTTTACATGTCAGGATTAGCCAGGGTCCTAAGGCAAAAGTGACTTGCCCAAGGATGTGCATGTCACAACCTGGCCTTGTACCCAGCTGTATGGTCACCATCTGTTGTGAGTGGACCCATTTGCTAGTTCCCACATGCTTCTAAGCCAGCTATGTCTGGGCAGAGACTAGTAATTGTTTCTAGCTCTAGTTCTATATAGGGCACACTCCCAGGAGTCTGAAACCCTTCTTTGGGATGCTGGACTCCAGTCACCCTTGTCCAGCTGCTCCAGACACTGCAATCTGTCAGAGCTCCCGAGCCCCCTGTCATTTACATGTGCTCCCTCAGAGCTCCAGTAGTCTGAGAGCACTTGGAGCTTCTTTTAACCCCCTCAGGTACAACATGGCAGGAAAAGGAAGGAAAGGGGCTCAGTGAAGGAATTTCTTAACCACATTGACTTCACGCTGAAAGCTCTTGAGAGCTACAGATTTTTGAAAAATAACAGAAGTCCTGAGACCCACCCTCACCTAGTCTATTCTCATCCTTCCTGTGAGTCCAAGGTTGATCAGCATTTCAGGCAGGGCAGAGTCCCTTCTTCCCTCTCTTGTTTCAATGCTGTGATGGTTGTCTCCCTTACATCGAGTCGCTGTCTCTCTTGCCGTTTTTTCAGCTGGAAAGCTCTAACCCCCTTGTCCAGTCATTCCTGCCTTACCTGTGTAATAGTTCCAAGGGGTGCACCAGTAGTTGACAGACAATCAGAGACAATGGCCTCAGACTGGAGTCTTGATAGGTTCTTCATAGATCTGGTAAGTTTTCTGTTGGGAAAGGCCGATTCAATGGAATTGAAACATTCCATGGGAATGTTGTTGATTCCATAGAAAGTTTAACAGAAGCCAGGCAGGAAGGCAAGCTGTCCCTGCTGCCTGGTTTACTACCATCCCACCCAGCTACCAAGTTCTCTGGGCTGCCCAGCTCCCTGTCTCCCAGGGTGCCTGGCTCCCCACCTGGCCACTTCCTGGGCTGATCAGTGGACTGAGAGGGAGCAGGGTTTTCCAAGGAGTTGGGCAGCTTGCCAGGGTGCATTACATTTTGGAAACATCAAAATATTCTTGCTTCCTGGGCTACCCAGGCAGCGGGAATATTTTAGTGTTTCCAAAACAAAATATTTTAGAATTTCAATCCTGTGAAAATGTTTAAGTTTTTAATTCTTCATCCCAGTGTGGGACATAAAACATTTCAAAATCTGACAACTTTTCATGGGAGGGAAATTCTGTTTCCCAACCAGCTCAACTTCTATTATTCTTATTAATATTATTTTGTGTTAGTGTAACGCTTGGAAGCTCTAGTCATGGACCAGGACCCCATTGTGCTGGGGGCTGTGTAAATACAGAACAAAAAGAACGAGCTTATAATATAAATAAAAGACAAGAGACAACAGATGGATACAGCCAAATGGGGAATACAAAGAAACAAAGAGACAATATTGTCTGATAGACAAGATAGGCACAGGGTTGGGGGAAGGTATAACAAGCAATAGGGTGGATAAAAATCAATTATTTTAAAAAATGAAAATTGATTTTTAAACATTAAATTAGACTCTTATTACTTCAATTAAATACAGGTTTATTTTTAACAAATAAACTTATTTAAAATTAAATTTTAAATTGTCATCCTTTGTTAAGGCCTAAACTTACTATACTCCACTAAAACCGTTAAAATTAAATGCAAAAAGTCATGCTAAAGAGTACATGGTTGCTGACAAGTTTTAAAAAAAATTCCAACAGTAGAATGGTTTGAATCACAGGCTAAGCACCTGGCACCAGAAATGCAGAAATGCTAAACCAGCTTTTGACAACATTATCCTGTTCTGCAGATTCAGAGAAAATATTTTCTTAATTTCAGTTTACTAAAACAATTCAGTGCAATGAGTAGTTCATTCAAAGTTAAACCAATTGGGATTGAAAAAGCAGGAAAGTTTGTTTTACTTGTCCAATCTATGAATAAAAACTAGATGTGAGAGGATGAGATCAACTATTTTAACATCTTGAAGAACATGGTGATCAGATACAATCAGTTCAATTCACTAACTGAAAATAATACTTCCTTTGTTCATAAATCAGTTCATTTTAAATGCAAAACATGTTTGATATACTTTTTGATAAGCTTTTTTTCTTATGTATCCAGCACATATAAAAGTAGTTTTATTGAATTACAAAGAAATTAAAATGCTGGTTTTGTGCTTTTTAAATTGAATTTGCATTTCTATCAAATAGAGCCTGACACAAATTTTAAGTAAAAAATTAATCATCTAGATAAGAACTGCAACTTTCACCATTTTCTAACATAATAAGAAATGTAAAACAAGAAACTGAGTACTTGTATATGCAATTATATAATTGCTTAAATTAATGTACATAGATATAGTGTATTCTCCTGGTTAGCAAAGAAAACAAAAACAAAAAAAAACAGTATACACAGCACCAAATTTAGTGTGAAGGTTATATTTAGTTGTAAATCAACATGTTTTAATGGTTACTGGCCAATGAGAATCGATCTTTCTTTAGGGAAAAAACTAAAATATACCAATGCCAAACACAATTAACATTTCTGATTTAAACCAAGGTTTTCTGCTTGCTGTTGCTGATGTAAATCATGATTAAAATCAGTGATTTATATTGCTTTGACTTAAATCAACCCATCCTGACACTCAAGCAGAGTGAACGGTGGCAAATGTCATGTTAGTTCTATGATTTAGTTATTTATTTAATGGGGAGGGCTGTAACTTAGAAGGGGATCAGCTAACTGGAAAGAAAAGAGAACAGAAGGTGGTTGAGGGGGGCAGGGAGTGAAGCTGAGGTGCAGAGACTGTGAGAGAGGGTGAGTGGGATAGGGAGAGGTAAAGAAAGGGGGAGGGTTGGAGCAAACAACCAATCAGCACATGTCAGAGAAAGTAGGAACATTCTGCAGTTTTGACTGCAATGTCCAGAGTTCCAAAAGTTTGTGCTTTTCTGCTCCTGGTCCTACTAGATAATATCTGTTCCTGGATCCTCTGTGCAGCCCACATGGCAGGGGGACAAGAGGTACCACTTGGGTCCTAATACCCCTGTGGTGGGGGAGGTCTCCTCTGAACAATTCTGGGTCTGGGGGGTTGCTGGTCCTTCAGTGAGGGGTTTTAAGCCCCTTTCCTGGGCAGCATGGCTCTCTGGAATGCAGTTCAATAATCTGCCTTGGTCAAGTTCAGACATGTTCAGAACTGTGACACAAAGGCCCATTGGTGGTTCACTAGTCTTTGTCAGCAACTCTTGTCAGGCCGGACATACTCACTACACCTAACACACACTTGTTATAATCTGGATATAAAGGTATCATGTAAGAACGAGGAGTACTTGTGGCACCTTACAGACTAACAAATTTATTTGGGCATAAGGTTTCGTGGGGTAAAACCCACTTCAACAGATGCATGCAGTGGAAAATACAGTAGGAAGATATATATATATACACACAGAGAACATGAAAAAATGGGGGTTGCCATACCACTTCTAACGAAACTAATCAATTAAGGTGGGCTATTATCAGCAGGAGAAAGAAAACTTTTGTAGTGATAATCAGGATGGCCCATTTCAAACAGTTGACAAGAAGGTGTGAGTAACAGTAGAGGAAAAATTAGCATGGGGAAATAGTGTTTATCTCTCTCTGAGGGACTGGAGCAAATACGGTTGTATCTTAGAGCCTGGCTGTAGACAATGGATCGTGTGATGTGGTGTGGATGAAAGCATGGAGGCATTTTTATGGCTGACTTAGAACAACGCTTCCTCAGCTCTCGTCCCCTAACGCCCCTACTCTACTTGCACTACATTTATGACATCTTCATCATCTGGACCCATGGAAAAGAAGCCCTTGAGAAATTCCACCATGATTTCAACAATTTCCATCCCACCATCAACCTCAGCCTGGACCAGTCCACACAAGAGATCCACTTCCTGGACTCTACAGTGCTAATAAGCAATGGTCACATAAACACCACCCTATACCAGAAACCTACTGACCGCTATTCTTACCTACATGCCTCCAGCTTTCATCCAGACCACATCACACGATCCATTGTCTACAGCCAAGCTGTAAGATACAACCGCATTTGCTCCGATCCCTCAGACAGAGACAAACACCTACAAGATCTCTAACAAGCGTTCTTAAAACTACAATACCCACCTGCTGAAGTGAAGAAACAGATTGACAGAGCCAGAAGAGTACCCAGAAGTCACTTACTCCAGGACAGGCCCAACAAAGAAAGTAACAGAACGCCACTAGCCATCACCTTCAGCCCCCAACTAAAACCTCTCTAGCGCATCAAATATCTACAATCTATCCTGAAGGACGATCCCTCACTCTCACAGATCTTGGGAGACAGGCCAGTCCTTGCTTATAGACAGCCCCCCAACCTGAAGCAAATACTCACCAGCAACAACACACCACACAACAAAAACACTAACCCAGGAACCTATCCTTGCAACAAAGCCCATTGCCAACTCTGTCCACATATCAATTCAAGGGACACCCATCATAGGACCTAATCACATCAGCCACACCATCAGGGGCTCATTCACCTGCACATCTACCAATGTGATATATGCCATCATGTGCCAGCAATGCCCTTCTGCCATGTACATTGGCCAAACCAGACAGTCTCTATGCAAAAGAATAAATAGACACAAATCAGACGTCAAGAATTATAACATTCGAAAACCAGTTGGAGAACACTTCAACCTCCCTGGACACTCAATTACAAACCTAAAAGTTGCAATTCTTCAACCAAAAAACTTCAAAAACAGACTCCAACGAGAAACTGCAGAACTGGAATTAATTTGCAAACTGGACACCATTAAATTAGGCTTGAATAAAGATTGGGAGTGGATGGGTCATTACACAAACTAAAAACTATTTCCCCATGCTAATTTTTCCCCTACTGTTACTCACACCTTCTTGTCAACTGTTTGAAATGGGCCATCCTGATTATCACTACAAAAGTTTTCTTTCTCTTGCTGATAATAGCCCACCTTAATTGATTAGTCTCATTAGAGTTGGTATGGCAACCCCCATTTTTTCATGTTCTCTGTATATATCTGTCTATATTCCTACTGTATTTTCCACTGCATGCATCTGCTGAAGTGGGTTTTACCCCACGAAACCTTATGCCCAAATAAATTTGTTAGTCTCTAAAGTACCACAAGTATTCCTCGTTCTTTTTGCTGATACAAACTAACACGGCTACCACTCTGAAACCTGTATCATGTAAGATTTAATATATAAATGGTTAACACACTGGTCCTGAAAAATCATTGTGTGGTGCATGTACGGGGTGTGTATAATGAGTTATAAATACTTGCTGGAATTATGGTCTTAAAATGTGTTTGGCAAGCAATACATAAGCTCAGTCTGCCCTGGACAAAGGAATGTGTATTTGCTTGTCTGACCAGCCTGGTCATCATGCAGTGACAATGAAAGTACATTTGCATGCAAGGTAGGCAAAGCCATAAGGCAAACCAGAATAGAGGATGGCCATGTCACACGCTCGGTGGGTGAACGAAATTGCAGGTCCAGAAAACCTTTCTGCCGCCTGATGCAAGGTCAGGGAACTTTGAAGATTCAAGCAAATCCATCATTGGACAGACACATGGGCCAGAGCTCTTATAATCTGAGAAAGATGGACCCTTCAACCAAGGGGGCTGAAATCTCTGGGAACTGACCATAGTGAGAAATCTGCTTAGACAAAGATTGTAACTTGCGGAAATTAAGTTTGGGTTACTAGAAAGTGTGTTGTGTTTTGTTTGTTTGTAACTATTTCTATCTCGATTTCTTCTCCTTGGTATCACTGAAACCTATGTCCTTTTGTTAATACATTTTATCTTATTTTATGGCACAACCATCTCAGTGCAGTGTTTCAAACTGAAGAGTAAAATCATCAGCCCGACAAACAGGCTGGTGCTGTGTACTGTCTCTTTAAAAGAGCAGTGACCGTAAAAAGGTTCTGTGAGTGCTACAGTAGGAGTGGCTGAGCACTGCAGAGAATGACATTTCTGGGGGGAGAACTCAGGGCTGGAAGGGTGGTTGAGGTCCCCCTGCAAAAAGTAAATGGACGATGGAAGTTTTGGTGTAACCTGCATGCTTGTATGCTGGCTGTTGGTGTCAGGGCTGTGAGGCACAGCAGCATAGCATTTAAGGCACCCAGAGTTGCAAGGCAGGTGTTGATGGAACCCGTACCAGCCTGGGTGAACCCTCAATAGTCACAAGCACACAATACAAAATTGAGCTTCCAATTCAATATAGAGTTCACAATTTGATAGACATCTCTCAAGGTGTACTGGAGCCCAGATTAGTAGCGATTGCTTGTCTTACAGTCCTGTGCTCATCCCAGTAGACCATACTCCTTTCATAGCCAGTTGTGGACTTGACAAGCTAGATTTGTCTGGCAAGGGGTAACAGGCAGATGCTTGAACAGCTTCTCCTGTAGTAGCAGGGGAAACAAGAGAAAAAAGATGGCAGCTGGAAGGAAGCGGTGGGAGAAAATATATGATGCAAATTGTGGTCTTCCAAAGAAGAGTTGGTTACGTGACCATTCTGGTATCTTGAAGATCGTTTCACTTAAAGTTGCATTTTTCAGGAACATAACTACAACGTTAAGTGAGGAGTTACTGTATTCAGCAATATAGGAATAGACTCACAAGACCAAATTCTGCCCTGACATTCTGCCAGTAGAAGCCCATTGAATTCAGACATCATTTACAACTCACACAAATCCAGGGAATTCAGGGGGGTTATACAGGCTATAAATCTGGGCTTGCATTTGGTACCAGGGGTCTATTTCTGTCATACTGAATCCTCTTTTCAACAATATTAAATACCTATTTAATAACAGCTGTATAAAAACACATTGATCATATTTTAAAGTATCTGATGATGTGGCAGGCAGCTTAGTTAAAGATCTTTGTATTTAGGTGAGCTGCCCACATCACCAATGATGATATTATGGAACAACTCTCCTGTTTGATTAAAGGGACAGCATGGGCGGAAGCTACAGAAAACAGAGGAAATTGTATATTTGTTCACAGCCACAGGAGCTCTTTGAGGCAAATCCTGTGCCTGGATTTTTAAAAGGGCTGGATAATTTTATGATTTATTAACATTTGTAACTGTGCATGTGAAGACAAGATATGGGCAATCACATTTCATGCTTCAGGATACTAGCTGATCACCTGTGGGCTTCAAGGAAGGAATTTACCTCCCCCACATCTCCCTCAAGAGCACTGACCAAATGGTTACATGCAATATGGGATTGTTTTGTCTGCCTCTGAAGCAACAGGCACTGCTCACTGCCAGAAGCGGGATGTCACAGGCAGGGCCCAATCCTACAAACACTCATGTTTTACACAACTGCCTGTGTGTAACCTTACTCATGTGAGTAGCCAATGCTAGGCAGGCAGCCCACAAGGATTACTAATATCATTCATCTTTCTTATTTATATGTTACAAGATATGTAACGTCTGATCCTGCAAAATGCAAGATATGCAACCTCTGATCCTACATAGGTAGGGTCTGGGACATGGATATTAACCCACCGGCATTGCTACTCTCCTTATCCCTCCACTATTCACTCTGTTGTGTAAGACGCTTACTACAATGACAGAGGGGTTTGTTACACCCACTTGCATCTCTTCCTAATGTAGGGTCTGATGCTCCAAACCTTCGCACATGAATTACTTTACTCATGTGAAAAGTTCCATTACGTTCAATAGAACTAGTCACATAAGTCACGTACCAGTGTAAGTGTTTGGAGGCTCAAGCTCTAAGATTGTAAGCACTTCAGGGCAGGGGTTATCTACATACAATGAGATCCAGATCTGCTTAATAACTACATATATGGCTATACATATGGTGTATAAATATGTATTATAATAGCCCTGTTGACTACCTAAAGTTTTTGCAGGATCAGATCCTTACATGGAATAACAGTATGATTCACTATAGCAACTCCAGTGTGTGTGCATGTGTGTGGTATTGTGAATTGAAATAAAACGTAAGGGAAGATAAATTTTACTGGGATTTTCAGACCGTTAAAAGACAGTAACAGCCAGTTTCTGATAATCGGATTATCAGCCTGGTTGACTGGAACTCTCAGCTACTGTGATTTATTGCTAGTTTCAAACAGCTGCTGCTCTTATTATGATCAGCATTAACAAATTAGGATCCTGTGATCTGCGGAGGGAAAATATGTCCTTAAAGCACTGTCTGCATTCCTAATGGCCATTAACGTATTCCTAGATCTCGTTACATTTCCATTTTTAACTGAATTACCGAGCCTGTTAATATGTGCAACAATTAGACTTTTTCTTGCAAATAGAAATGGTTCCAGGAGGAATCTCTTCTTTTAATATCCACCCTCACCATTGACAAGAAACTGTTCTCTCTCTCTTTCAGAGTCTGTTGCACCTTTTGCAAGGGCTTCACAAATTCAGCACCACTAAAATGATACTGCCACCTCTTGGATCGATGGCACCCATCAAATGGCACCTAGGTCACCAAGACAAACACCTACTCTTATAAGAATAACCATAGGATCCTTAATGTCTGTCTGTAACAGACAATTTCTAAGGTATTACATGAAAGACCACTCCACAATAAGCTGCATGAAATACAGTTATCTGTAGTGGTTGCCTTTAAAAAGGCAACTGCGACAAATGTGAGGTTGCACTTTAACAATTATTAATACTGTATCTCAATCTGTCACCCTTTCTAATAGTCACCTAAAAGCTTACACATAGAGATCATTAAGAAACAATGCCAGAGCAAGGAGCCTTAAAGTCTCTCCTGGGACAGCACTTAAACCAGTATGAACAGGGAGGTTCAGAGAGAACTAGACTTAGGCCTTCTCTTCGCTGCCATTAAAGGTGTATTTTTTAACCTGGGGGTAACTAATTCACATGAGCTATTCCCAAGGTAAAAACACAATGCACTTTAGAACCAGACCCCAAAACGGGACAAGTTCTAGAGACTCCATGAACCCCACTTGGGACGTTGCTATTGCTATCTATTTTCCATGGAACGCGCTCAGACACTATGGTGATGGGCAGCATATAAAACCTTAAGATAGACAGATAGTGTACATGAGTCCCAGTCTAAGAGTGAAAGAATCATGTGATCCCACCCTGAGATATGTAGGGGTAAGAGGCTGAACACCTGAGGTGGGTGCACTCAGAGACACCAAAAAGAGGACAGAGGTGCAGCTGGCCCCTATAACAACACACAAAACAACACACAGTTACCCTCCCCATCTCATATTCTAAGTAAAGGAGAAAACTGTAGTGACCTCAGAAACCATTGCGTAAGTACTGACAAAGGCCACTGTACACCAGAGACCTGAATATCTTTCTAGAATAGCAGATATGTTTTTGTCTTACTCATAATAGGTTTTAGAACAATTAATGCTTACCACTGAAGAGTGATCCTTTTCGCAGGAGGAAACTGAAGAGCATGAGGGTCCAAAGTCGTGAGGGCTTTTTGCCATGTGTCTGTTTTTCTCTTCTCATAGTCAAGCTCACACCAATGGGTGGCAAAGTTATTTGAAAACATCCAGAACTGCGTGAACAGACTAATTAGTCACTGTAAGAAACAAAGTCCTCCATTTTCCTGCCAGAGATGGAGACAAGACTGTTTGGTGAGTGTGAGATTTGTTGGCTTCTTTCATGTGTGGACAATAATTTAAATTTTAGGCTTAGACAGAAATGCATGTTGGCAAGTGAAAACTAATAGGCTATCAACAGAAATTTGTTAATCAACTGATTAAAAATCATCATTGCATTGCCAACAGTCGAATGGGTTGTATGATACAAGCGCTTATTTCTCTTCACCATGCATGAAGCAATGGCACCATATGCTTTATACTCTGGTGTTTCTGTGCTTTAGAGTCACACCTTATATAATCCAAATTCCAGGACTTGGAGCATTGATACAATGGAGCCTGTAGAAGCTCTACATGATTCCTGGGCATCACAGAAACTTCATTGTATCCCAAGGACGGAATTATCCCTCAGCAAGAAGAGCAGCAAAGCTGTATATATATATGTACTTCTTATTACCACAATGAGAGCAAAGACTCCACCCCTCTTCCCAGTTACCCTGTAAAACATATAGTCCCTTGAAGATGATGTCAGGGAGACATCAAGCATGAGCATTTCCTTGTGTCATGTCCCAGGAGTGATGGCAGATTCCCTTCCCTGCCTTCCTAGTGACTAACAATCAGCCAGGAATAGATTTAAAGGGAACATGCACCTCAAAAACACATCCCCTGTGTAGCGGGGTGGTCGCCCACTCCAGCCCTGGAAGGGGTAAAGCCAGCCCTGGGAGAGGGCTGAGGCTGTGAAGCAAAGCCTGGGCTGATTGGGTAAGGCAATAACAGCTGGGGCCATGCCCCAATCAGGCCCAGCTGGTCCCTATAAGAGGCTGCGAGCCAGAAGCCCAAACACTCTCCCTGTGCTTGTAGAGAGAGAAGGGCCTGGCTGCTAGGGAGCTGAGCAGGGTACTGGGAGTGGAGCAGGGCTGGGGGAAGGCTAGAGGAGCTGGGGAGCTCCAGCCTGGAAAACCCCCAGGCTGCAGGCCCAGCTGAGGGCCTAAGACAAGTACTGGGGTTGCAAAGGGGCAGCCCAGCAATAGATAGAGGCAGCAGGTCCAGACCCAACCTTGTCTATGATGAGTGGCTTACACTGCAGTCTGCCCAGTGCGTGGGGGCAAGTTGGTGACTGGCAGTAACCTACGACCGAGGCGAGGTGGAGGTAGTGGGTGGGGGTTCCCCTGAGTGGGGAGACCTGGAGAAACAGTGGGGATACTGCCAGGGGGCAGCACCCAGTGAAAGGGTCACCCGGGGTCCGGGAGGGACACGGGGGCCAGTGGCAAAGCGAGACACTGGCCGACAGAGGGTGCTCCGGAGGCTGGAGGCTAATTCCCCGAGACGACCAGCAGGAGGTGCCGCCGGGTGAGTTGCGGTGGTTATACGCTGACTGACAGCTCTGAACTACAGTTCAGCAAAGGTACACTGAAGAAGAATAGGAAGAAAAAAGAAGAGTCTATTGTGATAAAGATCCCTGCTCCTTTTGTAAATGGGGAAGGAACACAGAGACTCCAACACCACTAAAAAAAGGTAGAGGCCCTGTTTCCAGCCTATTCCCTGTCCTGCTGGAGCAATAGAGGGGTTATCATAGAATTCAAGATTTTTTCCACTGACCTAATTATTGCCTCTCAGAGAGGTGGATTTACTGCACTGAAAGAAGAACTCCTTCTATCCCTGTAGTGTCTACACTACAGCGGCACAGCTGCAGTGCTACAGCTATGCCACTGTAGCATTTCTAATTTAGACATATCCTGAGAATTGCTCTCTGTGCCACTCTAGATGGTTGTGTAAGACACTTACTATAGTGACAGAGCGATTTTTTCCATCACTGTAGTAATTCCACCTCTCTGAGTAGAAGTAGGTAGGTCAAAGGAAGAATTCTTCCATCTACCTAGTGGTGTCTACACCATGGGTTAGCTCAGCTTAACTACATCGCACAGGGCATGATTTTTTTTCAAGCCCTGAGCAATGTAGTTAGGTCATCCTAACTTTGTAGTCTGGACCAGCCCTTACTTTGTATCAAGTGTGTGGATGATACCAAGCTGGGAGGTGTTGCAAGTGCTTTGGAGGACAGGATTAAAATTCAAAATGATCTGGACAAACTGGAGAAATGGTCTGAAGTAAATAGGATGAAATTTAATAAGGGCAAATGCAAAGTACTTCATTTAGGAAGGAACAATCAGTTGCACACATACCAAATGGGAAATGACTGCCTAGGAAAGAATACTGTGGAAAATGACCTGGGGGTCCTAGTGGATCACAAGCTAAATGAGAGTCAACAGTGTATTGTTGAAAAAAAAAACAGCTATCATTTTCGGCTATATTAGCAGGAGAGTTGTAAACAAGACACAAGAAGTAATTCTTCCACTCTCCTCTGCACTGATTAGGCCTCAACTGGAGTGTTCTGGGCACCACATTTCAGGAAAGATGTGGACAAATTGGAGAAAGTCCAAAGAGCAACAAAAATGATTAAAGGTGTAGAAAACATGACCTGTGAGAGAAGATTTTAAAAATGGGTTTGTTCAATGTGTAGAAGAGAAGACTGAGAGGGGACATGCTAACAGTTTTCAAGTACGTAAAAGGTTGTTACAAGGAGGAGGGAGGAAAATTGTTCTTCTTAACCTCGAAGGATAGGACAAGAAGCAATGGACTTAAATTGCAGCAAGGGTGGTCTAGGTTGGACATTAGGAAGAACTTCCTGTCAGTGGTTGAACACTGGAATAAATTGCCTATGGAGGTTGTGGAATCTCCATCACTGGAGATTTTTAAGAGAAGCTTAGACAAACACCTGTGAGGGATGGTCTTCTAGATAGTATTTAGTCTTGCCTTGAGTGCAGGGGACCAGACTAGATGATCTCTTGAGGTCCCTTCCAGTCCTACAATTCAATGATTCTATGAATTATATAGAATCCTAAAATATACAAGGCCCTTTACAGACATAGACCCTAGATTCACGCACAAAGGAGCTAAACAAATGGCATGTGGATTTTAACTGCGTTGCTGGAGGAGGAAGGAAAACGCATGCCCCTTTTCCAGCAGTTGACAATTAAGAATGGGAAGGGAGAAGAACCCTGTTTTACACTCCAGACCCACATGGCCTGTCAGCCACAAAGATCAATTGGCCTTGTGCCTAGCCAGTGTGCCTGGTCATCTGAGTCAATCAGGCCCTTTACTGCTGAATCCACTGGCTTCCGGATTTGCATACCTCCATACTTCATAGCAGTGGTAGGCAACCTGCAGCCCGTCAGGGTAATCTGCTGGTGGGCCATGAGACAGCGTTTACATTGACCGTCCACAGGCATGGCCGCCTGCAGCTCCAATTGGCCAGGAATGGTGAACTGTGGCCACAGGGTAATCCGCTGGCTGGCCGGATGTGGCCTGTGGCCCGCAGGTTTCCAACTACTGCTTCATAGATACTGTTTTATGTGAAGAACAAGGGATCTTTAATGATTGTGTTAATTCTTTCATAGAACTGTGATATATATTTAGTGCAGGGGTTGGCAACCTCTGGCACGTGGCTCGCCAGGGTAAGTACCCTGGCGGGCCGGGCCAGTTTCTTTACTTGTCCCAGGCCAATGGGGGCTGCGGGAAGCAGCACGGGGCCGAGGGCTGGCCTGGAGTGGCGAACTGCAGCCAGTGGGAGCCACGATCAGCCGAACCTGCAGACACGGCAGGTAAACAAACTGACCCGGCCCGCCAGGGTGCTTACCCTGGTGAGCCGCGTGCCAGAGGTTGCTGACCCCTGATTTAGTGACTCATTTCAGGTTACCTTGATGGGATGGAGAGAATGTTTTAGAGAGCCATTTGTGAAGAATTTCTCACCTTTGTCCATTTGCAATAGCAATGTGTGATTGTTTTTAAGGCAACTTACATTTCATGTTTTATTTTATTTTTGTATCTAAGAGGATTGCTAGGTAATGTCCTGTGTAATTCATTGAGGATTTGTTCTGTCACATTCTAAATCAAAACACTTCTCCTAAAACTGTCTGACTTCCATAACCTTTATGGCAGCCTTGTTGGCTTTGATTAAACAAGTGGACATGACACCAGATGCCAAGAATTTGCTTGTCATCTCCATTGTAGATTCACTTTGGGATGCTTACTGGGCTACAGAAATCTGTCACACACTAATCTGCTTGGAATGTCAAGAAAGCCTGAGCTGAAGCCTTGATGTATGAATCTTCTATGCTGATAACTCTCTGCTGAGCTTTGATGAATGCATAAAGAGCTGGCAGATGAGTGGAGTTTTTGATTAACCGTGCTGGTCTATGCACACTCAAGCTTCAGTGAGATCATATATTGTCAGCCTGCTGTCTCCTGTGTGCAGAATTCTCTTTTAAGCTTTTGTATTTAGCTGGAAATTTGTTCACTATGCAGTTTAAAATGAAGTTCAAATCAGACATAATTTACAGTGTTATAACAGCTATGTAATATTTTCTGTCTCTAAGTAGCTTTGAAATGGAATTACCCTTAATGTTTATAACCTTTTGTATTCACATTTGCATTAATGCATTTTCCTTAACAAGATAAAAACATTTATCCTCCAAGCACATTTGTATGGAGTTATGCTCATGCATATTTTTGTCCTAGGTACCGTGCTGCTCCAGTTCTCTGATTCTAGCTTTCTTCTCCAACCAGCATCTGCCCTCTTCTGAGGGAGATGGCTGTCTATATACTGCCTTTCTTTGGAGCGCTCCACCGCCTAACAAGAATACTGCCCCACCCAACACTATAGGGCTCCTGGTCCCACGGTCTTAAAGGGACAGTGCCCTGGGTTCTCCCCACTCCCCCATTCAACTACTAATTCCCTGGGGCCGCTTTTTCTCTTCCACTACAAAGCCATTTCTTGGTCCTTTGTTCATTCCAGCTTCCTGGAATGGTATTGTCTAGCCCCTCTACTCATAAGGGTCAGCATACACTATTACAGTAGTTCTAACATACCATTGTGTATTGTTTTATAATAATTACGCTAATACATTGTGTCATTACCATACACAGACTTCTAATCTATAATTCTACAAGGGATATTTTCTTTACATAAATGCTATTTTATTCAATTATTTGTGTAAGAAAATCCTCTATTTTAGTTGAGTTAAACAGAGCATAAAATGCAACCCAATGCAATATAAAACATCACAATAGAGCAATTTGTTAAGGCAAGTCATCTTCACAGTATGATACATCCAGGCACGTAGAAGCAAGAGGGAAATGGTGTGTATTAGATTTTACCAGACACATTTAAAATGTTTCATTGTACACTTTCCAGTTTGTACCTCTCCTCTGAATTCCTCTATAGCAGTTTTCATTGCAGTAGGTAAGGGTAACTCTTACCATCCATAGGATTCCCTCGTGGCAGATATCCTTTACAAGCTACTCAGGACTCCAGTCAACATTTACAGCTGAAGGCTGTTATCAGTGTTTTTGCTGTCGTTCTAATCATGCAACATGCTGTATATTAACACTATTGAAAAGGCAGTAGTAGTTTACTCTCTCCTTACATCCTCAACATTCGTTCTTATTAGAGGGACACTAGCAGAATGCTCTCCAGGATTGAAATCACACTGTGCTTTGGAAAGTCTGTTACCCAAGATTGTCCTTAACTGCCCTGATTTACAGAAGAGACAAAGTGGATGAGGTGATATCTTTTACACTGGTCTACAATTTGAGAAGTCGTCTGCTTCAAAGATAAAATGTGCTATTTATTATGTATTTTGATGTGCTGAATTCAAATATGACAATTAAAACAACTGATTGGCTACTGTTTCTAAGATAGTTAAGTTTTTACATTTTATGTCTATGTATATTGTGTAGATAGTAGAGTTTTAATCATAAATTGTAAACCTAGGTCTTTTCATGTGTTTATGGTTGCTTTACATGATAATATTTCACCTGTCTTGTTTATGTAACACTTTAAAAATCAGCAAAAGGGTTATATAAATAAAATTTATTATGAAACAAAAGGCAAAAAACTTATGTACATAGTTTAGTCCTATTCAGTGTCTACTTGGCGCTTCTTGGCTTGTCTCTTGTATTCATTAAATGGAGCATCTCTTGTCACTGTTCAGCAATAGTCTGCAAGCATTGATGGGCTCCATTTGCCCTGATAGCGTTTCTCCATTGTTGCAATGTCCTGGTGAAATCGCTCGCCGTGCTCGTCGCTCACTGCTCCACAGTTCGGTGGAAAAAAATCTAGATGAGAGTGCAAAAAATGTATCTTTAGTGACATGTTGCAACCAAGGCTTTTGTATGCCTTGTGGAGGTTTTCCACCAACAACCTGTAGTTGTGTGCCTTGTTGTTTCCGAGAAAATTTATTGCCACTAACTGGAAGGCTTTCCATGCCGTCTTTTCCTTGCCATGCAGTGCATGGTCAAATGCATCATCTCGAAGAAGTTCACGAATCTGAGGACCAACAAAGACACCTTCCTTTATCTTAGCTTCACTTAACCTTGGAAATTTTCCACGGAGGTACCTGAAAGCTGCTTGTGTTTTGTCAATGGCCTTGACAAAGTTCTTCATCAGACCCAGCTTGATGTGTAAGGGTGGTAACAAAATCTTCCTTGATTCAACAAGTGGTGGATCTTTCTTGATGTAGTGGGAATCTCTTGCATGACTATCCCATATGCAGAGAAAACAGCAAAAAATAGACCAAGCAAGAGAGCAACAACTTTCAAATCACCACAAAGCTGCCACTAATGTTGGTCATAGTTTATGCACCTCAAAAGTTGTTTCATGTTGTCATAGGTTTCCTTCATATGGACTGCATGACCAACTGGAATTGATGGCAAAACATTGCCATTATGCAGTAAAACAGCTTTAAGACTTGTCTTCGATGAATCAATGAACAGTCTCCACTCATCTGGATTGTGAATGATGTTGAGGGCTGCCATCACACCATCAATGTTGTTGCAGGCTACAAGATCACCTTCCATGAAGAAGAATGGGACAAGATCCTTTTGACGGTCACGGAACATGGAAACTGTAACATCACCTGCCAGGAGATTCCACTGCTGTACTCTGGAGCTCAACAGCTCTGCCTTACTCTTGGATAGTTCCAAATCCCTGATATTGTCATTCAGTTCACTTTGTGTTATGAGGTGTGGTTCAGAGGAGGAGGATGGGAGAAAATGTGGGTCCTGTGACATTGATGGTTCAGGACCAGAAGTTTCATCCTCTTCCTTTTCCTCGTCTGACTCAAGTGAGACTGATTCTGGTGCATCAGGAACCGGCAGTCCTTCTCCGTGGGGTACTGGGCGTATAGCTGATGGAATGTTTGGATAATGCACAGTCCACTTTTTCTTCTTTGACACACCTTTCCCAACTGGAGGCACCATGCAGAAGTAACAATTGCTGGTATGATCTGTTGGCTCTCTCCAAATCATTGGCACTGCAAAAGGCATAGATTTCCTTTTCCTGGTCAACCATTGGCGAAGATTTGTTGCACAAGTGTTGCAGCATATGTGTGGGGCCCACCTCTTGTCCTGATCTCCAATTTTGCAGCCAAAATAAAGGTGATAGGCTTTCTTAACCATAGTGGTTATACTGCGCTTTTGTGATGCAAAAGTCACTTCACCACAAACATAGCAGAAGTTATCTGCACTGTTCACACAAGTACAAGGCATCTCTGCTCACTTTGGCTAAACAGAAATGTGTCCCTTTGCAAAATCAAACACTGACAAATAAGAGAGCACGACACTGTGTGATTTCTAGAGCTGATATAGGGCAATTTGTTCAGCAGAGTGATGTAAGCTTCGTTGTGATTGCATCATCCCTGACTTCTAGGAATAACATGATGCAATTCATATCATGTATGACGCAATACCAGCTTCAGATTGCATCATTCATTGTTTTGCCTAAAAAGCAAGTACTGTCCAAACCCAGTCATAGATTTATTCATAGATCCAGTCAAAGATGTATTTTAGTCATTTCTGGTTTAAATTGAGATCCCTTCCCTTTATAACTCACTTATCCTCCGCCATTCCCAAGTCAAGGGTTGTATATACTGACCCAATAGCATATCTTGAAAACTAGAGCCAACCAACAATTTTAAGCATCATTTTCATTCTCAGTGACCCAGAATTAGTAAAGTTTGACTACATTTATTTCAGAAGCATTTTGGCTGTAGAGCAGTGATTGGACCAACTTCTGTTGAGAGCACCTAGCTTACACACCGCTCTTCTTCTTCTTCTCTGTGTAGCTCAAAAACTTGCCTCTCTCTCCCCAACAGAAGTTAGTCCAGTAAAAAAAATTACTTCCCCCACCTTGTGTCGGCCCCAGGATATTAGAGAGACAGCTCCAACATTGATTCACAGGGATATTCCTGTTTAAGACTAAGGCTGGCATAATGCCAGGGCTAAAAGTCCTAAGCAGAGCTATGAGAAATATGTAATTTGGGGTTGAAACCTTTCTTTATTTATAGTTAATATCTTCTAAATTTGAGTTCAAATGAGCCTGAAAAATCAGTTTAAATATCATCTAAAACCACTGAATTTTGCCTGGTTTGAGATCAAAATTTTCATGTTCTGCTCTACCTGGCAGCCAAAATTTGACCTATTTGCACTTAAGACTCAACTTGGGTTAACTGTAAAGTGCATGAAGACTCAAATGGGACTTCAGAGAGACTAAAAAGAAGGGGGAAGCTGAAAACACCATATGCTTTGAGGTAATTCAGGCTCCAATCTGCAATAGTTGAACAAAATCTAACATTCCCAACAAATCAGTTTTAAATCCAAATACTACTTCTCCATTTCCAGAGATGCATTATGAATTTGAGCTGTACTGACACACTTTTCCATCAGCTCTTGTGCCTGATAATACCTGATTGTGCATTCCTGCCGTACTTATTTAAAGAGGTACTGTCAAGGAGAAATTTAGTTGACTTTTTAAAAAATGATTTAAAAATAGCTTCAGGTACATTTTACCTGTTACAACTCACTCTGCCATATTTTGTGGGTTTACAACCTCTTTTTTTTTGAGATTTTCTAGGCCACAATTTTCACAATTTTTGGGTGCCTAACCTGACATGCTTTAAAAGGGCTTGATCTTCAGCAAATGCCAAGCACTCTCTCTGATAATCAGTGCCCTTCAAAATGTCTCAGTTTGGCCAACCAAAATCCCTGGTCACTTTTGAAAATTTTAGCCTAAATGTTCTCTCTTGTGTTGCTGTACCCATGCAAATATCAGAAGAACCTAATTTACAATCTGAACTATTCAGTGAAAGTGACTGACTCTAAGTGCTGTCAAAGGTAGAAAAGAAACAAACAGAAGGCAAAAAAGAGAAATCTCTCTCTCTCTAATCTCTGTTACAGTGTGCTTGGGTGTTACTGGGAACAAACGAGGGCGAGAAGCTTTTAGAGAGACAGCATAACTTTAACTATGGAAATGGTCAAGGGATGGATTTTGAAAAGTTTTCAGCACCCAACAGCTACCATTGTTCTCAACAGGAGCTGCGGGGTGTTGAAAAACCGAAGCACCTAGGGGAATGTCTTCGCTGCAGAGTTAACTCAGCTGATTGGCACCAAACTAAGTACCCAGGTTAGCCTACCCAGGGTGTGTGCAGCCACACTGCAAAGCCCTGCCTTTTTTAACTGTGCCCTCACCTTTGCCGCACTCCCTATGTATACGCTAAGATTTCTGGGGGAAATCCCACATTCTTTGTCCTGTAATAAGCGGAGCAGCTCTAGAATACTTTCCCATTGATCTGTGGAAGAACTTGTCTGTCTTTCTGTGCACACAAGGGGAATTGTGGGAAGGTATTGGAGGAATATCAGCACTCAAGTGACTTGGCCTGTGTCTTCACTGCACAACACGTGGGTTACCAGGCCATACGAAAGCAGAACCTGGGTTCTAATCTATACCCCCAGCCATGCCAGCTAGCCCAGGTTTAAAGCATCACTAAACTCTGGTGACAATTTTTTGTGTGTGGAGGGGAAGGGACTTATGGGACAATTCTTGGGTACGAGACTAAGAACTCTGCAGCGAAGACAATACATAACCAAAGTGAGAGTGCAATCGTCCTTCACTCTCCCATGGGAAGGGAGGCCACTCAGTCCGGTCCCATCTGGCCAAAACCAGAATCCACAGGACAGTCAAGAGCTCACAATAGGGCTGGGTGACCAACAGTCACAGCAAGGCTTTAGCCTGGGTTTGGGCGGCTCAATCTGCCAGCCCTTAAACAGTCTATACCTGAGCTGGGGCCTGGGCTTGAGGAGGCTCAGGCAGCCAGCAACAAAACATCTTAGGCCTGGGTTTAGCCTGAGCAGGGCTTAGCCAGCCAGCAAAGCAACAGTTTATAAGGGAGCTGGTAAGGGAGGCTCCTTTTTCAGAGCTGGAGCTTCCCTGCACAGTGTAGGGCCCACCCTATTCTACCCCGCAGGGCTGGCTCCAGGCACCAGCTTACCAAGCAGGTGCTTGGGGCGGCCACTCCGGAGAGGGGCGGCATGTCCAGCTGTTCGGCGGCAATTCGGCGGAGGGTCCCTCAATCCTGCTTGGAGCGAAGGACCTTCCGCCGAATTGCCGCCACAGATCGCGATCGCGGCTTTTTTGTTTGTTTGTTTTTGGTTGCTTGAGGGGCCAAAACCCTGGAGCCGGCCCTGCTACCCCGTCCCAGCCCAGGGCCCTGGCAGAGGCAGAATCGGCTGCCCCTGTGTCGGCGGGGATCCAGCCGCAACACGACGACTGAGCCACTACGGCTCTGCAGCCGGCTGCTCCGTGGCTGCCCCAGGGCCACTTCCTGCCTCCCCAGCGTTTGGCACCTGTGGCCTCCAGGCCTCTTCCAGCTCCTCGGGGTACACAGCAGCAGGTACTCTGGGCCAGTCCTCGGCATCTGGCGATCGGGAGCAGCCAGGCATAGGTTCCCTTCTGGGATGCTGCAGAACAGGCGGAGCGTCCTTCTCCTCTGCAGACTCTGCCCCAACTGTTGTAGGGGAAGGATTTTACATTTGTATTAAAGGTCATAATATGGTATGTATCAAATGTATTAATGTATGTTTTGAGTTCATCCTGCCAGCCTCCCTTTTTGAATAGCAGAAAGGAATGACCCTCTGGGGCATTAGTAGAAACGCATCTGACAGACTGCCAGTGTCTGTACTGATGTTAAGGCAGGGATAGACCAGAACAGTCCTTATAAATGATTATGGTCACTGTTTGTTTTAGGATAAGTTGTATTATAAAAGATGGGGTCTTGTTTCCTATATGCATTACAAACTAGACCCTCTAGTCATTTCTTTGTTTTAAGGTCTGGTAAGTAAGGTCTTGTAAGTAAAAGTGAATTGTTTATCTTAATTAGATTAGAGGAATGCTGAAGGCCCAAGCCACAGTGTGGACTGTTTTGATCACAAGATTTAGTGAGGTTTAATTTATAATTTTTGCTCAATATAAAACACTGCTGTTTGTATATCTTTGAAGGTCTCTGTAAAAGACTGTGTGAATGAGGAATGTATGCATCAGGAAAAGATAAGGTGTGAAGACGGTTGTCGGAACCAGATGGTCAAGGGAGGATGGATGAATAGATTTAACAGACTTATGGAGGGAACCATCAATGCGCATTCATGACTGAGGGAAGGCAGACTGACGACCCTGAGGTGAAGGCTGGCACCCTAAAGACAAGACAACTGATTAAATCAAAAGGACAGGATGGCCCTCTCGGAGGTACTTTGGAATGTAACATCAGAAGATAACACCAATTAAGGAGTAACCGGTCATAAACTGACACAGCAAAATCCATAGACTTCAACAGAGAAAAAGGACTATAAGAACAGGGTGCTTTGCCATGGGGCTTTGGGTTCATCTTGCCAACAACTCCAGGAGCATCAGATCGTGACCGACAGAGCCCGGCTCCCCTCTGTGACCAATCTGGGTGGCCACTAGATTGATCCAGACTCTAACTATAAACATCAATTGGCGGGACTATGTGCATGGTGTGTGTGTGTGTGTGTGTGTGTGTGTGTGTGAGAGAGAGACTGAAAAGCATATGCTAACTGCTGTATTCTCAATAAATGCGGCATGTTGCCTTTTCCCCTATAAAAGATCTTGTGTGGAGAATGAAGTGTCTTTTTTTATCTTGGCAGATGTAATCCTATTCACATAAAAGAATAGCTTGTACATCCCAGCTGCTTCCCGGGGTTGCCTGGGGCAGTGAGGACATCTCTCTAGGGCCTGCCTTTTATACTTCCATCCACTTCCGGTGATGGGGGCAGGGTGATCTAGGCTCCGCCCTCCAAGGGGAGTGTAATAGTCCCTTGCTCTCCCGCTTGGAGGGAGACCACGCGGCCTCACTACAGAAAGCTGTTGTGTGCTGAGCTTCTGTGAAAACTTGACCCTAAAAGCACATGATGGGATTTTCAAAATGTCTAAATCAGTGGAATTTATGCTGATGAATTCCCCCCGATAACTGTCAGAGCCTAAAATTCCATCCGTTCATCTCCCAAAGATATATATTTGTGCTTGTGGTTTGAGGTTTGATTATTGTGTATTATGGGGAAGAATGCAGTCATTTTACTATCTGGCTTTTGGATTTCTTTCAGTATTCATTGTGCCTTGTTTTAGAGCAATTTTGGTTTTAGCAAATTTTCCATTAAGGCAGCCAGAGGCCTGTAGTAATTTGTAAGGAACAATTGTTTGATGAAAAATGATGGCGTGTACACTAATAAAAACAGGAGATACATTGTCATTTTACTCTGACTCCAAAATGTAGTTCATCTGGGTTGAGGTTTCATGCTTCACATTGTAGGAAAGTTTGTCTTGTACTATGCATCCCAGTATCATCTTCTTCATAAAGAATTTCAAATGCCATAATCTGTGGAATCATTTAATCAGAAATACAATTTCTCTAAGGGATGCCTAAAATTACAGTTACACTTTGGAGGAAAGGTTATGGCACATATATTCCATATGCATAGACTCCAAGGGCCTAATTCTCCCCTTTGTGGGTACACTGGAATCAACTGGAGTTGAATCATTGCAACTTGGGGGAGAGAATCAGGGCTTTGGATACAAAACCAACTAATTCCATTGCAGTTTTATATACAATTTAAGACTGTCTACACTGCCCTGCAGTTCATACTACAGGGGTATGAATACCCCAAGTGCTGCATTGTAATCCCCCCCCTCCATGTGCATGCTGTGGGTGCAAAGAGGAAGTTACTCACCTTGTGCAGTAACGATGGTTCTTTGAGATGTGTGTCCCTCTGAGTTCTCCACTGTAGGTGTGTCTGCATCCCTGCGCCTCTGATAGGAGATTTTAGATAGTGGTGTCTGTTCAGCCTGCACATGAGCTCTTCCAGTCTCATACTTTGCCTCAAGGATATCTAGCATTGCACAGGTAAACCACCCTTAGTTCCTTCTCTACACAGAGTCCCGTATTGAGAACTCTGAAGTAGAGGAGAGAAGGGTGGGTCATGGAGCACCCATAGGGACATACATCTCTAAGAACCATCATTACTGACAAGGTAAGTCCCTCTTCTTCTTCAAGGTGTGTCCCTATGGGTGCTCCACTGTAGGTGAGTGCACAGCAATATCCGAGATGAAGGGCTGGTGTTTTGGAACCCAACCTATTACAGATGACTTTATGGTGGAGCCGAAGATGGCATCAGAAGCTGAGTCTTACGTAATTGCGTAATCGTGTTCTGCAAAAGTATGAGCAGAAGCCCAAGTTGCTGCCCTGCATGTTTCTGAGATGAGAACATTCTTAACGAATGTGATCGAAGTAGAGACGGATCTTGTAGAATGTGTGCAGACTCCAGATTGAGGTTGCAGATTGCAGGCATGATAGCAGTAGTTAATACAGTTCGAGATCCATTTTAAGAGTCTCTGAGCTGATATTGCAGAGCCCTGGGATCTCTCCACAATTGAGAGGAACAGTTTAGGGAATTTCCTAAATTCCTTTGTCCTGTCCAAATAAAATGCCAGAGCTCTCCTAACATCAACTGTATGTAATATTGCCTCCCTGTTATCACAGTTAAGTTTTGGGG
Organism: Malaclemys terrapin pileata; assembly: GCF_027887155.1. Taxonomy (NCBI): domain Eukaryota; kingdom Metazoa; phylum Chordata; order Testudines; family Emydidae; genus Malaclemys; species Malaclemys terrapin. The sequence continues at coordinate 319,261,962 of NC_071505.1, forward strand.
AGAAGGTGAATGAGCTGGTTCATGTGGAAGGACGAGGCTACTTTGGGTGCAACCTCAGTATGATTTTGTCTTTAAAGAAAATTGTGCAGGGGGAGGTGTGCCATCAATGCGGCTATTTCAACTATTCGCCAAGTCGAGGTAATGGTCACTAGGAAAGCCGTCTTCATGGAGAGCTACATAAGTGAGCATAGGTTCAAAGGGTAGCCTTATTAGGCTCCTGAGAAATAGATTAAGGTCCCATGTTTGCGTGGGGCATCTGGTTTGTGAGAAGGTTTCTCACGCCCTTGATGAATCTCTTCCTTGTCGGATGGGCAAACACTCAATATCCATCTATTTGTTGATGAAAGGCCGTTATGGCTGTAAGGTGTACTTTTAGTGAACTAAGAGATAGTCCTCTCTTTTTGAGATCTAGTATGTAGTCTAGAATGAAAGGGAGGGAGGAGGATGCTGGTGCAATTTGTCTGGAGTTACAGCAGATTTGGAATCCTTTCCACTTTTGCATATGAGGTTAGACATCAATTTTCTACTGTATAATAACATTTCTTTCATCTCCTCAGAGCAGAAGTCCTCTATGCATTGGAACCATGGAGGAGCCAAGCCTTGAGTTGGAGAATTTGTAGGTTGGGATGATGGGTCTGTCCATCATTCTAGGAGAACAGGTGAGGAATGGGTTGAAGAAAGATTAGTTAGCTAATTGCTAGCTGAGTTAGATATGGGTACCACGTTTGTCTTGGTCAGATGAGAACTATAAGTATCACTTTTGCCTTTTCCCTCTTTAAGTTTAGAAAGACCTTTGATATAAGAGGGAACAGAGGAAAGGCGTACAGAAGCTCTCTGTACCGTTGGACAAGGAAAGTGTCTCCTAGTGACTGTTTCTCTATTGGCTCTGGAGCAATAACGTGGGCATTTCTTGGTCAGGTAAGTAGCAAACAAGTCTATGGTCGAAGTCCCCCAGTGACAGACTATGTTGTGGAGAACTGTCAGGTCAATATCCCATTCATGATCGTGTGAGAACTTTTGCCTGAGACTGTCTGCTGTTATATTTTGTACTCCTGGTAGGTAAGCAGCTGATATGATGACATTATGGTGAATGCACCAATTCTATAATTTTACTGCTTCTGTGCACAGGGATAGTGATTGGGTTCCCCTTGGTGGGTTATGTAAAACATACACATTATGTTGTCTGTCATATGTGTGTCCTTGATTACTGGTAGAAAGTGTGCGCAAAGCATTCCTGACCATTTTTAGTTCCAAAAGGTTGATATGGAGTGTAAATTCCATGGGGGACCATTTGCCCTGAACCTTATGGTTGTTTAGGTGAGCTCCCCAGCCTGCTAGAAACACATCTATTGTTAGAATCAATGTTGGGGGAGGTTGCTTGAATGGGATCCCTGTACAGACATTACTTGGATCTTTTCACCATTCTAGGGAGTCTTTGACTGTGGAGGGCATTAACAAGGGCTTATTTAATCTGGTCTTGTTTGATGTGTATACCTATCTGAGCCATGCTTGTAGACACCTTATATGTAGTCTTGCGTGAGATATTACAAATGTGCACACCACCATGTGCCCAAGAAGCTGAAGGCAATTCCTGGCTGACTTTTTTGTGGGCTGGCCTGGACTGTGTCTATTAGAGTGTTCAGGGTGTTGAATCTCTGTTGCAGGAGGAATGCTCTCACCTGCACTGCGTTGAGATAAGTCCCTATAAACTCCAAGTGTTGTGCTGGAGTCAAGGTCGATTTCTGTGTATTAGGCTGCAAACCTTAGCTGTGTGAATATCTCCATAGTCTTTCAAGTGGCTCATAAGGTGTCATTGAAGGAACAAGCTTCACAAGGCAATCATCCAAATATGGGTAAATCATGATTCGTCATGTACATAGATGAGCTTCTACCACATATAGGACCTTAGAGAATACTCTGAGTATGGATGAAAGGCCGAATGGAAGCATCCTGTATTGGTAGTGGTCCTGGCCAAAGGTAAATTCATATGGTCTTACTTTGCCATTAGGGCCTGGTAGTTTGCAATCCTAAATTTTAAGGTTGCAGAGGAATATGCTTTCATCCCCAACATTGTCATAAGGAGCAGATTTAATGTGATGCTGTTTTCCACGAGCATTCACAGCATCTATGATGATGGAATTTGATGAGGGGTACAAAAAAGAGTCTGCTTTCTTGGGGGGCACGTAATATTTTTATTGGCTCTCTTGCAAGTAGGTATTATAGAGGCCAGGGTTTGCCAAATAACTCTGGCAGGATCCAAAAGTGCCTCATTAACTGGGAGGGTGATGAGGAGGCCATATGCAGGATGTCTAGCAATTTATGATGCGACTCCTTTATCTCTTTGAAAGGGATCTGGAGTCCATCAACGACTCTTAGTGAGGTCTTGAAAGAGTTTGAAATCATCTGCCATTGATGGCAGGTGAGGCGTCACAGCTTCATCAAGTGAGGATGCGAAGATATTTGCTGGAGGGGTGACATCCCTTTCTAATGCAACCTCCTGCTTCTCAAGTTTGCTTCTGAAGTTCTGGAGCTTTGGAGAGAGTCCAAAGGAGATTGCCTTGCTGTCTATCTATAGGAGATACTGGAGGCTCTAGATGGATGATGCCTGTAGGCAGCCCACGGATCCCAGTACGACCACTATGGTGGAGGAAATGGCATGGGTGGTGGCAGGAACGGCTGTCCATACCAGGTATGCTGAAACTCCGAATGTGGGCGTATTGTGGATGCCCTTAGGTGTTTTATGGGTGAGCTACGTGTGAGGCTAAGGATAGGTTGTCATCCTTCTCACTGTCTGCCTCCTCACGGGAGAATGGTGGGACCGACAGGAAAGCTGGTGGTGAGTGTTTCAGTGCCAAGTTTGATCCCAGGGATTGGGAAGTAGTCAGAATTGGAGCGCCGGTACCAAGCAGTGGTGATTCTGTCATCTTGGTTACCAACAGATCCCTGGAAAAGCAAAATTCCTGTGGTACCACAGAGATAGTCTGTCAGGCATGGGGTGGCCAGAAGAGGGCCCTCTGGAGGCACTCAGTACCGATATGTGCCACATCAGTGCCAATTTTATAGAGACAGTAGTCTGTAATCTTTTCTGGCAGTGCCGACGGTTTTGAGCCAATTCCCTGGGGGTCTTATGGCTTATGGTGGTGCCTGCACTCAAGAAACCGGGAGCTATGGGTGCCATGCCACAGTGCCGTCGATACCAACAGTGTGGAAATGATGGATCTTGCCAGGGTCTCCATTGGCTAGACAAGCATTCAGATCAGGAGCTTAGAAGTCTTCTGAGGGGACTTAGTGGATTTTCTCTTAGCCTCCCCTTCCTTGGAAGTTGAGGGTCTCTGTGGTAACCACATGCTCAGGGTCTAACTGATCGCCATATGTGGGGTCAGGAAGGAATTTTCCCCTGGCTCAGATTGGCCGAGACCCTGGTGGGGGGAGGGGAGTTTGCCTTCCTCTGTAGCATAGAGCATGGGTCACATGAAGTTTTAAACTACTGTAAATGGTGGAGTCTCTGTAACTTGAAGTCTTTAAACCATGATTTGAGGACTTCAATAACTCAGTTAGAGGTTAGGAGTCTATTTCAGAAGTGGGTGAGGTTCTGTAGCCTGCAATGGACAAGAGATCAGCCTAGATGATCATGATGGTCCCAGTTCCTTCTCATAGACTCATAGACTTTAAGGTCAGGAGTTCCAGGACTGGCATCTAAGGCCAATCTGAGGGAACTCTCCATCACTAGGAGTTTAAATTTTAACTCCTGGCTTTTCCTAGTTCTATCCTTGAGTTTCTGACAAAAGATACACTTTTGAGTGATGTGAGCCTCTCCTAGGCATCAAATGTGTGAGTGTCCAACACTGACTGGTACATTTGAACCTGAGGGAGCTGGGCATACCCCTTGATAGGGGAAGGTCACCAGTAAGTGGGGGGAGAAAAATTTGTCAACAATGACAGGGAGAAAGGGAAGGTATAGGAATTTCAAATATTTTTTTTCTTTTTTAGGAAAGAAGAAAGCCGGGAAAGGAAAAATCAGAAACACAGTCAACTGTCAAAATAGAAAGCAAACAGGAATTTGAATCAGACTAATAATCGCTCCATCTCGGCCCAAGGACAGTTAAGAAGGAACTGAGGGCGGTTCATCCGAGCAGCACTAGATAGTTTCAAGAAAAAGTGCATGTGCAAGCTATCTAAAGTCTCCAATCAGAGGTGCAGGGATGCAGACACACCTACAGTGGATCACCCAAAGAGACACTACTCAAAGAAGAATGAAAAGTTTCCTATTTCACATTAATGTGATCCTGTGATGAGGATTACATTAATGCAAACTAGGAAGCTTTTAGTTCACACCCACAGCATTCTATCAGGGAAGTTACAGACAGGCTTTCAGCGTGCACTGCTATTCACATTCATGAACTCCAACCTGCAAGGCAGTGTAGACAAGCCTTAAGAGTAGATTGTTATGAAAGCCTTGCTCTCATTCACCATTCAAACTAGAACAGGATGGGAAACGGTTTTCCAGTCCCATGAGTTTTCAAGATTTCAGAAAATTTTCCTCTCCTGAATTGGAACAAAATGTTGAATTTTCAAAAATGTTTGAAGTGACAATCTGGAATAAATTTTGGATTAGGTCAGTCAAAATGTTTCCTTTCAATAATTTTGAAACATTTGTTTGGATTTTAATCTTTTAAATTCTTTTAACCTTTAAAAATATAAATTAACTAAAATTTCTAAACCCAAAAGTATTTCAAACTGAAAAAAATAAAAATTCATTTGAAAATGTCAAATGCAAAATGGGACAATTTTGAAACATTTTTCAAAATTATTTCAGGAGATTCATCAAAACTGACCTTTTCCAAGAACAGTTTTAGTTTTGACAAATTGGTATTCTCTGACCAAAAAAACCAAGGGAACCTAGGCAGACCCATCATACTGGCCATGGCACTCTTACTGAAAGAATATCAAGAATCATAGAAACCATCTTGAAACCACTCAATACACAAAGGGCCAGCTTCCTCCAAGACACTACCGACTTCCTCCAGAAACTTCACACCTTTCAAGATTCCTGGATCCTACACATGTTTATCACAACATGTCATATACCTCATCCAGTACATCAAATACCCCAATAACAACTATGGGGGTGAAACCAGACAGTCACTACACTCTCAAATGAACTCACACATAAAAATAATAAGACAGAACCACCCTATGACCTGCAGGTGAACACTTTTCACAAAGTTTTAACTCCATATCTGACCTCTCACTCTTTGTCATCAAAGGAAACTAAAAAATCACCTTCAAAAAACAAGCCTGGAAACTTAAATACATAAATCTGCTGGACACTATCTCCTCCAAACCTGAGGAAGAGCTCTGTGAAGCTCAAAAGCTTGTCCATTTCACCAACAGAAGTTGATCCAATAAAAATGTTTACCTCTCCTACCTTGTCTTTTCCCATATCCTGGAACCAACATGGCTACAACACTATATAAAGAAGTCAGGAGCTCCTGTTCTCCCTGTCTCATAACACAAGAACAAAGTTGAAAGGTAGCAAATTCAAAACTGATAAAGGAACTACTTTTTCACACAACATGTAATTAGACGGTGGAACTCTTTCCTTCATTTTGTTTTCCTTCTATTTTAGCTTTCTGTGTTTTATTCTGACCCTTCTTGACTTTCCGCTGTTTATGGTTTCTTGGCTTTCAGTTGTCACTTGGTTTTTATTTAACTTCAAAACTTCAATCCAATGCATTTTTAGATCCCCTTCAATTTCAAAGGCTCAGACTTTTTCAGTTCCATCAAATACAGTTGTTGAGTCCTGACCAAAAAAAAAAAAGAGAGAGAGAGGAAAAAATTAAAAAGTATTTGACTTTCTAAACAGGTAGAGCAAGTTATATTTAAAATGTGCTACACTGGGATTAATTACTTTGGCACTTCAGACACATAAGAGGGTCAATCAGATTGCCCCATGGTAGAACAAGAGTTTCAGATCTCATCAGTACATCCTTAGGGACAGACATTCACATGAAAAGTGGCCAGCTTTGAATCCTCTGGTCTTTTTCTTGTGGTTCCAGGAGCCCATCAAGAAGTGTTGTCAAAATATCATTGTTCGCATTATTTCCTAGAGAGATGTCCTCGCTGCCGCAGGCAACCCGGGAAGCAGCTGGGATGTACAAGCTATTCTTTTATGTGAATAGGATTACATCTGCCAAGATAAAAAAGACACTTCATTCTCCACATGTAACTGCTACCTCACTTTAACAACTCCCAGCCAGAGGTAGCAGTAATATGGAGGCATATGAATCTCACCTTATCTTACTGAAAATGTCATGTCTTTGTATTGATTACTTGAGAAAGAAAAGCAATGTTATCTGTGAGTCAAATCAGTCATTTATTAAACATAAGAACATCTATCCCAGTATCCTGTCTTTCGACAGTGGCAAATGCCAGGTGTCCCAGAGGGAATGAACAGAGCAGGCAATCATCAAGTGATCCATCCCCTATTGCTCATTCCCAGCTTCTGGCAAGCAGAGACTAGCTAGCCCATGAAAGTTTATGCCCAAATAAATTTTAGTCTCTAAGGTGCCACAAGGACTCCTCGTGGTTTTTGCTGATACAGACTAACACGGCTACCACTCTGAAGCCAGAGACTAAGGAGACCATCCCTGCAATCCTAGCCATTGATTGACCTATCCTCCATGAACTTATCTAGTTCTTTTTTGAACCCTGTTATAGTCTTGGCCTTCGCAACATCCTCTGGCAAAGAGTTCCACAGGTTGACTATGCATTGTGTGAAAAAATACTTCCTTTTGTTTGTTTTAAACCTGCTGCCTATTAATTTCTTTTGGTGACCCCTAGTTCTTGTGTTATGAGAAGGAGAAAATAACACTTCCTTATTTACTTTCTCCCCACCAGTCATGATTTTATAGACCTCTATCATATCCCCCCTTAGTCATCTCTTTTCCAAGATGAAAAGTCCTAGTCTCAATAATCTCTCCTCATACAGCAGCCATTCCATATCCCTAATCATTTTTGTGGTCCTTTTCTGAACCTTTTCCAATTCCAATATATCTTTTCTGAGATGGGGTGACCACATCTGCACGCAGTATTCAAGATGTGGGCATACTATGGATTTATATAGAGGCAATATGATATTTTCTGTCTTATTATCTATCCCCTTCTTAATGATTTCCAATATTCTGTGCACTTTTTTGACTGCCGCTGCACATTGAGTAGATGTTTTAGACAACTATCCACAATGACTCCAAGATCTTTTTCTTGAAAGGTAACAGCTAATTTAGACCCCATCATTTTATATGTATAGTTAGAATTATATTTTCCAATGTGCCTTACTTTTCATTTATCAACATTGAATTTCATCTGCCATTTTGTTGCCCAGTCACCCTGTTTTGTGAGATCCTTTTGTAGCTCTTCTCAGTCTGCTTTGGACTTAACTATCTTGAGTAGTTTTGTATCATCTGCAAATTTTGCCACCTCACTGTTTACCTCTTTTCCCAGATCATTTATGAAATGAATAGGATTGGGCCCAGTACAGACCCCTGGGGGACACCACTATTTACCTCTCTCCATTCTGAAAACTGACCATTTATTCCTACCCTTTGTTCCCTATCTTTTAACCAGTTACCGATCCATGAGAGAACCTTCCCTCTTATCCCAGGACAGCTTAATTGGCTTAAGAGCCTTTGCTGAGGGACCAGGTCAAAGGCTTTCTGAAAATCATTTCTTTTCCACCTTCTAGGAGGATCAATATCTCAGTGTTTGAGATACCACACAGG